>NW_028274810.1:168179271-168488646 GCF_037043125.1 Eumetopias jubatus | reverse complement strand
CTAGCACTGTAAGATAAACCACATAAATAAAGGGCTTTGAGTCAAGTTGGAATAGCTGAGTCATTGATTACAATTCAATCATTTGCTAATTACAAGAAATATTAACTATAGAAAATAAAAAATAAAACTTAACTGTGTAATTAGTGGTAGTATTATATCACTGCTCAGAAATAAGCCTTTTTTATTATAGAAATTATTTCTTGTAACATTTTTAATGTAGAAAATCTTTTATCTTTCGACAAAAATACCCTTTTTGTTAAACCTGAGACTAGAACCACACTGCATGTGACTTTACATCATACCTCTTCCATGTATATTGTATTTTGGCATTAGAATTTTGAAAATAGGATTTTAAGAAAAGGATATCAAAACGTAACATCTTGGACAATCTCAGATGATTTTAAGGCTGTGATTAATTATCTACTTGTAAAAAGTTAACTCTTGCAAATTATAAAAGCAGGGGTGCTGGGGTGCCTGGGTGACTCAGTTGGTTAGGTCTCTGACTCTTGATTTCAGCTCAGGTCACGACCTCAGGGTCGTGAGATTGAGTCTCTCTCCCTGTCCCCGCCCACCCCCCTGCCCCCTGCCCACGTACTCACATACACGCTCTCTTTCTCAAATAAAGAAAGAAATATAAAAGCAGGAATGCTCATTATAGACTATCAGTTTGAAAATTTTTTGAAAAAAATTTAAGAAACGTGTGAGAGCCTTCTATGTACCAAATCCTGTGTTAGGAGCTTAAGATTCAAGTGGCCAAACCGTTGTCTCTGCCCTCAAGGGACTGTCTAGTGGGGAATAGAGAACAGTAGACAGAAAATCGTAATAATAGAGGGGTAAGTATTGCTATAGTGAAAACAGCCTCCTCTTTCCACTGCCAAACTCCAGCTGTCTGCTAGCATCTGGACCTGCCAATTCTCCCTTTCTTCTTATCTTGTGTTCCAGATGCCATCCAACTTCTCTTCTACCCAAGGACTTCCCTCTTGCAGTTGTTCTCTCTCCTTGCCATACCACGTATTGTTTCCTTTCTACTGAATCATTCCCACTGACATCCAACATGCTTAAGTGTCTTCCCCTGAAAAAATGACACAGCCTCCCTTGGTCTTCTGATCCCCCCCACACACCACCCCCTCTCTTTGCATGCTATCCCTGTGAAACTCTCAGTCCTTCCTGTCCTTACTTTGTCAATCCTCACGTTCTCTTCAAACCACTCCAACTGGGCTTATGTCATCCTGCTTTGTTGAAATGGTGCTTACCAGTCTGATTAACCACCAAGATTTTTGCCAAATCCAACAGTCACTTCTCTGTCCTCATTTTACTCAGTGCTGGTGGCCACTGACACAACACACCATTCCCTTGTTCCTGAAATCCTATTCTCTAGAGTTCTGTGGTACCCCATACTTTCCCACCTACCTCGCTGTCTATTCCTTAACACTCCCTCTTGAAAGTTCTTCTTTCTTGGTCCTATTTCTGATTGTTAGAGTGTCTACTACTCAATCTTAGGCCCTCTTCTCAACTGGCACTCTTTCCCATATAAGATGCCTTTATGACTTCTTAAAACTATACCTCCAAATTTGCTTTTCTCCTCTGAGATCCAAACCTATATATATACATACATACATACATACATACATATATATATATATATATATATAAATAAAATCTCTTGACTTGGATGTTGAATACATATTTCAAACTTAATATGCTCAATCCAGATACTTGGGTACAACTTCTTCCACACCCTCATCACCCCAAACCCACTCTTTTCTCAGATAATCCATCCCCCATCTAGTTGCTCAGGTCAAAACCCAGCGGCCATCCTTGATTCAGCTTCCTTCTCCTCCCATCTCTGATCCCTTCAGCAAATCCTGCCAGTGTTTCCACCAAATTATACCGTAAATCCTACAACTTCTCACCATGTCCAGAACTGCTACACTCTCAGCCCAAAGCTCCCTGGCTGGCTCAACAGTCTCCTAATTGGTCTCATTGGTTTCAGTCTTGCCTATTCCTCGTATGCTAATCAGACTGTTCTTTTAAGAATATAAACACTAATCTATCATGGCTATGCTTAAAACTCTCTCATGGCTTCCTACTGCAATTAGAAAAACAATCCAACTTCTTCACCACAGTCTATGAGGTCCTTCATGAACTGGACTTTATCACTGTCCCCCCCATTCACTCTGTTGTAGCCACACTGATCTTGTTTTTTCTTGAAGGAGTGAAAAACACTTCCACCTCAGGACCTTTGCACTTGTTATTCCTTTCCAGAATGTTTTTCTGTAGTTGCAGCTGCTTCCCTCCCAACTTCCAGGTTTCTTTACAAATGTCCTCTCTTCAGGGATACCACTTCCTGAACATCTCAGCTAAAGATGCCCCACTTTAGCTCATCCATCCTGACCCAATTACTGTTTTTCTTTATAGCATTTATTCCTACATGAAGTTATTTTATTTACATAGTTTTTAGCTCCTTCTTCCCCTCCGGAGCACTGATTCCATGAGAATGAACTTGACTCAATCACCACTGTATTCTCAGCATCTAGAACTGTGCCTGACACTTAACGGTTGCTTGATAAATATGTATTAACTATTGAATAAAGGACAGAAGCAACAAGATATAAAGAGATGGCAAAATGCTATGAGCATTTCAGTTTTGGAGCATCACAGAGAAACGGCATTTCTAACCCCATTGTCCAGACTGGCAACTTTTAATATATTTACCTCTAGTTATTTTTTCATGTCATATACATTAAAACAGGATCATATAGTATGATTTATTTTGCAGACTCATTTTTAAATTTGAAGTTATATCATGGTAGATTTTAAAAATATATTTCCCTTCAGTATTTTTAATATGCCAAAACTTTTTAAATAAAATTAATAAACTTTTATTTTTTAGAGAAGTAATAGATCCACAAAAAATTGAACAGAAAGTAGAGATTTTCCATATGCACCCTGTCTGCATGCATGCATAACTTCCCCTACTATGGACCTCTTACATCAGAGTGCTACATCTGTCATAATCAATGAACCTACACTGACACATCATCAGCACCCATAGTCCCTAGTTTACGTTAGAGCCTACACTTGGTGTGGTACATTCTATGGGTTTTGGCAAATGTATAATGTTGTATATCCACCATTGTAGTATCACACAGAATAGTTTCACTACCTAAAAAATCCTCTGAGCTCCACCTACTCATCCCTTCCTCCCTCCAACCCATGGCAACCAACTGATCTTTTTATTGTCTCCATAGTTTTGCCTCTTCTAGAATGTCATGTAGTTGGAATCATACAGTATGTAACCTTTTTGGATAATAATGCTGTACATTTTAACATTAAGGCTACACTGTATTATAGAGCCTTGAAATGGACCATGAATATTTTCTCTTTATTTAATGTAGTCTTAAAACAATTTTCAATGAAGATGTACTATAATTTATTTCATTATTAATCTATTTTTGGATATTTAAAACATTTCTATATTTCAGAGGTAGAAAAAACCACCATGGGGAGATACAGTCTGGGCTGAGTGGACTTCTAGAAAGCACCAGTCCTGCACTAGAATCTGTCACTCAGTAGCTACAGGAGCTTAGACAAGTTTTGGCTTAACCCCCCAAGCTTCACTAAGCTCCTCCATCAAATGGAGATAATGATGGTGCTTCTATCAGAGAAACCTCACGGTATTAAGTGGGAATAATGTACGCAAAGCATTTAGAACAAGTGGTCATTGAATGCTTATCACTACTTTGTCAGTTATCTGTCTACAACTCTCCTTTCTTAGAACAGAAGCTAAAAGTAGAATTACTAGGAAAAAAAAAAAAATCAGCACACTAAGCTCCTGAATACATATTATCAAACTGCTTTTCTGAAAACTTGTACCACTTTATATCCTTATCAGTAATGTTCACAAGTATTTATCTTACTGCACTGAAGACCATTTTACTGATTTAAAATCTTTGCTCATAACATTTCTGATTACCAAAAGTGAACCCTAACATTTTTCCTTTTTGTGTGTGGACAATTTGAATGTTCTTCTCTTGCAAATAATCTGTTCAATGTTCTTTGCTCATTTCTTCTATTGAGCTATTTCTTTCTTATGTTTTTCTTAATGAGTTGACATATTAATTCCTTATTTTATTAATTAAAAAGTTTATCTTTTATCTGTGGCTTTCAAAAATAGTATTTGTTTTCTACCCTGATTATAAAAGAAATAAGTATATTTTACAGAAAATTTGGAATATACAGAGAAGCACAAAGAAGAATAATAAATCCCCAAGTTCCAGATATAATCAACGTTAAAATTCTAGGGTGTATCTTTCCATATATTTTTTGTTCTTCCATTTATTTTGTAATTCAATATATATCTACTGGGTCCTTCCATTGGGCCAGATCCTCTGCTAGAAAAATAGCAGTTGAATATATTATACATAGGACATATAATTTTTTTAACAGAGTTGACAGCAAACTATGTATGCGTCTATTCCTCAAAACAGTGCTTTTTAAAAATGAACACTTTACTGAAAAAATATATATTACAGCTCGATGAATTTTCACAGATGGAATACTCATGTAACCAGCAACAAGGTCAAGAAACAAAACTATCAGAATTTCATAATTCAGAAATGTTTATTATTATAAATACTTGCCTTTATCTCTGATCAAAGTAAAAAGTCTAGATGTGAAATGCGTGCAGTTTTTTTAGGCTCTTGAGGCTTAGCACCAAACAGCTACCCAAAAATTTACTTCCTGTAAGCAATGTGAAATCTCTTTTTGATCTACCTATACCTTCTCTTTTATTCTTTTACATTTTAACTCTTTAATTGATTTATTTCTGCATACAAGTTGAATAATCCATTCCTTCACTATTAATTTGCTTGGATTAATTTAAAACATACAGAAGTTTTCTAGAAGTTGGGGCTGCATCTGAGCGATCGTTTCTCCCCATAGTTAGTCCAATGCCAATGTAGGCCAACACAAATCTTCATATCATTGTAGAATTACAAAATATTTAATATTTGGTTGAGCTGGATGCTATTACTTTTTGTCAAAAACTTCTAGGTATCTTTGCCTATTTATCCTTTCAAATGGACTTTAGGGACAATTTTACAAAACTGTTAGAATATGTTACAAAAAAAGAAAAGGAAAGGAAGACATCTTTTATTCAAATCTTTCTTTAGATCTCTCAGTAAGATGTCAAAGTTTTATTCATATATTTCTTGCAAGAACTTCTGGCATAGGTTACTCCTTATTTTTCCTTTTCTTGAATTTTTTGTTTTGGTGTCACTATTACTGCTGCTACTTTAAAATTATAAATAAAATTTTTGCATGTCTGGCTATAATAGAAGAAAGTTACTGATTTTTTAATTTAATTCTATAATCCTTCACTTTTTTGAGGTGTATTATAAATTCTAAGACTATTCTGGTAGATTCACTTCAGTTTTCTATGTATATCAAATTTTCTGCAAAAAACAATCATTTCCATCTCTTTCATTTCATTATAGCTTATGTCTTATTGTGCCTCAAACTCCTAGAATAATGCTGAATAATAGTGCTGACAAAGCATTTTTATTTTTTTTTCCTTTTGTAATGACAATGTGCCTCTTTTATTTTACCGCTAAGTACAATGTTGGCTGTCAGTGTAAAGTAAGTATCTTTTATTATGTTAAACAGCTATATATACTTTGACTGCTAACTTTCAAATAAACTCATAATTAAGCCGTTGACTATACTTTTGTATTTCTATTTCTTATTTCAGATAAAAGATGACAGAATCTTGTAAGAAAATGACATAGGAAGAATACTTAAAATTACTCATTAGTAATAATAATAAAATATGGACATTGCTTTTTTTCAGGCACCAATTACATCATTAAATTCAGTATTCATTTATTATGTCTAATAATCATTCGTTACTTGAAAACTATAGTTTGCCCTCTACACTGAGAGTTCTGCTATTACTCTTGTCCACTCAGGAAATGGAGAAGGCCAAACAACTGAACCTTAAAACACAGGAAGGTAAAGTCAACTCTATTGTCTTCCATGGGGGAAGGAAATAGAAATTGCTATTCTATTCTAATATAACAGATAAGAATTCAGTCTAATTCATTTAATAGTCAAAATGTAGAAGGCAATATTTTGGGTGTTGTGAAGGATGCTCCTGGGAGTTTAAAAAATGTGATCCTCTATGTTTGCTAAATTTATAAGGAGAAAATGAGTATACAAAAGCCTTTTCAGCTACAGAGCTGAAAACAACAAGTGGCACATTTGTGTATGTGTATATGTGTATGGGTATGTTTATGTTTGGAATATATGGATCTGTGCACACATTTTCATATAGCGGCTCTTGGCTTGGGGAAGGGACTGAAAACAGAAAACAGCTCAAGCTCTTCGTGAAGTGTCCTCTCTCTGCAAGCACCCACAAAACCCTTGCAGCAGAGAACCAGAGTTTCCGGCACCCACCACAAAAGCTGGACTGTGGGCCTGAGAGTTTCTTCCTATGTATGGAGAAAGGGCACTTTCTAGGTGAATTCTATTTTTCAACTCAAATCAACTTCTGAATTAGTTTAAATCTTTACACTTTTGGAAACACAAGCATTAGATCACTACAAGAAGGCGTCACTTGAACTCAAAGCTACCGAGCATTGGCAAGGTTGATACTTTGAAGACAGATTTTTTTTTTCCTAGCTAAAAATAAATTTATAAACAACATGTATTAAAATAATTAACAGATGATAACCTCAGGTTTGGAGTAACAAAATATTACTACAATTTTAAAGACTGAATTAAACCAAGGGGCAAACTAATTTTTTTGCTTTATAAAAAAATCATTATGGGGCGCCTGGGTGGCTCAGTCAGTTAAGCATCTGCCTTTGGCTCAGGTCTGATCCCAGGGTCCTGGGATCGAGTCCCCACAACAGGCTCTCTGCTCAGCAGGGTAGTCTGCTTCTCCCTCTTCCTCTGCCCCTGTTCATGCTCTCTCTCTCTCTCTCAAATAAATAAATAAAATCTCAAAAAAGAAAAAAAAAGAAAAAGAAAAGTCATTACAGCTCCCTTCCTTTAAACCATGGCATTATTTAGAGACTATTTCCAGCTCCTTTCCATGGCCTTTGACTCACCAAATACAGACTGACCTCTCCTGACACGAGAACCTTCTATCCCAAGGCTTTTCTTAGTGGAAAAGGTGAAAACAAGGGGATACCAAGTGCAGGTGCTTAAAAATCAGATCTGGGACAGGAATCTATTTAGCAAAGGCCCAGGAAAGGCCTGAAATATTCATGCGACTCCTGACACCAAGGAATCATCTGGACTGTCCCCACTACGCAACACACTAGGAGAAGGAGCATGCTCCAATGTAGCTTCACACTTAACCAGATGAATGTGGCGTGTACAACACCTGCATGGGAGGACGGAAGGGTGGGGAGTGTTCCTGCTACTTCCCAGCCCTGATTCCTGCAGTTGGGGAGTAGGGACTGGGAGCAGAGGCTCTTGAGGGCCACCACGTCAACAACACCAGTTATGATGGACACCATCATGTCAGTGAAAAGATACTACTTAATGCCAAACAGAGATGGAAAATTCACCGTAAGCTTGCACCTTATTTTTATTTACTTATTTCCATCTCGATGAAATATTTTCCTCAACTGTGGAAAAATCCAGCAAGAGAACTGATCAGTGGCAAGTTAAACTGAAACATTTATCGTATGTGAAAGGCCTTTCCTCACTCTGTTTGCAGGTTGCCTTTCAATAAAAATCCAACAGAAAGAACACTTTCTCCATTGACTTGGAAAGAGTCCTACTTTACTAAAGAAGCTGAGGGGGGAAAAAAAAAACACCTCTAGTTCCATACTGTCATTCATAAAAAATGACTTCCATATAAGCATCATTGTATTGCACGCGGAGACCTTTTGGTAAAATGATATGCAGGACGTTAGTCAGACTTAGAAATAGGAAAGCCAGAAGTACACTATGGAACTAAAGTCTAAACCCTTCTCTGGTGGGGGAAGATATTATTTCCTTTGATAATTATGTCTCCCTGTCACTCCTGTTTCTTGACATGTCAGATATTTTTAATGGTACAAAACCCCCAAATTTCTCCTTTTTATTATCCCGAGTGTCAACACAACTAATTTAAATTGTGATTGCTTTTATTAAAAAATGTTACTAAATGATAGGTGACAGACAAGACTTTTAGAACCAAAAATGATTAACTTTATTTTAAAAATACAATTAAGATATTTCTAAATTATTTTAAAATGATATCCTAAATTTCCTAAATAGTATCCTAATAACGGCTTTAAGCACAGAATACAAGATAATACAAGAATTGTTACTGAAAGCCTCTCACGTAATGTGTTTCATTATTCAGAATCTCTTACAAGCCAGAACTGTGAATTAACCAAATTATACAGAGGGGTGGCTGGCAAAAAGTTAACATTTTAAAAGAAAGTGAGGCCAAACGTCAACAATTGGAGTTCAGAAATCACACTTTAAGCTAACCAATAGATCATTAATCTCCTTGAAATTACTTGTATCGCTAAAAACATGTAATTTAAATATGCTAAAATATCCATGTCCCCTATCGCAGCACATTGCTTATTAGAGTGTGAAATCAAGCATTACCACACCATTTCTGCCTGATGAGATAATTTTGGTTTTCTTGGGAATATAATGCCAATACATTTATTTTTCCCAGGAGATAATTTTGCTTTTTATTTTGAAAGAAACAAATATTTTGACCAGTCCCAGGTTTGTTGCATTAGAAAAATATAAAATGAAAGATTGAAATAAGTATAAGAAACAATTTATTTTTAAAATATCGGGTAAATCTAGAGCAAGTAAACAATTTTCAAAGACAGGCTAAATGGATATTTCATTGATACTTTTGCTGACACCTTTATATTATTCTTGAGAAAAATAACTTAAAATCAACTTTTGTAAGGTTATAAGTCTAAATAATGTTTCTACTATTGATTTTTATATTTGGTTTATTCCTTTCTCTATTTTACATAAGGAGGAGTCCTTAGGCCACAAAACAGAATCAGATATTTTAATGACTGCACAGACACCGCCCCCCCCCCACTTCTTCATTTTCTTTTTGTTTTAATCTGGGCTTATGGAAAAACTATATCCCTTACATCCCTAAGCTTAGAACTTTCAATATGTATTTTTCATGTATTTACCTGAGCACTATTTCACTTTCCATATATAGTTCACTGTGACTAATGTCAGTAAACAAATAAAAATCCAGCTATGTTATACCAAAACCAAGTTTGGAAGTTTTTCGGTCTATATTATCTCGAATTATTACTTTGCCTAACTTCTCACTTTTCACCACATAGTTTTGGCACTGCATAGACCAGCTTTGGCATTTGTAAGAAGGTAGAATTTAAAAGCAATAGCAAATTACTGCTAATTTCTTCTTGATGGGTGCTATTAACACCTATTAACATCAGTAAGAGTAACAAGGTTATATTCAAGACAAAATATCAGCCTACTCTGTATCATTAGAAACAAATGGAAACTTGGGGAAAGAATTTTAACATACTAGTAAAATATGGAATTTTTTTGTGCTGTTCTCTTACGAAGTGAATCACAACCATAAATCAGAAACAGCTTTTGAAAATAAGAATGATTATTAAGCTCTTCTAAAGGCAACTCTGAACTTGTCACTCACTTGGAATATTTCTACCTTAAAAAACAGTAATGCCTTACATGTAATTTCCTTAAGAAAAGCAAACACTTTAAAATGCAAAAAAAAAAAAAAATGTATTTTGCCCTAAGTGTAAAAATAAATATTTCACTAAAGAGTGGAAAAAAAATGAAGCACATTTAAATAATTTTATTGCACTGGAAGTTGCCAATTCGTCTATGAGTAGTTTCATTGCAGATGAAAAGAAATCAAAATACAGGACAGATGTTGAACAAACCGCATTTAAGTTCTGTCACACACAGGCATTTTTCAAATGATTTTGGCTCATCTATTAAATAAGGTGTGTTTTGCTTGATTTTGAAAAGGGAAACATCAGGAAATATTTAAAGGCCAATTGCTGCCAATTAACTTTGATCAGTAAGAGTTCTAGTTGAATCTTTCAGATTCTTCTCCTGTCTGAAATAACATACATTTATAAAATCTACCCAAACAACAACTTGATGATTAATGCCTGTTGGCAGGCCTACCACAAGCTTGCTTAACAGCAGGATTTAAATAAACAACTGTCTCTATTAAGAAGAGAGTGAAGTGTAGTGATAGTCCTGTGTTCTCATGATGGAGACAGGAGAAACAATATTCGTTATTTTAAGAATGCTGCTAATTGAGATTGCCATGTTTGACAGTGCCCGTAACATAATTAATTAACCATCTTACAAAAGATCCCCCCCGAATTATAACGAGCAAATAAAATCATCCGCAGTTTGATGTAAGAAATTCCAGCAACACCAAAAGCAGAGGCCTGACTGAAATGTTATACAATTGGGCCAACCAGAAAGACAAGCAGCTGACCCAAGGATAAAGGTCTGACCCCTACAGTGTATGCCAGTATCACAACTTTGTGGGATTCGGAAGGTAACCCATCTCAACAGTAATTATGGAGCTGAGCAATCTGTAGTTTCTGATATCCACACAGTTTAATATCTAAGATTCTTGGCATCAAATTTGAATCCTTACCAAGGGTCACATGGAATCTCACCTTGAAAGGCAACAGTCAAAATAAAGCAAAATCAGAAATACAGTGAAGGCAAACATACTACCATATAAGCAATAATTATCTCATTATTCTAGCTATATATTCACGAAATAATAATATCTCATTGGTATTTTCAGACCACTCATCAATTTTCAGACATGCACCAGGAAGTGTGTATACAAAATAATCAGAACTTACTTCTAAGTCATTGAAAAACAGATGTGTGTCTGCCAAGTTGAAAATCATTTCTTCCATTCGTAGTCCAAGGGAAACTGATGTAGGTGGATCCTAAAAGAAAAATTTTTCAGGTCAAGAACATATATACTTCAGGTTCATGGAATATAGTGTTACAATAGGGGGACTCGGGATGGAGAATGGCTGAGAGCAAGAAACTCATCGGTAGGTTGGGGCTCCAGCAGCTTTTGGACTACATGATCCAACTCCAGGGCGCAGACTTCAGGGGCTTATTTAATAAGTGACCCAAATGTTGGTGGCACTTTGCATAATGAAGAAATAATCCGCTGCGTAAAATATTACAAAAATATAAAATCTAGGGTCACTTAGACATATAAAGTAGAGGAGATTTAGTTTCATACGTCTGTTTCAGGAGCAAGAAAGTCAGTGGCTGGAGAAGGCATTATTTATGTTATGCCACAACCCGTTAAGAGTAACTAAAAGCATTGCTACAAATAGGGGAAAATAGATACAATATAGATTAATTTCAGAGGGGCAATAAATACTATTTCTACTCCAGATGATAACTATCATTATTTCTTATTTATTCAGACTGCCTGCCAATTTTGAGTATACTCATAGTAGGAAGTGATGGCCATTCTGACCACCTGGCACCATGCCCAGCTCAGGGAGCTGATCCTGACATTCATGTGACACTATCCCATTATCAAATAGCCAGTCCCATACACAAAGGGGAATATCAGCATTCTGAAATGTACAATGGCTTCCATCCAAAACTTCAAGCCTTGGACACTAGTGATGAGCAGTCTGTCTGTCTCATCCAACCCATATCCGGAGGACATCTACTGGCACTGAGATGAACTCAGGGGCTATGGAAATATTTGCAGTTTTTATGGTGTTAGTGTTTTGATAATGTATCAAATCCAGGAAACACCATGGTTTGTGGTGAAGACCCTGCATAATAAGCGAGGAATGAAAAAATGTCCGTAAAGTATACAACGATGTGATGTGAGTTTTTGAAGGTTTTACTGGCATTCTAACAACAATATTGGCTTTTACAATTATGACATTTAAACATTTTCAAACAATAATTTCTGAATACTATTTTATTCTTACAGCAAACCTTTGGAATAAGTACAGAATCCACCTGTATCATCGTTTAACTAGGGAAGTTTTAACTGGAGAAATTATGGCTTCACATGTCACCTACCTGTTGGCGTACACCCTGTGTATCTACACTGTCTGGCATAAACCTTGTATGTTTTGTGTATTGTCTTCTGAGCACACTACCTTCATTCCAAAGCTCAAGACTTGTCTGTGTCCTGCCCCCTGCTCTCCATGTAACTGTAATCTATCAAGCCCTTGAGTATTGACCTCAAGTATCATCTCCTCACGGACTTCAGGAAGGAGCAGGAAGCTCTGGAAGAAGAGCTCTGGATCCAGGCTCCAGGCTTGACCTTTGCTCTCCCACTTTGGTGTCCTTACCTCCTTGATCTTCAGTTTGCTCATCTAACAAATCAGACGGCTAACTGACAAGCACTTTGTTCTCACGTACAATTAAAAAAAAAAAATTTCTCGTCTCCTAATTGGACACAGTCATACCCGTTGGTACACCTTGGAGAGAGCCGGAGCCTGGGACAGAGGGGATGTGGGCGGAGACTGGTTAGCTATCAGGGCCAATCAGCTGGCCAGGTAGGAGGAGTCAACCCCGCCCCTGCACCGCCCACTCCGCTGGCACTGCCCACACCCTGCCAGCAAGCCAGTCGTCTACCTTTCAGGAGTCGCAGAGGAGGGACAGCTGAGGGTTTGGGAAAATAGGGCAGGGTGACATTGCTGGTCTCAATTCCTGTCTCTTCCGGCTGACCGACAGTGGCAAGGAGGCAGAAGACACAGTGTTGCCAAAAGTCAGGGGTTAGACGGCAAAGGGGCAAAGCAAACACCCCAGGGTTTATAACAGGGCAGAGGGGAAAGAAAGAGAGACGAACTGAGTGTTCAAGAGCTGGGTAGGGAAGAACAACTAAAAATACTTCCCTCAGATTTCCTGTTTGATGAGTCCTATTCCTTAGCATTCTTTAAATTGTCCCTGCTTGGGGCGCCTGGGTGGCTCAGTCGTTCAGCGTCTGCCTTCGGCTCAGGTCACGATCCCGGCGTTCTGGGATCGAGCCCCGCATCGGGTTCCTGCTCAGCGGGGAGCCTGCTTCTCCCTCTCCCACTCCCCCTGTTTGTGTTCCCTCTATTGCTGTCTCTGTCTGTCAAATAAATAAATTAAAAAAAAAAATCTTTAAATTGTCCCTGCTTAATACCACCTAAAATCCATGGATTTTGTAGGTTGTAGAAGAATTAAAAATAGTTCACAAGTAAAGAGAAGCTGTCACTGAATCTTAGTTTTATAAGAAATTGCTCACTCACTTGGATTCCCAATCAGTAAAGTGTGCTGGAAAAAGCAAATGCTCAAATAAACCCTAGAGCAGAAATAACTAGAAGTTCAAACAGCTGTTTCTAAAACAAAACACCTGACTAAGGTGTTTACTCCCTCTAGCTCAGGCTAATAAAAATACACTGACTTCTCTCATAACCATGGCAATGAATCTTTTTATGCGGCAAGGTGGAAGAAACTCACCACATTTATTTAATTGCCAATTCTGGAATTTATGTGCCATGGTATTGTTACTTTTGAAAAAGTTTGATTTCTCCTTGATAAGGTTGCTTCCTTATACCACCATCAAAAGAATTACTCCATTGTTTGTTAATATACAGCATACTTTAACTTTACTTCATAAATTACAGTAATGACTTGCTAGTCGGAATACTAATAAATTTTAAAGGCTTGTTCAGTCTTGTGGTCAAATACAACACAGATGTTGGCCTTATTTACCTTTTAATGTTTTTCTCCTTTGTTATCAGCTGTCCTTCCATAACAGTTTTTATACCTGCCTCTCCACAGTACTGTTATGAACCATTTACTACACCGAAAGAACAGTTTGGCAGTGAACTGGAATGAGAGAATTTTAGAATAGGAAGGGGCTCTAGTTGAGAACACTGTTTCTCAAACATTCCATGGTCAAAAATACACTTTACACGATGATCTAGTATTCTCTCTCTCCTTCTTTCTTCCTCTCTGTCCCTCTTTCCCCACTCCCCCGTCTGTCTCTCCCACAAAAAGAGCTGAAATATAAATTTGTCAAAACAAGGCGTTACCCACTGTGTGGAGTGCACTCTGATAATTTTCCATTTCATGGCCCCCTAATGTATCAAGATCTATAGTTTGAAAAGAAGAGCTCTAGAGTATACCCACTTGTGATTTTAGAGAGAGGGAAACAGGGTTGCAGCAGTACTGTGATTTGCTCGTGGTACAGGGCTGGCTGGCAGGGCGCACAGCCGCCTCACTCAGAGTGGTTTACTTAAGAGGAAACTAGCAGGGGCGCCTGGGTGGCTCAGTCGGTTAAGCTGCTGCCTTCGGCTCAGGTCATGATCCCAGGGTCCTGGGATCGAGTCCCACATCGGGCTCCCTGCTCCGCGGGAAGCCTGCTTCTCCCTCTCCCACTCCCCCTGCTTGTGTTCCTGCTCTCGCTATCTCTCTCTGTCAAATAAATAAAATCTTTAAAAAAAAAAAAAAGAGGAAACCAGCAGAAGAGCAAATAGATAACCGTGTTCATAGGTTTGCTTACACTGGAATTCTCATTTTGAGGTGAAATTTATTTTATAAAAATCTCGTAATACTTTCAGATTTTTCAAATATGTCTGATACAAGTCAAATGTGACAAAAGCTAACATCGAACAGTTAATAAATTAGTCATAGCTTGATGGCTTATTTTGGCATATTTAAAGGAAGAAAAAACCCACAGTTTTTAGACCAAAGCTGAGACATTAAAATCACCACGTCTTTGGCTTAATCTTACTTTTCTTGTGCTTTGCAATAACAAATTCCATAGCAGCAGCTATAAAATGGTTGCTTTTATAAAACCATTTTTTTGTTATATCACTTTTGAAAAATTATTTAGAACTTTGCCTCCACTTCCAAGAAACATGTCATTTAAGTAAACCTTGTTGCCAAATGTCTCCATTTTTTTCTGAACTTGCCCCTCTGTGGCACTTGTCACTGTTGTTCAATATCTTCTTGACATTTCTCCTACCTGGTGCCTATAACATCATTAATATTTTTTGAGGTATCTTTCTAGAATCTGAGTACCCATCATCGATCCCTTAAATGGTATGGGCCCCTGGGACTGTCTTATCCATTCCTCACTTTTGGAGTCTGCCTTACAGATGCCAACACACTCATGGCTTCAACCATCACCCCACTCCCTTCTACTAAATCTTAGATCTCAACTGTAGGCCCACATATCAATTACCTGGGGGTCATTTCTAGCTGGATGTCCCATACAGCATCTGAAACTCAATGTGCTGTAAGTTGGATTCATCATAGTTCCTCTGGAAATCTACTCTTTTCCTTCTTTAGGAGAATGGCAACCTACCAGCCCCAAACCTTGGCATGATTTTAAAGAGCCTCTCTTTACCCCACGTCAAATCAATCATGACATCTTGCCACTTGGATCTGGAATTTATGCCTTCCTTATATTCACTACCTCTGCCTCCCGCCCCCCCGCACCGCCCCCAGCCATTGCCTCCTCTGTGGATATCTGTGATAGTCTTCTTTCCTGGGCTCTATGCCCAGGCTCTCACTATGACAATGTCACTCTCCCATTTCTTTTAGAAAACATCCAAACACTTCAACAAGTACTAAAGGCCCATAAGTGTCTATTGCTTACCTCCCTAACATGTGAGCAATTCATAGTTTTTCAAACTATTTTTTTTTAATATTGAAATCTTTTCTTCAAAAGACGACTAGGCAGAGGCCTTATATGAAAGAGGGGGGTCTTTCAGATGTCCATTGACAGATGAATGGATAAAGATGTGGTGTGTATATACACACGTGCACACACACACAGGAATATGACTCAGCCAGCAAAAAGAATGAAATCTTGCCATTTGCAATGATGTGGATGGAGCTAGAGTGTATTATGCTAAATGAAATAAGTCAGAGAAAGACAAATACCATACGATTTCACCCATGTGGAATTTCAGAAACAAAACATATGAACATAGGGGAAGGGAAGGAAAAATAAAATAAGAGGAAAACAGAGAGGGAGGCAAACCTAAGAGATTCTTAACTACAGGAACAAACTGAGGGTTGGGGGATGGTGTAATTGGGTGATGGGCATTAAGGAGAGTGCTGGAAGTAATGAGCACTGGGTATTATTTGCAACTGATGAATCACTAAATTCTACCCTTGACACTAATAATACACTATATGTTAATTGAATTGAAATTAAAGAAATAAAAGGAGGAGCTCTGATAGACATTCCCACCAAGGCCCTTAAAAAAAAAATGAGGGCAAACAATCAGTCTCTCTTGGTTACCCACATTAGTATGGTGAGGCCATCGCCCCTTCATCAGTTAAGAGTCTCATCCCTGACTTTTCCCAGCCTGGCTCCACTGGGTACCATAGCTGCGTGTGCTCTTGTCTAAGGAGGGCAGAGCCATATCCCCACATCCTTCTCTATATCCTTGGGACCTAGCACAATATGCCTGGCACAGAGCTTTTGCAAAGTTTGGGGGAATAATAAATGAATGAAAAGCAATAAATAGAGTATTTAAAATAATTCCAATAAAAAAATTAAATTTGATCTTTAGTTAATTGTTAGCATTCAGTATTGGTTAAAAAAAATTCCTAGATACCTAGCTTAGGAAAAGAAAAACAAAAACCCAGACATTTGAGTCCTACAATGATTCTATCTAAATAATATAGTATTAAACATATTAGGAATGCCTGATTAATTGGTACCTGATGAAAGAGCAGCCCATTCTTAGAACAGCTGCTTATAAAGCCTTACTTATCTACTTACTTATGTGGTAGATAAGATTAGCATAAGATCAGCATGCAATTATTTATTTTTCTTAAATTTAGTAGTGGTATGCATTACAACATTCTGCAAAATATATTCTTAGGTGTTCCGCAATTCAGTTCCCTAGTAAAAATTGAATAGTACAGTGAAGAGGCTCAAAAAGAGAAAATACAGTCAGATACTTTATCTTTTTTCTTGGTTTACCAAGAAACAGTGTCAATTTACTATAGCTTTTATGCCCAGGACATCCTATGAGTGGAGACCTTCTTCTCAAGCTGTTCCTTACCAAAGCAAAACAAACAGCATCCGACATCCCACATACACACAGAGAACTGAAATTTAACTCTGCTCCTAAATTATTTTGATAGGATATTAAATTGCAAATGTATGCTTAAAGTCATGGAAATAAAGTGAAGGAACTTGTTGTAATGTGAGGCTACCCCCCCTTGCATGTTAAGTCAAAGACGATTATGTCTACTAAACAGAAAGCAGCATTTAGCTGAAAAATTAAATAACAATGAAATCTGCTGAGGACAGACCCAGGCCTAAAACAACGGTTTTGCTTTCATCCTTTATCAAGTGATCTTTAATTATCTCACTGCCTCAAGATCTTTTCCTCCTGTTTCTGGGACACAGAATGCCCACAGAAACTCAAGTTGTCATCATCTTATGCTGAAATCACCAGCAGCATCCCTGGCCCATTGTCATTTTTTTGTTTCTTGATTATTAGTTTTTTTTTCAGCTTGATGACTGCTATTATACTAGATGTTCATGTCATGAAAATGCTTGAAAGAGAAAAAAGAAATTCTAGATAAAATTAGTACACGGAAGGGCTGAAAGGCCATTAAATTCAGCCTCTAGAGAGATTTGTGTCTGTTAGTCCTGAATTCACATGTTGAAAATCTATAATCCGTTTTTTTTTTTTTAAGATTTTATTTACTTATTTGACAGAGAGAGACAGCGGGAGAGGGAACACAAGCAGGGGGAGTGGGAGAGGGAGAAGCAGGCTTCGCGCTGAGCAGGGAGCCCGATGCGGGGCTCGATCCCAGTACCCTGGGATCAGGACCCGAGCTGGAGGGAGACACTTAACGACTGAGCCACCCAGGCGCTCCTATAATGTGTTTTGAATAAAGGAAAAGAGTGTCTGTGAATACATGTGGGTATTAGGATATCAGAAGACTAGGGTACGGCCTCTTGTCACCCTGTTTTCAAACATGAGCTACAGCATTTGATAAATTATCAGGGTCTTTAAATATGCAATCCATAGCAATTTAGAAATTTGATGTTACCGAGACTCAGCCACCAGATGAAGACACTGTTGTTCCTGCAAGCCTGTTCCATTTGCTTCTACGCGTCAGTCAAGGAGCTCTTTTAGGATGACTAGTAATGAAACTCCTTGTACAGTGCTTACGATGTGGCCATCCAGCTCACCTCTTGACAGAACGAGGTCTAATACTAAACCAGGTCTAACACAAGGCATTCTCAGGGCAACTCCTTCACTGCATGGCACAGAAATTAAAGGTGTTCCTTCTAAATAATTTTGTTCATGACCTGTGGGCAAAAAACTCTTGCATGAAAGGGCAGAAGAGCATCAGAAATGCACATGCTCATAATGGTCACACCACAAGCTTGGCAGTCACAGAGTTTAGACTAGGATTCTAAACTTTGCCAGTGACCAGCTGTGTGGTGGTCAAGTTCAGTTACTTCACCTCTGAGCCTCAGGTCCTTCATCAATAAAATGGGAATGAAACTGCTGTATGTTAAAGTTAATTTGGTATTTTAATTTGGTAATTTAAAATTCTGAACATAGTGCCCGGCAAGCCCGAAGCTGCTGTTGGTGCTGCTACTACTACCGGTAGTGGTGATATTTCTACCATTCCTGTCACTACTACACCAAAAGCCATAGGTCAATCCAGGCATGGCACTCCATGTTCCACTACAGAAAGGTGCCTTAACATTCTACACTCAAATTGGATGTGAAGTTCAGGCTATTCAATGATAAGGGTAACCATAAATTCTCCATGCCAAAATTTTTGAGATGACCATGTTTTTAAGGGCACAGTCATCAGTGAAGCTGATTTGCATGGAAGCAAAACTTTTAACACCCAGTGTTACGACTCCCAGGAGGGCCTGCCTTTTATTCTCACAAAAAATAGCAACCAAGCTGTTTGGTACAAAGCTGTTTCTTACCACTAGGAGACATGACCCAACACTAGGAAACCAGCAAAAGATGTTTCATACGCTGAAGATCTAGGAGCTGAGCAGGAGGTAGTGTCATTCAGATAGGATCAAGGCCCTGCACCAATTAAACTGAAACTTCAGGTGTTCTTAAAAAACAAAACAAAACAAAACAACCCATACACACATTACTTGCATACCCAAGCAGTGTGATCTTGACTTAGTCACAAATACCTCTTAGCCTATACCATTAATCATTAAAAGGTCAGACTTCGTGAATAGGCAGGCAAGCATAGTCCAAATCCATTGTTTACAGCCAATTAGCAAATGGCTTGGGGAATACGTCTTGGCAAAATCTTGACCCTGCACAAGTTTAAAAACAAGTGGCTATAGTGATATATGGCAATAATCAGTAATTACTGAGATATGTTACAAATTTAGTGCCTTCAATGCATATAGTCCCTGAAAATGCTCAGTGCTCACAAAATGATGCTGTACTCCAGCATTTCAGGTATAACATAATACCTTAGAGAGTTCTTGTTTGTGGTAGGGTTAAAGGATAAATTGTGGAAGCGCTTTAAGAATATCACATGATATATCATTATTAGCTACCATAGTAAGAGAGAAAAGTAGGGTCTTCTAGTATCAGTTCTTCCACAAATAGCAACTCTGATTGAATCAATCATCTGACTGACTCCTGGAAAAATGTATTCCATTCCTCAGCTCCATGATGTGGGCATTCTTTCCCTAATGTAAATAGTTAATTACTTCCAAGTCAAGATAACATTGTACACACATTATAAATAAACCTCTGTTAAATATTATTCTTACACTGAGATTTGCAAGGGAACCACCTGCAGAGAACATGCCTAAGGCTAAACTCAAGCCTTAAGGAGGACCATTGGATTTACCTTTAAAATTAGCTGCCAAGCATCAAGCACATCTATAGATTAATCACATTCATTCACTGGCTTGAAACTGTGTTTGATAAACTAAAATTCACCATGCTACTGAAAAAATAATAAAGAAATGTGGCACCTGCCAGGTTACTCAGCATGAGCCACTGAGATTACCACTCTGTTCACTAGGAGTGACCAGGAAGCCTTAATCAAGCATCTTCAGTAATACTGGAGAGCTATTCAAGAAGAGATACTTGAGAAAATCTCAAAATTAAGGAAGTGGTTTAGATTCACCTCAAAACTTTGCCTCACCAAAAACAGTTATGGCCTGGGTATTTGCAACAAGAATTGTCATCTTATTTCTGACAGTGGATCTGCTTATACTTGCTGAATTAATGAACTTATGGTTTAACTACCGGTCCCCACCCCCACAACTCTTGAGTTTCTTCCTTCCTAATCAACTATCTTTGACTCAAGGAGAAAGGGTATACAGGATAAGAACATTCTATAATGGATTCCTGAAGGAGACTGTCTAACCAGAATCCTGAAGTGTTAAAAATGACAGTAACCAGACATTATGCATCTCTTACTAGGAGGATATACCCAACTATGAAGTCTTGACCTTCCTACAAAAAAAAAAAAAAAAAAAATCAAACCTCAATCTCATTAAGCTTCCGCGTCTAGCTCCTAATTTGTAGGAAATACAGGGGACAAAAAAATACGTGACAAAGAGACACAATGGGGATGTAATGAAGAAAATTCAGACTACCAGGAAGTGTACAGGACCGATGGTCTGGTTACTTCAACAAAAATACACAACGTAAGGGAAAAAAAAGATCGAGAGAGAATCTACAGATTAAAAGACACTTGAGAGACATACAGTAATAACTTAAAAATTATAAAACCACTGGAGAAAAGACTCTACAAACTAGTAAGAGAAGATAGAAGAAAAGTATCTCAACACAGTAAAGGCCATATACGAGAGCTCACAGGTAACAGCTTGGTCAGTGGTGAAAGCCTGAATGCTTTTCCTCTATGATCAGGAACAAGACAAGAATGCCCCACTTTTGCCACTTCTACTTCATGTAGTACTAGAAATCCTAGCCAATGCAGTTAGGTAAAAAAAAAAAAAAAAAGAAAGAAAGAAAGAAAGAAAGAAAAACCATCCAAATAGGAAAGGAGGAAGTAAAATTATCTGTTTGCAAAGGACACAATCTTGTATGTAGAAAACTCTAAAGATTCCACACACATACACAAAAACCTGTTAGAATAAATGAATTCAGTACAGTTACAGGATATAAACTCAACACACAAAATCAGTTTCATTTCCGTATACTAACAATGAACAATCCAGAAAAGAAATTAAGAAAATGATTCAGTTTACAATAGCACCAAACGAATAAAACAGAAATAAACATAACCAAGTAGGCAAAAAGCTTGTACACTGAAAACTACCAAAATGTTGCTGAAATCAAAGACGACACAATAAATGGAAAGACACTCAATGGGAAGACCTAATATAAAGATGCTAATAGTACCCAAAGTGGTTTATAGATTTCATGAAATGCCCATCAAATTCTCAATGGCATTTCTTGCAGAAATAGAAAAATCCATCATAAAATTCATATGGAATCTCAAGGAACTCTGAACAGCCAAAACAATCTTGAAAAAGAACAAAGTTGGGTCTCATACTTCCTGGCTTCAAAACTTATTACAAAGCCACAGTAATCAAAACAGTGTGGTACTGACAGAAAGACAGAGACACAGACCAATGGAATATAACAGGGTCCAGAAATAAACTCTTATTCATATGGTCAAATGATTTTCACCCTCAGTAACAAGACCATTCAATGCGAAAATGATAGTCTTTTCAACAAATTGCATTGGGAAAACTGGATATCCAAATACAAAAGAACAAAGTTGGATTCTTACCCTATGCCATATAGAAAAATTAACTCAAAATGGATCAAAAACCTAAATTTAAGAGTGAAAGTATAATACTTTTGCAGGAAAAGCTTCATGACACTGGACTTGACAGTAACTTCTTGATATTACACCAAAAGCATAAGCAGTAACAGAAAAAACAGATAAATTAGACTATATCTGAAAACTTCTGTGTATCAAGGAACCCAATTAGCAGAGTAAGAAGGCAACCTATGGGTTGGGAGAAAAGATTTACAACTCATTATCTGATAAGAGGTTAATATTCAGGATATATAAAGAACTCCTACAACTCAACAACAAAAAAACAGTTTGATTTAAGAAAAAAAATGGGCAAAAGACCTGAATAGATATTCCTTCAAAGAAGACATACAAATAGTCAACAAGCAAAAGAAAAGATGCTCAGTATCACTAATCATTAGGAAAACATGAATCAAAATTACAATAAGATACCACTTCACACTCCTTAGGATGGCTACTATCAAAAAAAGGGGGAGGGGACAGAAAATAACAAGTGTTGATGAGCATATGGAGAAAATGGAATATTTGTACATTATTCATGAGAACACAAAATGGTACAGCTGAAATGTAAAATAGTATGGTAGTTTCTCAAAAAATTAGGCATAGAATTATTATGTGATCCAGCAATTCTACTTCTGGGTATAAACCCCAAATAACTAAAAGCAGGGTCTCAAAGATATTTGCATTTTAAACCTTTAATTGAAGTATAGTTGACATATTAGTTTCAGGTATACAAAAAATAAAGCAAAAAAAAAGAAAAAGGTATTTGTACAACCATAAACACAGCAGCCTTATTCACAACAGCTAAATGTAGAAGCAACTCAAGAAGTGCCTAATGCCAGATGGATAACCAAAATGTGATGTACCCATATGAGGGCATATTACTATCCAGCCTTAAAAAGGAAGGAAATTTTGACACATGCACACAACACGAATGAACCTTGAAGACATTATGCTAAGTGAAATAAATCATTCACAAAAAGATGAACACTGTATGGTTTTACGTGTATGAGGTATTTAGAGCAGTCAGAATCATATAGGCAGAAGGCAGAATGGTGGTTGCCAGGTGCTGGGGGCAGGAGAGTAGGAGGAGTTGTTTAATGTATAGACTTTCAGTTTTGCAAGGTGAAAAGAGTTAGGGAGACTGGTTGTCTAACAATGTGAATGTATTTACTACTACTGAACTATACACTTAAAAATGACGAAGGGGGTGCCTGGGTGGTTCAGTCGGTTAAGGGTCCGACTCTTGGTTTTGGCTCAGGTCATGATCTCAGGGTGGTGAGACTGATCCCCGAATTGGGCTCTGCGTGCAACAGGGAGTCTGCTTGAGCTTCTCTCACTCTCCCCCTCCCTCTCTCTCTCTCTCTCTCTCTCTCTCTCTCTAAAATAAATAAATAAATCTTAAAAAAAATGCTTTAAAAATGACTAAGGTAGAGTTTATACGATATGTACTTTATCACAACTTAACATAAAAATTAATAAGAATTAGAGAAATGTAACTGTTGATTATTCATTTAATAACAAAGAAATTATTATTAATTTGCTCGATAGCTAAAGTACTGGGTATCATCTACTATTTCTAGTCTAAGAAATTCTTTTAATGGAGTCTTAAATACATATGGAAATATATACAAATTAAATGATATATCTGGGATCTGCTTTCAAAAATAATCATAGGACAGAGCAGGGCAGGGGAGGGATGTGGTGAGGTTGCAGATACAATAAGATTAACTAGATTTGACAACTGTTAATTTAGAGAGGTTACAACGAGTTTCATTATACTATCCCATCTACTTTTGTATACGTTTAGAAGTTAGTATAATAAATAATAAATTTATTATAGTAGTATATTTATTATACTATAATATTTGTTATACTATAGTATTTATTATTTATATTTATTATTTATATAGTATTATACTATAGTATTTATTATATTATACTATAATTAAATATAGAAAAAATATTCACCAAGATAAGACTGGTTGTCTTTTGGTGATGAAACTATGGATATTTATTTTGAAAACTTAAAGCACACTCACACCATACTTTTAAAATGTCAAAAACATTTTTTATAAAAAGTCAAAATTGCAAAAGCCTGGCAGAGTTCCTCAGCATATCACCGTTTATTGAAAAGAAGGCGCTAGGCCTTGCTTGGTAATCCTTACCCAGGCTTAAGTGAGCTTTAGGATATACACAAGAATCTATGTCAGACACTGCTTTGACTGTATTAACTCTACTAATTTTTATCACATGGGATGTTCTTTTCCAGAAAACCAGGGGAACTTCTACATTTATAATTGAAGCCACAGGACCTCCCTCTCATGCATTGAAGAATGGCCATATCACATTGCAATGCTGATCGGCTGCAAAGGAGAATTCCCAGTGTAATTTAAGAATAGCAGTAACCCTAGAAGCATCTCATTTAGGGCCTCTGGCATTTAGGTTTTGGTTGTACGGCTCCCGTGGATCCTGATTTGTTGTTTTTTTCCTCTCATCCACAACACTACTGTTATCATCTGACATCCTATGATTGGCTATTTCTTACGAGTTAAGTGATTATAGCTACTGGAGGAGAATGCTTGTCACGAATAACACAAGGAGACTTGTTTCTTTTGTAATATTGTTATTCCTTTGGAGATTTTGTGGTTTCACCCTTTGTAGATTTCTAGTGGCATTCCTTCAGAACAGTTGTGCCCCAGTCAAAGACCACTGTTGAAGAGTTACTCCTCTCCCAGCAGCCTCCTTTACTCATTTATAAGCTCTGTGAAGGCAGGGATTGTGGGTAGCACCACTACACTATACAAGTGTATATTACAAATATATACTATATATACACAATATATTATATATACAAATATATACTATAGATATATTTGCTTAATAAATTATGAAAGACTGACTTTCTGAATGACTTGTCGGTGTCAGGCCAGGAAACAAATAGCGTCTCAGGCAGGAGAAGGGTGGGTAGTCAGGTGCATATCTTGGGTACTGTAGCCCCTATAACATAGGAGGTTTTGTGTGTGCAACTTGAGAAGGGTGCCATTTGGTAGTACAATTTTCTGAATTATTTCACCCACAACTAAACTACTGCCAGAAGGATAAAGTACCAAGTGCCTTCTATTATGACAAATTGTTTTGACAGAGTCTTAAATTTGGGGTAGTCCTAGCATGGAGAATACACGTATTAGCAGAGTACCTTACCCAAAGGGACCTCATGGTGAATTCCTCTAGATCCCTGCTGATGGGGGGCAACGGGTAAATTCTTACATGACTTTTGCTTTATTCCAGTGACCAGGTTGAAGTTCATGCTTCTCAGATTATTTTGTTGCCCATTTATGTTGAGAAATATTATAGTTGCAACTGCATTGCTAATTCCATTATTTGTACTTTTTTTTTTAAAGATTTATTTGAGGGGCGCCTGGGTGGCTCAGTCGTTAAGCGTCTGCCTTCGGCTCAGATCATGAACCCAGGGTCTTGGGATCGAGCCCTGCAGCAGGCTCCCTGCTCTGCGGGAAGCCTGCTTCTCCCTCTCCCACTCCCCCTGCTTGTGTTCCCTCTCTCGCTGTGTCTCTCTCTGTCAAATAAATAAATAAAATCTTAAAAAAAAAAAAAAGATTTATTTGAGAGAGTGCGCATGTGTGCGTGCACAGGGGGAGGGGCAGTGGGAGAGGGAGAGAATCTCAAGCAGACTCCCAGCTGAGCATGGAACCTGATGTGGGGTTTAATCTTATGGCCCTGAGGATCATGACCTGAGCCAAAACCAAGACTTGGACGCTCAACTGACTGAGCCACCCAGGCGCCTCTGTACATGATACTTGATCTTAACTATCTTTTAAGTAAGTGCTGCAAAAAATATTTGAAGGGTCATATGCACTCATCCTCAATTCTCACTTCCTAGCTTCAAATGGCAATTTAATCTATTTTTGATGTCAAACATGAACCACCCCCATACCCCCCACCCCCCAACACACAGAATTGAGTCTGATTCAAAATGATTTTCTTAACCCATTTTCATTTACTTTCCCAAAAATTCTACTTCTCGGGGTGTCTCAGAGTGTCCATGGTCGTCCTTTAAGCCTCAAAACAGAAAGTTTAAAGAAAACCTGTTTATCTCTTCTTGGGTTTTTAGAATAGGATCTAGAATGTTTCTTTGAGTATAAAAATAAAATACTTTCTTCTTTCTCTAGAAATCTTAAAGCTAGCCATTCATCTAACCATAAAAATATCTTCCTTTTATGTAATTGTATTAAAAGATATTTCCCTAGATTTTTACTTTTGATTTAAAAATGTCACAACTGCCAAATATTACATCAGATAATGTACAGTCCAAAGAGAATAACCATGTCATTTCAGTTTTACTATAAAGACAATTAAAAATAGTACCAAATACTAATAAGGAAGCAATTTTTCTTTACTGCTTAGATATACCAGTAAAGCATTAAGAGAAAAAATTGTTCCTATTTAAAACAAAATTTCTTGAAGTATGCTCTATACCCAATATGGAGCTTGAACTCATGACCCTGAGACCAAGAGTCACATGCTCTACTGACTGAGCCAGCCAGGCACCCAAAACTGTTCCTATTTTAAATGTAACTCTGGTTCCTACTGACATACTCTGGGACATTTGCCTTTTTATTCCTTTTCTTTTACTATCTTATTTTTCTAAACTGAAAAGCAAAAAAAAAAAAAAAAAGGTAAAATAAACCAAGCAAGCGCAAAAAGCAATAGACATTTATCCAATTTAAATTCTTTAAGTTGAGACCTTTAAGAAATATTTTAATACCTAAGTCATTGTTCCAATTTTATTTTTTTAAAGATTTTATTTATTTATTTAGGGGGTGGGTAGGAACAGAGAGGAAGGGAGAGCGGGGAGGAGAGAATCTCCAGCTGACTCCACACTGAGCTCCTAGGGCTTGATCTAAGGATCCTGAGGATCAGGAACTGAGCTGAAACCAAGAGTCTGATGCTTAACCAACTGAGCCACCCAGGCACCCCTACTGTTCCAATTTTAGATAGCCACAGCATTCTGAATTAGTAATTGGGTTCTACAAAGTACCTACGGCGTTGGGGATTTATTTTTCTGAAAGTAAAAAATATATATATATATTACTTTTAAATTTTTATCTATTCTATTTTCAATTTAGAAGCACATTTTAAGTATACACTAGGTGTCTTTTGTGTCTCTCTTTTTTGAATGTGTGCCCTATTACATCTATGAGATCAAATCTACACAAACTCCTAGCAATTACTATTCTGCTTTGGATCAAAAAATAGAATATATTATGTTTTTAAAAATGCTGTTAAAGAATTAATCTTAGGCTAGAAAGGGTTACTAGATGATGGTTCAAGTACTTCCAAAGTATGACTAGTTCTTCAGGATATGGTACTTAGATTTTGAATTTGTAGAACTTAGGATACGGTTCCTGAATTATATCTGCACTGATCCTATGTGGGGAGCTAAGCCTCCCTTGGCAAGCAATTACTCGGCTGTAGTGGCCCAGCGAGGTGTGATGCTAACAATGTGGACAGGTTTAGGAGGATTTGTTGGTCAATGTGAAAATCTTGTAAAGTGTGCTCACATTGTTGGTCAATGTGAAAATCTTGTAAAGTGTGCTCACATTGACAACACATCTTTGGGCAGTATCAACCACATGAACGCAAAAATACCTGTTTTGGACCCCTTCAACAAGTCCTTATTTAGAATGCTAACCTTGCAGCCACAAACAAGGCCTGGATGTCATTTAAAATAAATTCTCATTCAGGATCTTTTGTTCTGGGGGGAAAGAAGCTGAAAAACAGGAATGGGCACTCTGAGTACAGGAGGGGCCTATCCCCCCCCCTCCCCCACCGCCCCATGCTGGCTGCTCACAAGGGAAGGATTAAAGAGAAGATTAGGAAAATTAGCTTCCTTATCTGAGAGAAGAAAAAAAAAATCATGCAAAAATGTTATTTCTTTTAAAAAATATCACTGAAAGTGTTATGTAAGTGATCTATGCAACCTGTTCGACCCAAAGTCTCCACTGTTTTCCTTCCACCTGTGTAAAGTCATCAATACCATCAATGGAATATTAACTTCTTACAATTTTAGGAGCTCCTATCACTAAACAGCTGGCACAAAAATGCCACGTTTTAGGAGCCGGGTGTAGTTCTGATGCCAATTAAGGAATAATCTGGATTACCATGAGAGAGTGTATACACGTGAAAAAGAAACCATGATTGAACTACTGACTGAATGATTAAAAACAACCAAACAAAACCAAGCCCAAGCTTGTGGTGGGGCTAATCAGGTCATTTTTACTGATTAGATATGTGACACCCAACTGCTTTAATTTTCTCCTTAAGAGACTCCCTTTCAACATCATGAAAATAATACCCACGTGGAAAGTAAGAAAAAGAGCTTCACCATTCCAAAGATTAATTTTGATTGTGGAGAAAGCCCAATGAATCCCAAACATGGGACAACTGCCAAGAAGTTGTACAAAGTGGGAGGAAAAGAATAAAACCAGAGCAGACCCGGGTTGGCCTCCACGAAAGCCTAAACAGCTAATCCAGTCAAAAAAGACCTATCTAGATTTCATCTGTAACCACTCTCCTATCTCTCCCTTTCCTAGTGTTACAGCCGTTTTCTTCGGCCTTGATTGTTTCCTACCAGGAGAACTGTGATGATCTATTCTGCTATGAGTCTAATCTTCCAAACTGTATAATTCCATCACGTCCCTCCACTGTTTTAATATTGTTCGTGGCATCCCCACACCTACGGTACAAAATCTCCACACTCAACGTTCCCTGCAGCCCCTCCTTTGAGGGCAATGGACCCATCACGCGACTAGATTATGTTCCTGGTGTTGTCAGTTAATAGATGTGCTTCCTGGAGCCGATCATTTAATTTTTCCGAGACCCGGTTTCCCCATCCGAAGAAAGGAACCAGTTGGATAATAAATGTGAAATCGGCGTGTAAACTATACAAGCTCAACAAAGGTATGGTATTTTTATTACCATTTCAATAAATTTTCTGCTACTCGTCTTCTGCCAGTCTGGTCCTCTGAACACATTTCATAGAGCTCCAGCCATTTTGCCTATCTTTTCCCTAAACAGTTATGCTCTGCTTCCACCTCTCCCTCTCTGCTACCTGCAACAACAAAATACTGCCTCTCTGATTGCCCACTCCCTTCTTGGAATCCCCAAGTAAGCAAAAGCTCTTATTGATGGAGTGCCTAGAAGTATTTTTCTAGATGGTGTACCTTGTTTTCCCAGCAGTGCTGTGACTACGTTCATTTTATAGATGGGAAGATCAAGACAGAAGCCAGCGAGACTCAGAGATATAAGGGGGCTTTCCTGAGGCCACAAAACAAGGAAGGTCCAAAGTGGGTGGTGGCAGGCCAGTGTTGTGCATAGAAAGCTGGGATTTGCGCTCATTCACTGCATTCCCTTTCACAGGTCTGCAGAAAAATAAGGCCACATTCCATAAGGTGGCAGGAATACACATTTCACCGCCTGCCAGTTAGGAGGAAAGGGCTAGCAGTGAAAGGGAAAGAGAACAACCGTCAAGTTAAGGACAAAGAAATGAATGGAGGAGGATCTTTCAGCTGGACAGCCCTCTGACAGTCAAAAACACTGTCTTTTTGAAACAAAAAACTAAAGGTAAAAAAACAAAACAAAACAACTTTTGTTTTGAGAGTTTAGATTCTATGTCATTCTGTGGTATCTAAAAGTTGTGTTTGGAACCATGAATTATTTCATCATCTTGGTCTAACTCGGCACTGATATCCAAAGAAGAAAGTAAAATCAGGAAAGCGTGCTCTGGGATTGAACTGGCCACTCATTACTCTGTGACACACCTGTCACGTAGCCTTCAGGCACTGGTCTGCTGCTGTGGAAAGCGTGCTTTGGGTTTCACTCATCTATCAAATAGTTCTTCACTGAGAACCATGATTGCTATTGCCACCTGTCCACCAAAACTGTTTCTTCCTGGACACACAGCCAGGCGACATATGCTTCCCAGCCTCGTTTGCACTGGGCCACGTAAGCAGAGGTGTGTGCCCCTTCTAAGCCTGGCCCATGTAGCCTCCCGTTCATGCTCCCCCTGCGTTTTACCCTGTGGGTTAGAAAGCTGATGACAGTGATCACAGAAGCCTCAGAAGCTAGATGGTGAGATGGCACAACCATGATCTGCACTACCAAACCTTGCCTAAACCAAGCGACCTGGAAGATCCACTCGAGACCACTAACTAAGAAAGAGATAAATTTCTATTGTCATGACATATTGGGCCTATTGGTTACAACCACTGCACCTACCCTAACAAATTCAAGTGGTGTCTTGTGCTTCACTGGGCACCCAGACCCAGACGCACGATACCTGCACTGAGTTTACAATCTAGTTGGCCACAGTGTGCCTGTCACTGAATTGTCCTGATGTCCCAAGGGCAGGAGCCAAATGAATCACCACGAAGTTCAGAGCATGATCTAGAGTAGAGGCAGGCCCAATTTTTCTCTAAAGGGACAGACAATAAAGATTGGAGAATTTGCCGTCCATATAAAGTCTCTGACACATCTTCTTCCTCCTCTCCTTTTTCATAGCCCTTTAAAAATTTAAATAACATTCTTAGCTTGAAAGCCCTATAGAAACAAGCCATAAACCAGATTTGGCCTATGGAATATGGTCTGTCAATTCCTGACCGAGATGTTTTGTCTTGATTTTTAAAAAATCCAAATGGAAGAAAAATATTTCATGATGTATGAAAATTACATGAAATTCAGATTTAGGAACTATAAGTAAAGTTTTATTGGAATACAGATACATTTATTCATTCGCCTATTTTCTGTGGCTGCTTCTGCACTCCTAGGGCAGAGGTGAGCAGTTATGAAGGCATATGGCCCATAAAGCCTTCATTTTTAGTAAAGGGTCAGCTAATAAATATTTCCTAGCCTATGGTCCGGAGCTTCCTATAGAGGGATTATTCTGTTTAAGTAAGCAGATCCTTTACAATCCAAGGAGGACACTGCTACTTTGGTGCCATGCCAAGAATTCAGCATCTAGACCAGCCACCACAGAAGAGGATCATCCCTCAAAAGATTTTGGAGCTTAATGTTTCGCTCTGAAACAGGGTAAGAACAGCAACCTTTACTGGTTAATGGGAGCGTTTGAATGAAATTGGCTTGCTCAACTCCTGTAAATTTTTTCTCTGCTCAATGTCCTAAGTGATTATACTATATACTCACTAGGGAGACCTAGTTGATTTAAATTCATCCTTCTAGAAGTCTGGTGCATTATAAAACAAATGTTTAGACAGCAGATACAAGATCAATCAGTGACATATGCTGTTTTCATTACTGGGTTATTGTTGCTAATGAGACAGAGTGCTGGGCCCTTTAAATTCAAGACACAACTTAGATCTTTCTTCTCCTGGCTTTACCAAGATATATGTGACACAACTGAATTCTTAAAACAATTTGGCAAGTCAAGTCACCAGTTTTATAGATGAAGAAACTGGAGCTCAGTGCGAATAAACAATTTACCCAGGGTCAAAAAACTGAAAAGTCAGAGCTTCGGTTTGAGTCTAGAGCTATATGAATTCAAATCCGATGCCTTCTATCTCCCACTGGTGGATCTCATATTGGTACTTCATAAATTTAAACCACATATTAACACATATTACTCCCTGGCCACTATGCTTCGGATTCAAGGTTTTGTTTTGTTGTTTTGTGTTTTTTTGATAGTCAAGGTTCAACTACATTAAAACAAAACTCGTATTTATTTTATCAGATGTTTGGGCTATAACCCCTTCCAAGCCTGAGTTTCCTTATCTGTAAAATGGCCTTGGTAATAGCAGTTTAAGAGGACTAATGTTGAATTAAATGAGTATTGGGCACATAGGAAATTCTTCATAAGTAGGGCCTCGAGTTAAAAATGCTAAGCTTTATGCTGTCTTAAGTGTTCATGTTTAAATTTTTGTGTAAAATGAGGAGTGAGGCTCAATATCTTTAGGACCTGTTCTAGCCCAAATCCATATGAGACACAGGTGTTAAGCCACAATAAAAAATAAAGTATTGAAACAATGAAGCCATTGGCTATGGGTATCCTGGAGAGTCCTCCCTCAAGAGGGGAACCATGCTTGGGACATCAGTGCAATACTTACTTGAAATATAAGTTTGGGGTCTGTGGTCTGATATTAGCAACAGGATTATATTATCTAATTTAAAAAAGGCATTCAATGGAAAAAAGATCAAGATTAGTTTTCTTCAGTGAAACTTGGGGATATGGATTAATTTGAAAGCAACTTTTCAAAATGCATTAAACCAAAAAAGCGAGGACAGACATTATTAACAACAACCTAATTTATGGTAACACACCCATGGACTTCATTTTCCTGCTAATATGTTCTTTCTTTTCTCTTCCCTAGCCAGACCTGTCATGTACCTAGCACCCTTTTTGTTCCCATCACCTTTGTTATAAAACACTTCCTTACAATGCCCAACATGCCTGCTTCCCACAGCTAGGATTACATGGAAGGTGGGACATTCTCAAACTTTTTTGTACATATTGCTGTAACATGCCCTAATTTTGCATTATATCAACCAGATCCTGTATCCCCTTACTGAATGGCCTACTCATTGAGTTGCCTAAGCTACTGTGACTAAGCTACTTCTCAAGTATCTGGTTCCCATAGAGACCGAACAGCTATCACATTGTCAGGCATTCATTTCTTTATATGCCTGTAGAGTAAGGCCCAACCACGTGCTCCCTTAACAATGCTCAGGGACACCACCAAAACTATGCTCCAAGAAATAAGCCTTGCCCTTCAACTGCTTTAAGACTTCCCTCCTTAGTGAAAGAAATGAAAGGGAGGCAAGGTGTTCAGATCAGCTTGGCTATTATTATTGTTTGGAAGAAGCCTTGTTGAACCACACATTTTTACAAGGCATGATTATCAGATTTGAGAGCAAATTCTTCCTGACTTTAAAGTTCTCTAATAAAGAGAACATTAAGCAAGCTTCCTTGCATGCTTCAGGCTACAATTCAACATCCTCAGCAATGTGTCTTCAGAAGGGATGCCTCATGGCTTTGAGACAACAGGTGTTCAGCACAAAGAAGGTGTTCACAAACATTTAGGATGAAATCAGACTAAGAGTGTCTGAGGACCTTCTGATTCTGAGCTATGTACTGTTGACGCTAAATCTGTCATCTGAAGGCCTGTCTATTCCCATGTGTCCCAGGCTCACCTTCCAACCACATTCTTGCCTGGTCCAAGTGGATGTCCTTCTCATCTCAACAAATACACGACTAGCCTCTCAGCTGCTTAGCTTCTCAGCTGGGAATGGTTTTTTTTTTTTTTTTTTTCAGCTGGGAATGGTTTTTTTCCCTCCCCTCTATTACTGCCCACCAGGCCAAATCAAATCCTTTGCAATTCCTATTTCTTTCTTTGCAATAGAATCCAGAATCCAGTGAGTTCTCTCTACTCATCTCTACTGCTAGTACCTTGGGTCACCCCTAATACCTCCCTTCTGTTCCCCAACCCTCTTTCCTCACCATTGGTTCTCCACACACACCAAAATAATCTAAAAATCGAAATCAGATCTTGTCATGTCCTCCTTTGAAGTCCTCCAATGACTTCCTATGGCATGTGCAATGAGATTGACCCTCTTGACCTGGCTTGTACTTGCCCTCATCCCAGCCCACATCTTAACTCTGCATCTTCATCACTGAGCTCAGCCACACTCGCCTCTGTGTCCCTCAAACATCAAACCTTTTCCTGCTTCCGTGCTCACTGCTTCCTCTGCTTAGAACTCTCTTTCTGCTGATGGTCACATTATCAACCAGCCTCTTTTATTCTGACCTCAGGTTCAAAGTCATGCATGCTCAGGAAGACCGTCCCCAATCATGTTTTCTGAGGTTACTTTCTCCTCAATCCCTGTCAACTTATAAATGAATGGTTAACTTACATTTAAATATTTCAGATCACCCATACTAAAGAATATATACATTTGATTTTGGAAATTATAGGAGATAAAACTTTTTATCACATGCTCTAGTATGAGAAAATTAAACCAACTAACAAAATAGTATTTGATGAAGCCTCAAAATACTAATGGTTGACACTTTTAAAAATAAAATGTGGTACTTGTAATGTTTTGTTTAGATATTGTCGAGGATCTGAATGAAAAACCCTAAGCTTCCAATGGTTTCTAGGTTAGGTGTGAATTCCATGTGCAAAGCAATGATTTATGGCCAGGGACTGACATGAGGTCATTAGGTCATGGGATGCTCACCACCTCACCCGAAGTTGGTCCCTTTCAGTGGTGAACAGAGCCCTGATCAAGACAACGCTCTTTGCAGCAATCTGGTCCTTAGTGAGAAAGCTTTCAAAGACTCGACATTTTCTGGATGGTTTTCAAATGCTGGTGTTCTAAGTGCATGTTCTTTTCAATGTTTTCTTCCTTAGGAGTTAGTTGAGGAACATTAAAATGGTTCAGTTAAGAAGATCTTCAGGATTCTTCCTACTAAGTACACAATTGATATTTCAGCTATTAATCCTTAGTTTGTTAAGGAGTAGTTTTGTGGAAATACTAGTAATAGTATTCATAGGAGGAGGAATACAAAAAAACGCCACAGCTAATATTTACTGAATCCTTATTATGTGTTAGCCACAGAGTAGAGACTTTCTTTGAATGATTGATTCTATGGCTTTATTTTTTTTTTTCTTAATAATAATCACACTGTACTTTTGTTCATTGTCTTCTTCTCATAGAAAATCTAATGATAAGATGGGGCATTTTGTGTTTTACAGTATCTTATCTCTGAATAGAAATCCAAAGGGTAGAATATTCTAAAACATTCTTGTTCTTACAAATGTGCATTTTTCCGGCCTTTTTGGGGGGGTTAGGTGTAACTTCAGGGTTATGAGAAGGAAAGCTGCATTGTGAAGCTCAACTGATAATTCCTCAACTTTCACTGCCAAACTATACCGACATGGCAGACACTCAATACATATTTATTGAAAGAATGGGTGCCTGGATAGAATCTATAATGAGAGCATGCATTTTGTGGGTATTAATTTTAACATTTAATTGTGATAAACACCTGGAGTCACCAAGACACAGAATTCAGTTCCTAAGGCTCTGAACCAATAGCTTCAGTGATGTTAAGACTTGTAATATGATTTCTTTAAAGATTAAAAAAATGAGAAATACCATATTCACAGGATAACTTCAGAAATTACCTATAGCCACTTTAAATAACACAGCTTTTGTGTGGAAAAGGTTTATGAAATCACCAAGGAATAGATCAAAAAGAATCTCCAAGGTTTTTGAGAAGCCCAAAAGCAGAACATTGAGGCTGAATTTCTACTCACAGAAGGTAGTCTCTAATATTCTTTTTTATCTACCACATCAGGGTAAATATTGTAACAATTCAAACATGGAAGTATTTGTCCAGTTGCCATTCAGAGGCCCAATTTTACATACCATTGACATAAATTTAGCCTCACAGCAAAGGGATTTATAAAGACATTCATAATGGGTGTTTTGAAAATGAAATACTAACACTGCTAATCACTGAAGACAGTAACATGTAAAATACTTGCTCTGCTGCATATGTTGTGAATAAAAAAATAAAAGAATGGTGCAAAGAAAAATACCAAATATCATTCTATGTCTCTATGTATTTTAATATTTCATCCTGGAATAGTATCCAAACACTTTTATTCATTAGGGTCTGAAATAAGAATGCATTTAATTGCATAAAGTTTATCTCATTTTTAAGGACCTAAAAAAAACCCTCCTTTTGTTCATTTATATGTTTTTGCCTTACATATATATTTGACTATATCAATAAATTAAGTTGTTCTCCCTTTCATGCTTTAGATTATTTAAAGTTAAACCACATTCCCATCTGGATAAAAAATTCAGTTCTAGGCATATTTACTTTAAAGAAATTAAAAACTGATGTCTCTTGGTACTCACCCTCCCATATCTGTTGGCGTAGGACCCAGTAAGCAAGGAATGGAAAACGATGATTGTCTCGTCCAAGTCCCAGATGAACACCCTCTACAAAGGAAGAACCGAATCAGTATGTCTTTCCCTTGGTTGAGAAACCTATTGTTCAGTCAACTTCAACATAAATAAGCAGTCTTGAAACAGAAGACAAAGGAAAAATCTGAATTTACTATGTTTTTAAAATACAACTGTTCCAAAGAGCATCCCCTAGCTTTTCTCCAGAGTAGAACCTCAGGTGAGGTTTAAGAGGATAATATTAGTGACATCAATATAAACATGGGCAAGAAATAATAATATATATCCTTTTGACTTCTGAAGTAGATTCTCAGTTTATTCTGAAAAAACGAGCTAAAACTAGTCTGTTTATAGCTTCTTGAGACAGAGAGGGGCCAATCATTTTAAAAATCATTCCGTTTTTCTTACCTCTTCTCTCTGCTTATTAAGAAGTTTTAAAACAGCGAATCTTATGTTTTATTTCTATCAAGCCAAGTATTAAAAACTGTACATACAACATAAAACTTCACATCATCTATTCACCTTATGTTACCTTTGGACTATTATCACACTGATGGGTTATGTATGACTCCTGTCTGGTTATCTTCAGATTGCAGATGGTTAACAAGTTAAGCAGACACATCACACATGCTCTTGACACACTCGGGGTATTTGGAATCGGATTTAAAGGAATTCACTTCAAAAACATCTTTGAGATACCACAAAGGCCTCCCAAGCCTACTTGTCTTCTTCCCCTTTCCATTCATACCAGTATATATTCATACACATAGGTTCTGCTAGGAAATTTCCATCTTTTCAGCCAAAATAAGCATGTTTTCCACCATCAGATTTCATTGGGCAAAACCCAGAAACTGAATTGCAGTGGATTCAAGGCTATGAAATCTACCCTTCAAGGTTTTATTTAATCCCTCCTGTTTTTGAACTCCACCAAAACAGGCCTCATAAGAGGACTACCATTTCAGTTTAGAACATCCCAGGTTTTCCTTTCTCAATATATATAAGTGTGTCTTTAATTTTCAAAGTGGATTTAAGCGTTTTTAGTATGACAATTAAAATGGCAATGATATAGAGCAGTATAAGATAATTTTGTTCAAGCAAAATTATATAATTTACTATATTAGAGAGAACCAGATGCTTTACATGTAGTTAAAGTGGCAGAGAAAACAGAAATAATTGTTTTTACCTATAAGAAATAGGAAAGAGAAAGAAAATGCTTTACTTACGATATAGAGAAGAAAGCAGTAACAAACAAAAGCATTTGGGCATCTTGATGATGGCCGTTTACACTGCAGGTGTATAGAACCACCATTTAACTACCAAGATACCTTGTTATTTACCAGGGCATCGGCAATGACATACATACCTCAAGATCAGAATCTGGGGGAGGTGAAGGATTATTGTTTCTTCGGCCCCGTCCACGTGACTTCCCATCTGAACCTCGACGCAATCGATCAGAATCTGAGTCTTTAATGGGTGTTGATGGGCTGTGGATTGTACTGTACTCTGTAGAAATACAGGAAGGTCTTTCATCTTTTGGTTCTGTTATTATGGTGTCAAGATCAACCTTATTTTAACACATGGGGAAGTCTGAAGAGTAAAACACATTTCATTCTATTCACTTTTGTTACTGTTTACTTCCACTGATAAATAATTTATGAGATACTGGATTTCAAGAATCCATTCTTTTGAAAGAACATGTGATCAGAAATGAATAGAACTTAATTGATGGTGGAAGATAGCAGGCTGTAGGAAGCTGCCTAGTTTTTCTTTGTGGTTCTCCACGATGAGACAAAGCCCCTCCCCCCCCCCCACTTCCATGTATGTGTCTTTCTTTCATTCCACAAACAGTGCCTGGCCATACTGAGAGAGGTTCACTCATGTGCCGTTCCAGCCACTCTTTCACCTATGAAAAGCTTCTGGTTCACAGAAAGAGAAGAAAAATCAACTCCAGGGTGGAAAAAAATGAATCGCCAGGCAGATTTTTCTTTGAAAATTTCAAAATCTCCTTTTTCTCCCTCATTTTATGTGAGAACAAGGGAGTGGCAAGATAAGGAAGAACAGATATATGGGCAATGCCTATGGGCATTTATCACAGCATTCATCACAGATTCTTAACTCTATCTTAGTCTCCGAACCAAAAATCCCAAACAGACATCACATTAAAATTGCTCACCTGGATAACTCGGAGAAATCACCGAAATAATTATATCTAAACTATAAAATAAAGAACCACCTCCAACCAGCTAGAGGAACGGCTGAGTAGTGATTGTGGAGTTGGGGGAGGTGAGACTCTTACCCTGCTTCCAAAATGAAAAAAAATCCCTTAGAGTTTCTTCTCTTCAGTTCACACATTAGACTATTTCTACTTCCCCAAAGTCTTTGCCAGATGTCTCTACTAGATATGGGTTGGAATCTCTCAAGCTGGTATAAGGAATGATAATTCTCATTGAGATGTTGTTGATATTACATTTCAGCAAACAGAAAAGTATTGAGGACAGGTGAATATCTGGTAGCCTTTGTTAATATACTATCATCCTCAACTGTACCCAGAAGGCCAGCCATGTGTCAAACCATGTGGTCTCAGTATCACCTCCAAGTCTAGGACTTAAGCCTTAGGAGTTTGGGTAGATAGGAATGGACTTCGATAGAGTAAATTCCATTTCTAAATCACATGGAACAGCCCTATACCTCCTGTTTAATTTTAAAATCTAAACAGATTCCTATCACTTTTAGATGAGACTTTTGCATGTCCTCTGCCATAGGAAACAAGACAGTAAGTTTCCTCATACACACCAGTCATGTGGTACTTGTACCCCGAAACCACCATGATAACTTGCAAGCCTATTAGTTAATTATGACCAGAAAGTCCAGAACAATCCACTCACTACATCAGCTTATGTAGTTCCGTGGGATGCATTTTTGAGCTAACCCATCTTGTAGAACTATCAGATTACAGTGCTGGCTGGTCAAAGTTTAACATTCTCCACATCCACATTAGTTCCTTTTCTTGCAGAGGCAGATGACTGTGGCATCCTCTCCTCAAAATGTTCCAAACCAAGCATCTGCCTTCTGTTTTATAGAGAATTAGGAACTCCAAAGAAATACATACTTTCAAAGGAGCTCAGTGAATTCAAAGTTGTGTTTTGAAGAAAAAGTCTTGACCTCCTTTTTCTTTAAAAATTCTGCAACTACGTCTCCGTGCAAACCTGGATAGCCACACATGCCAATCTCTTTACCAGCTTCAAAACAGCATTTACTTTGCAAATGGCACAACTGGCATCTAATTTGACTCGTACTTCAAGTACTTGACTGAGAAGTCCATCTTGAATTGTGAGCTCTTCACCTTTTGAAGTTCATATTTGACAAGAAGCTAAAAGATGTTAAGAATGTATCTCATCGCATTATGTCTTTTGCTTTGACTCCAGCTAGTTTAGGGCAAATTTTTTCCTCTCCAAGTAGTTCATCTTACCGAGGTTTTCTTACCCTAGCTTTCCTCCTATGGATTACCCATTCCTTTAGTTCTTGGTGTATATTTCTTTATCCCTGTGTTAAAACCTAATTAAATCTTTAAAAATATATTCCATCTCTTTTTTATTTGAAATAAAAGTGATAATTAAATTGATTAATCACTTCTGTAAGCCTGCCCCCAAAGAAACTAAGTTCAGTGAGCAAAATATACAGGTGGATTTTTAAATTATCTTATCTAAACTTTTTCCAGGTGGAAAAAGAAGCCCTAAAATATGGACAATCCGATACCTCTAAATATTAAAACACACACACACACACACACCCCTTATAGACCTCAACTTATGAGAAGGAAGATAAAAGTTAAATGATGCAAGCTAGATTTAAAAAAATCTCCTCCTCTTTGTTCTATGAGGTGGGATTAAACACTTCTACTCTCCTAACCAGTTTTCCTGACTCTATTCTCCTTCCTTCTATTAGTGTAAAACAACTCAACAAGTAATTTAATCTTCTAATCCACTGACATCTCATGTTTCATTAAAATCCTTTCCAAATTATTCAACTTTACCCCCACTGAGATAATGAATGTGAAAATACTCAGAAAAGCATTTATTTCATCTAACAAACAATGACAGCATGCCCATACTATTTCAGGCACTGTACCAGGAGCTTGAAGTATAAGGATGTACCATACAGATATGGTCTTCTTGGGGCATAAAATTCAGAGGAAGGCACTGATTTATGAACAAAAATTAAGAGATTAGAAAACAATATAGGAAGGGTAATGGTATGAGAAAGGTAGAATGCCTGGAGACTACAGAGCAAGTCCACATACCTTAGATTTATATAATTACAGAAGCTTCCTGAAGATGGAGAACAAAGTTAACAGTAAAAAATGGAATATAAATTGCTCTCCAGGCAGGCACATAAGCATGTGTGAAGGTGGAGAAAGAGAGAGAGAGAGAGAGAATGAGAGAGAGAGAGAGAATGAGAAAGAGAAAGAGAGAGAGAGAGATGTCAAAGAATTGGAAAAAAAAAAAATCAATCCGACCTGGCTCTGCAGAGGAAGAGTACAGAGATGAGGCTGGAGTGGCAGGAAAAGAATTCAAGAATGGAGGGATGAAATCAAATTTACCCGTTGGGTAGATGATTCTAGCTCCAGTGTGGTGTGGGTGCTGGAGGCAAGTCAAGACTGAGAAGCAGAGACCAGCCAGGAGGATAATTCAGTGAGGGCTGTTGGTGGCTCATGCAGATAGTGGAGATAGGGAGAGCTATAGATCTGAAGTGTCACTGGGAGGGAAAGGAGGAGGAAGCAGGAAGTCAAGGATGATGTTCATGTCGGTGGTTTAACAACAGGGAAGATGAAGGTATAAGGCATAAGGCATGGGGATTGAGGAAGAAGGGACTATGGGGAAGTGTGTAGATGAGAATTCACATTCAGCTTTGGACATACTGAACTTGAGTAGGAAGGGAAAAATGAAGGGGGGGAAATCGGAGGGGGAGACGAACCACGAGAGACTGTGGACTCCGAGAAACAAACCGAGGGTTCTAGAGGGGAGGCGGTGGGGGGATGGGTTAGCCTGGTGATGGGTATTAAAGAGGGCACGTACTGCATGGAGCGCTGGGTGTTATACGCAAACAATGAATCATGGAACAGTACATCAAAAACTAGTGATATAATGTATGGTGACTAACATAACATTAAAAAAAAAAAAAAGAGTCTGTGGTATTCAAGATGTCCAGTAGGCTGCTAGACTGCTCTGAAGCTCAGAAAAGAAATGTGGGCTGGGTTTAGGGTTGGAAATTGATGCCATACCTAATGTAATTAAAGAAACAGGTATAATTAAAGACACAGAGGGTGTGTAGAAGGGGTGGGGCGTGAGGAGGAAAACCAAGGTTAGAGTGTTGTAGAGGAAAGAGTACGTCCGAAGGAGAGCATGATCAATAACTTCCGATCAGCCAAGAGAGAAGGTAAAGTGAAAACTGAAGCCAAGAGTACTTGGAGATTTAGAGTCAATGAGGTCTTTCGCACGCATGGCAGAAGTACAGATTCGAGAAGTATTTAGGAGGTGGACTGGTGGGATAAAAATGAGACAGCAGACGGTAGAAGAGTAAACAGGGGTTAGAGCTCCCAATATGTTACTGAAGACCCTATAAAGGCCCAATTCAATAATTATATTTTTTCTTAATCTCATTTCACCTCTCTGTGACTGTGCTGACCACCGGCTCTTCTAAACTGTGTCCCATTAGAGTAACTTGACTTCCCTTCTGCTTCTCATCCTACCACTCACAGTATTACTTCTGTCTCTTTAGAGACCTCTTCCTCTACCCAAAGCTTAAATGTTAGTGTTTTTGTACTAGTGATACTCAAAGGGACCTGGGGCAAAATAAGGAGCTTATATCAGGATGTTAATTAATGCAATGCTTCCTTCATCAAAAGTCTTGCTAATATTAAAAAGAAAAGTTAAACACACAGTGTGCTTAGTGATGCAGTTGATTACATTCTGAAGTAAATCCTCATGTTACATGGACTGTTAATAAACAATTAGTGGATAGGTGGCCAGTTGGTGAAGTGTATCTTGAGCAGCAGTACAGAATTTTCTCTAGGGTCCTCTTATCTCACCACAAGCTCTCAGAAGTTTGCAGTATTTGTAAGAGGGATTTCAGTGATAATTCCCAGGCTGATGATTCTAAAGCCTCCTGATCTGTTGACCTGAATACCCCACAGTTTGCTAAACCTCTCTACCTGAATATTCCATGGGCACCACAACTAAAGGTGTCCCCAAATGGATGATCCTGCTCCTCTCTTAATGAGTCCTGCTTAATGGTACCAACATTTACCCAGTTTTTCAAGCCAGAAATTCCTCATTAGCGCCCTCAAATCAAGACTAAGTTTCAGGTCTTTTACCTTCTGAATACTTTTGTTCTAAGTTCACACTCTCATCATCCCTGCTTTGATTATCGCAACAGGCTATTTTCAAGCTTACTACCCACAACCTTTCAATTACCATCTACACCACCATGACAGAAAACTTTGAAAGTCCTCAATGCTCCAAACTCCTAGTGTAGAACAGGAAGGACAATCTAGATTTTAGGACACTGAGCTGTAGACTCAACTGCCATGTTTCAAATCACGATCCCACTGCTTATTAGAAGTATGACTTTGGGCAAGTTCTTTACCTTTTCTATGAGTCAGTTTCATCATACGTAAAATTGGAATAAATGAGAAAACCAATATACATGTAGTTAGAACTGGTGCATGGCACTAGCAATCTACGGTGTTAGCTGCCTTGGAACAAAGAGAAGTCCCACCAAGTCTCTCTCCCCTTCACGGTCTACACTTCAGACAGTCACACCTAATGATCTGAGTTCTCTGAACATGCCAGGCTATTTCATCACACTGAACATGTTGTTCCACTTTCTTAGAATGCTTTTTCTTCATTCTTACCACCCCTCCCCGGATGTCTGTGAAATTCCTAAGAATCCCTAAAGATCAAGTATCTTCTTTGTGAATTTTCTATCTAAATCTGAGTCCCTGTTTTGCATTTATGGTTATCTCTATTGTAGAGTTATACAAATTTTGCAATCAGTTATGCAGTAGATAATAACTTGAGTTATTTTGAGCAAATGTCCATTACTCCTGCTTTTAGAGGACAGAAGCTGGTGGTGTTCATTTTATATTCTGAGAGCACAGTAAGAGTCCAGAGCACCAAGTACACATTAAAAAAAACTGATGATTGAAAGAATGAGTGTTTCTCAAGTTTGGCTTTTGCTCTATTAAGTCTATGAAGATTACCTCATTATTCCTACCAGCTAGTCAAAATATTTAAAAATGAGAAATAGCTGTAATTATTTTTAAAGCTTAAACATTGTTTACATATTCAGTCATAAAATATTAGAATTTACATAAGATCATTAACATTCTACATTTGTAATATTACTGAAGAGTTCCATAAATCTTTCAATATTGAAAAGAGAAACAGAACTGGAACTCAGAAGATTCCATTTAGTTCCTCTTGGCACCTCTAGTCCCTCTGAGCTGAGCTCATAACTGCTACTTGAGTCTTAGGGACATTTCCGCCATGTCTTTTAGCCTCCTGGTCTGTCAAATTGAGGACACAGCCTAGATGATTTAGCTTCAAAGTTCTATTATCTGTGATGTAAAATATTTACCACATCTTCCTAGCTGTTAGCTTTTAGTCTTTTCCTCTTAAATAGTCACCTTCAGACTAATCTATACAAAAACCGTGGCAACTCAGAATCCATCAGGGTTTACCGCCTACCGTACCCAGTCCAAATTCCTTATCTGGTTTTATTTCTCATGCCCTCCCTGGACATGTTACCTACGCTTATACACATTGCCAAATAGCTTTCAAAAGAATTGTATCAATTTAAATTGTGTCAGTTTTACCGCAGTCTTACACACTATGGTTATCACTGTTTTAAAGAAGTCCTTGCTATTTTATGTGTACAATAATAGTGATTTTAATTAGGACATACTGGAGATACTTACAGATATGGGCTTGAAAATTATATTTCTCTTTATGAACCATCCAAATCCTTTGCAATTTTTTTATATTCCTTTACTGATGAAGATAAAAGTTTTAACCTCTTTTTCATATTTGCAGACACTTTTCCATTCCTGATAGTCCCTCAAATCCTCAAATTATGCTGGTATTTCCCTAAATTATGTTTTCCTTCACAGGAGTTTTTTTTTTTTTTTTTTTTTTTTTTTTTAATGTAGTCCTGCACTGCATAAAGCACAGCCTACTGGCCTGGTTGACTCCTTGAAGATTTAGGGATAAGCATTCACATTTATTCTAAGTGGAGCAGAGAACTTTTGATCTAACTTTACACTCCTAGGACTATATATGCCAGTGGTAGTTGTAAAGGAAGTAGAATACAGGGTTCCTGCAAGCTCCCTTCTCTGTGCTTTGGGAGGATGGAGGCTCTCCTTACTCATTTCTAAGTTTAACTGAGGTGAAAAACTACTCCCCTGAAACAGAATCAAGTAACCAGACTCCGTGTGGACAGGAAGCTCTTGCCACATATATGATAATTGGGTTGAGGCCAGGGAAGCCACTATCCCTAGGCTAGACCCTGAATCTACACTAAGACAATACCAATTACAAAAGGAAGTGCAGAGCTTTGTGGGAAATCCTTAATCCTTATAAAGATTACCTGAATTTAATGAACATGAGCCATGGCAATCAAGTTATATTCTATTTGCTGCTATAGGGGACTCAGATAAAAAGAACAGGGTGTCTTACTTTCCTAAAAGCAGATATTGTCATGTTTGAGACTCAAGATTTAAAGTATATGGATAGTTACACAGGTTGAGTGTGAAGATGCCAGATAGCCACTGACAGTGTGGTACCCCCAAACTTTGAGACTCTCAAAATCAACATACGTATATGCAAAAATCCTCTCAAAAGGGATGCATCAAGCCCAAACCAGGAGGATCGAGAGAAAGAATGCAGAGAGATTAATTCTGATTCCATGAGGAAAGGTTATTCTAATTACCTTGGCATTCTCCATAGGGAGATAGATGCATCAAGCTTGATGCTACTGGCCAAAAGAATCATAAACCACCATTGGGTTTATTTCTGTTCATAATTTTTAAAATTGGTTTTCCTATGAGGGAAAAAGCTACTCTGTAAAGCTGAGTTTGATTACTTTAAGGTAAATATGGGATTGCATCTTACTCCAAAGATGGGTTCTGTAATCCATCAAAAGTGCCCAGAAATCCTCTCTCACATGGCTACACTGTGAGGTGCAAGGGCAGTGAAACCCACTGGTGGGATAGTGGATCACATGGGTACCCAGAGAGGCATGGAGCCAACTTGCCCACTATTTTTTTTCCTGTCTATATACTCTAATGCAAAGGTCAGCGATTTTTTTTTTTTTTGAGCCAGATAGTAAATACCTTAGGCTTTGTGAGACATATGGTCTGTTGCAATGACTTAACTCTGCCATTACAGAGCAAAAGCAATTACAGACAACATGTTAATAAAGGAGCAGGGTGGTGGTGTCTCCAAAGGCAAGGGAAGCAAGGGCAAAAACGAACTACTGGGACTTCATCAAGATAAAAGGCTTTTGCACAGCAAAGGAAACAGTCCACAAAACCAAAGCACAACTTACAGAATGGGAAAAGATATTTGCAAATGTTTTATCAGACAAAGGGTTAGTATCCAAAATCTATTAAGAACTTATCAAACTCAACACCCAAAGAACAAATAATACAATCAAGAAATGGGCAGACGACATGAAAAGACACTTCTCTAAAGAAGACATACAAATGGCCAACAGACACATGAAAAAGTGCTCAGCATCACTCAGCATCAGGGATATACAAATCAAAACCACAATGATACCACCTCACACCAGTCAGAATGGCTAAAATTAGTAAGTCAGGTAATGACAGATATTGCCGAGGATGCGGAGAAAGGGGAACCCTCCTACACTGTTGGGAATGCAAGCTGGTGCAGCCACTCTGGAAAACAGTATGGAGGTTCCTCAAAAAGTTGAAAACAGAGCTACCCTATGACCCAGCAATTGCACTACTGGGTATTTACCCCAAAGATACAAACGTAGGGATCTGAAGGGGCACCTGCACCCCAATGTTTATAGCAGCAATGTCCACAATAGCCAACATATGGAAAGAGCCCATATGTCCATCGACAGATGAATGGATAAAGAAGATGTGGTATATATACAATGGAATATTACTCAGCCATCAAAAACCGAAATCTTGCCATTTGCAATGACTTGGATGGAACTAGAGGGTATTATGCTAAGCGAAATAAGTCAATCAGAGAAAGATAATTATATGATTTCACTCATGTGGAATTTAAGAAACAAAACAGAGGAGAATAGAGGAAGGGAGGGAAAAATAAAACAAGATGAAAACGGAGGGAGACAAATCATAAGAGATTCAATCATAGGAAACAAACTGAGGGTTGCTGGAGGGGAGGTGGGTGGGGGGATGGGGTAACTTGATGATGGACATTAAGGAGGGTGCATAATGTAATGAACACTGGGTGTTATATGCAAATGATGAATCACTGAACTCTACCTCTGAAACTAATAATACTTTTAATTAATTGAGTATAAATTAAATTTAAAAAACAAGTATGGTGGTGTTTCAACTACACTTTATTTATAAAACAGATTTGGCTTGTGGGAGTACATAATTGTATTCCTTAGGGAAATAGTGTGTTAATATGAGATTCAAGTAATGACTCCATTATGACTATGAGATTTAAGTGATGGTCACCTTACTTCTCTGGGTGATATTGCTTCTTCAACATTGCTGCAAACCTTAAATGTTAACATTGTGATAAAGATAATAAGTGAAACATGTTGCCAAATTGGAGAACAAGGTCCAAAACAAGGTGCTTATTTTTTTGGAATTGATAATAAATAGAAAAGGAATTTAAATATGTACTTTTTTAAAGGTCCTATCCCTGGTGGTAAGGGAGCCCAGCGACCATGATATCACAATGTATCTACCTTGAATATGCAAACAAGGTTCTGTTTTTCTCATGAACACGGTAAATTTACATGTAAAATAGATTACAGAATCTCCTTGGGTTGGTAGGAACACCAGACACATATATCTTGGGAGTGATTTTGTGTTCTCATCTCTAGCAGAATGGCTCTAGGCAGGCACCAAGCCTAAAGAAACTGCTGTAGGTTGGGCACCTCTCCAGGTGTGTGGCCTTGGGGATGCTTTCTTATAGGGCTCTTTGTAGTTGACTGAATCTAGAGGACACAATCACAAATTACACAAGCAGGCAAGCACACCAGGGACACTGCGTGATGAGCTAAGCTGTCTTTCCAAGAAAAATTCAAATGCCCCGCCATTGTCAAGCCATGCTGTTCCCTACACAGGAAAATTAGGAAAATTTAGGTGAAAGGTCCAATGGAAAAGGGGCAGGTAGGCCTTTCATACTGAGCACTTAAATTTCCTGGACTTACAGTGACCTCTAATAACTGAATCTGACGAACATTTCTTCGCAGGCTCACCTCCAGCCCTCTGACGACATTTTGTAAAACAGATTCTCTTCTCCTGTAAGGTCGTCAGGGGGAAGGCCGCCTGGAATCAACCTCTATAGTCAGACTGCCTCAGAGTTGAAAACTATTATTCTCAAGCCTCTAGAGAAATTCCAGTGGTGGCCTAAACTTCCTGCTTGAATTCTCCTGTGTCACAGAAGGCAATGCCACAGACAACAAATGCTCACAACAGAGCACAGGTGTACGTGCACACGTTTGCTCAACTGCTTGCTTTTATTTCTCAATAAAAGGGCAGCAAAGTTGGAAACCTTTGAAAAGGTCTTTACCGAGAACTTTAAAAAAAAAAAATCTTTGAAACAAATCATTCTTGGTTGCAAGGCCAGGCTCCATGCTTGGCTCTCTCTTTGCTTTTATGCTCGCTGCCTTGGTCAACTCATCCAGACACGTAAGTTTTAAGTGGCATTTGTGATGACTCACAGATTTAGGTCCTAAGTTATCTTACGAACAACAGACTTATTCACTGAACAACTTGCCATTTTCCTCTGGATTTCTAACAGGTACCACAAACAACACGTGCTCAACAGAAATCCTGATTTCTCCAACAATACCTTCTCTTCCTGCCATTTCTACCATATGAATAAGTGGCAAATGCACTTTTTTTTTTTTAGCTGTTTGGGCCAAAACTGTGGTGTCATCCATGATTCCTTTCTTGTTACTATTCCCATTCCATCTGTCAACAAATCCTGATGGCTCTACTTTCCAATCTCTCTAAAATCTGACCACATTCACCACCTCCCCCCAAGCACCTGAGCCTGCCCAAGTGACCCCTTCCTGGGCCACTGGAACCATCTCCTGCATGACCACCGTGCCCCTTCTTCCCTTGCTTATTCTCAATCCAACAACCAGAGAGAGTCTTTTTTAAATGTAATGACATCATGTCACTTTTATGCTTAAACACTTCTCATCTCATTCAAAACAAACACACCAAAAATCCAAAGTCCTCCCCATGCCCACATGCCTGCTATGATCTGGCTTCTTGCCTCCCTACCCCGGCCCCCTCCCACTCTCCACCCCTGCATGCCCCAGTGACACTGGTCTCCCTGTCCACCAAGCCCAGTCCTGCCTCCAGTCCTGGGGAATGCGGTCTCCTCTCCCAGAACATTCTTCCCCCCAGACCCGGAGGTGGCTCTCTACTAATTTCGGGTCTCGGCTAAAAGGTCACCCTGCCAGACCACGCTTCTGAAATAGTTTATCTGCCCTAACTCTATTTTACAAACCGTTTCATCCTTACAGGCACTTCTGACTACCAGAGGCATTTTACATTGACTTGTGGTCTGTGTGCTCTGGTAGAATATAAACTCCTTGAGGGCACAGACTTTATTATGTTCACTGCCGAGTACCCTGTGTCTAGAACAGTGCCTGGACTATACCAGAGGCTCCGTAAACATCCGTTGTTGAATGAGCTAACAACCCAGCATGTGGAACAGCCCTGGTTCAGAAGCTGCACGTGATCATGGATGATCCTTCATGCAAAATCCTATTTCACCATTCTCCTAGAGAATGTTCACAGTTAAGTACTTATCAGTGCATCTTCATGCTCATTCTGGGAGGAGCCGACAGGAGGGGAACTTGGGCACACTTGGTTCCAGATTCCAGCTTTTGGGTTCAACTTATTTTATGCAATGCAGAACTAGTAGACCTTACCCTTCACAGGAAGAGGCCACCTTAGGGTTGACAAGTAGAGGGGTGGATTGAACAGGGCTTCCTCTAGACTCTGAGATTATTTCTCTCGCTCAATCTGCCTTCTCCTGCTTCACACACCTCACTGAACCAGTCTTGACTTTTCTCAGAGAGCATGTCACTTCTCCAAGTCGGAACCCTTGCTTTGTAGTGACAAAGACAGATGGCATAGTCTCTGATGGGCCCCTGCCTGGGGACATTTGGGGACAGAGCGGGAGCTGCCTGGAACCGAGACTTAGGGGCATGGATTATGGAACCTGTACGGACTCCAAAAATGTGACCTCTTCCCTTTCAGTGTTCAGGAAATAACCCACCCATGGAGGGGATGGATCTTGCAAACTTTGGTCCATTTCCACATCCTCCTTAACTTACTGAACATGGCAAATTGAGTAGTTCACATTTCACTGTGGTTGACAGCATAACCTACAAATTCAGACAGTAGGATCCGAACAGGCTTGGTAACTTGTCACTTATAGAATTTATAGAATCACCCAACACTTTAGTGTTGTGGTGGGAAGTGAATTGTTCAGTCATCTCTCCGGGCTCAGTTATCTTACTCATATAGATGATCTTTCAGCTCAAAAAGGCTTTCATTCTTTGGTGAAATTTACATATCGTTTAAGTTTGTACTGATGGAAATGATACCACTGATGAGCCCACATAAAAGGGTTTATTACTCCACCCTCGAATAAATACCCCATCTCTATCCTCTGTCCCTCACCCATTTACATCTTTCAGTGCCGAGGATAAATTTCACCCCTTTTGTTAGCTTTCTCTTCAAATACTTTATATAAGAAATCTCTGTTCTTATATTCTTCCAGAGCACTTTGCTCCTTCTTCTAGAACAACATTTTTTAAATAATAATGTTTATTAGGTTTGGCTATTCGCGTAAATGCTCCTCGAGGATAGGGAATAACCTTATTCTCTGTACCCCTGCAGAACCTAAGACAACTTTGTAATTAAGAGCTGCTCAATGAATAGCTAATGGAATGTTGAAGAACATCTTCAAACCCTCATTCACATTTGAAAGTAGAAGAAACTGTGCTTTCTGCCTTTCCTTAAATTAAGGAACAGGGTAATGAAATTTAATAGCAAGATTAAGGAATAAGTCTCAAGAGAAATGTGCTTCCTCGATAACCTTTATCAATATTAAAAGTGAGTCAAGGGAGGTAATTAGATGAACAAATGTACTGAAACAGACGCTTTAGGGAAAACATTAAATGGGAAACTAGAAAGCAAAGAGACTCCACAGAAAGAACATTCTTAGAATACTTAAAGGGAGGACGTTTAAAATGTCATCAGGGATGGAAAAGAAAATAAACTGCACAAGTTGAGAACAATGTCAGTGGTAGAGAAAATGAATTCTTACATTTGGGAGCCATTTTGCAATTGGCAATGTGCTTTTTTACATAAATTAGCTGGATTGAAACAAATAACAAGCTATTAGACACGGCAGTTTGGGGCTTTGAGGAAAGAGAAGAAAAGATGGGCAGGTGTGTGCTCTTGGGAGGCTATAATTATGAGAATCTTGAAGAGGTTTTTGTGCACATATTAACCAAAATGGTGACATTTACAAACACGGCAATAATGTAAAATTTAGCAAGTAAGTGCTTCCTGAATATGGAACGGAGGGGATAAATCTATTTTCTCATTCTTATTCTTGTTGAATAAGACATTTTAGTTCTTAATTGTATTTTCTGGGTAATTTATATCCTACCTTTCTCCAAAAAGGTCATGAGCCGAATATGTACACAATAATTACACAGCAATCTTTTTTAAAAAAATGAATGGGTACATTAGGAAAAAAAACATTGAAGTGGGAAAGGTAAAATAAAGCCAGGAGAGAAAGTGATCAACACGGGTCTGCTTGCCCTAAGGTCTGCAGTCAAGGGCACACAGAGTTCTATGACTCAGGGATGCACAGAATGAGACCTGTCAATTTTTCTACAGAAACATAGGTATTTCTAGCACAGAGACGAGACAGAAATGCCTCACAAGACTGCTCCCTGAGAGGATGTTGTGTGATGTCAGGAATATACCCTCATGGTAAATAAAACAGCAGGTTTCACAGGATTCTTACTTCTCAGGCTGACCACTGTAGACTCTATAGGGCTAATTCAGTACTTAGATTGCAGAGCACTGGAGTGGGGGTAGCTTGCTTATTTTAAGGGTAAAACTGAAAACATCTAGAAGAATGAGACATTATGTGCCCTTCTGGTAGGTGACAGAAGCAAGTGTCTCCTTGGGTGTTAAGAAGCAATAAGGTAAAAATTATACTAATGAGTTACTTGAAACGGAGCTATTTTCGGTTGCTCAGTTAAGTGGAGACAGATATGCTTTACTTAGTTACCTGTGCTGAGAATGAAAAGGATGTTCTCTTGTGAAAATAAAGGGACCAAACCAGGGAAGATTCCCATGTGGAAGGCTACAGCCATAAGGGAAGCCTCTGATAGTCCTTGAAAAGCTGCTTGGGATTCTTATAGACCTACCAAGCAATAGGCCATCAAGCCTTCAAAATTATATGCCATGGAGTGTGACCATGAAAATGTTATACTGGGAGATTTTTTAAGTGGGAGTTGTCTCTGTCTTGGCCAAACAAACAAACAAACAAACCCCAATAACCTCAGCAAGGTCTTGAATAAATTCCATTATATTGTATTATATTCTCAGTGACTACTACCTTATCAAAGAGGAGAACACTTAAAATCAAGGAATCTTAACAACTTTAAGTTATCAGCCGTAGAACTCTCCCACAGAAACTTGGGTAGAATAAACTAAACACAAGTAGACTTGTTGACTAGTGTTATAGGGTTAACCAGAAGTCAGAGATGAATAAGTATTATTTGAACTAATTTTAGAGAATTGCTTTGACTTCTCTATTTGTATTCTATGACCATTACTTCCCTTTCACACCATCACTGATTGTGGTCTCCCCAGTAAGTTAACTCCTCAGTCAAGGTCTAGTAACTAAATTAAGAGAGCTTTATCACCCCTGGAGTACAGCCACTGTTTCCTCTGTGGACAACCTCATAGAAACTTCTGTCATCCATCCTCACACATTTCAACCTCTGCTTTAAACCTCTCCCCATCATACTACATGAAGGAAACTGGTGAACCACACTTTGGGGGCTTTCGCGTCTGAAACCACCACAATGCACAATGCACCACAGCAATAACCTTCCAGAGGGAAGAAAACACACTGGCTTCCTATTGCCAGGGATCTTGCCCTTCTTATCTCCTCTTTAACCCCTGGGCCAAGCACAGGGCCTGGCAACACCGTAAGCTTTTACAAATACCTGCTAAATGCACGCATGGAAGAAATGAACACTTGAGGGCCCAGTGGGCGTCCGTCCTTTGCTGGCCACTTACATAAAGTCATCCTCACATTCATCCCATACACATGAGCAGTATTATCCTCATTTAATGGAAAACTGATACGCTAAAGTGCTAGGTGACCTGCCCAGAGTAAATAATAGAACCAGGATACAAATCCAGGTTAGCCCAACCCCAAATCCTTAGCCACCACTCCTTTTTCTTAATTATATTGTGAGGCAGTGCAGTGCTCAGGTTCATAGATATCCCCTGTGGGGGCAGGAGGTGGGTGGAGAGTGGTTCCCAGCCAAGTATAATTGGGAAGCCTGTACATTATATTCGGTTTTCAGTGGATATTACTGTATCAAAGGATCCAGAAAGACCTCAAGAACAGGAATCCTGCTAACTTTAAACCTAACAATTTGTTTCCCTAACTGATCCTGCTTTGGAACTCATTCAAGGCTCTCTGTCCCCATCTTTTGCACACAGAAGTGCTGCCCAGAGCAGTGTGGGAAAGGCCACACCACATCATGCTGCCTCCCAAGGCTGCCACTCCAGCACACCATCAAGAGATGCTGGCAATGACAGGCTGTGCTGCTTTGGAAAGATGTCATAGCTCTGGATTCCTTATCCATAATCAGGAAAGTGAAGGTCTTCAGCAAAAGAACCTATAAGGTCCCTTCTAACTTTAAAATTCCCTATTGCCCAACTGCTTCATGCTAAAGTTGCTCAAGTGGATTTTAGAGACAAGAGAATTGTCAGTTTACAAATCAGCTATGTTTTATATATTTTTTTTTTTTTTTTTTTTTTTTTTTTTTTTTTAGAGAGAGAGAGTGCTTGAGAGCAGGGGGTGCAGGGGGGAGGAGCAGAGGGAGAGAGAGACTCCCAAGCAGGCTTTACCCCAGTGTGGACCCCGAGGTGGGGCTTGATCCCACCACCCTAAGATCATGACCTGAGCCGAGACCATGACCTGAGCTGAAATCAAGAGTGGGACACTTAAACAACTGAGGCTCCCAGGCATCCCTGGTTTTACATATTTTTAAATCAGTTGCTTGGAACCCAGAAGCTATTTTCCACGGAAACAATGGCAGATGTGATTGCTAAATCAATCCATGATTATCAAGTCAATCAATAACCCAGGTGAATAGTGCACATACACAATGTAAAATATTAGAAAATTTTACTCAAATATCAACACTTACATAAAAGTGAACAACAGTAAAATCTGTCTTAACTAATGGTACTGAAGAAAATGCAGTTTTAGTGTTATGAAGAGGTACCTGATAAAGTTTCTGGAGGGGTCATACAAATATTTTCCAAAAGTATCAGAAGGTGACTGTACTAGATTAAGACACCTACTTACACTTTAGGATGGATGGCTTCCCTTTGCCTTGATATAAGAATAGTATCAGCCCTATACTTAGTGCTCACCAACCATGATACACAAGTGGAGAAATAAAGAAAAAAGAAAAAAAAAACTTGGAAATGTAGAGAATCAGGTCCTCAGGGAACGATAGGGGATGGTAGAGATGTCATGAAAAATTATTCTCTAAGCAGGTACATGACAGGTAATTATTAAATAGGATAAAGAGGGAGTGGGGATAGCACACATTCAGGAAAAGTGTGCAATTAGTTGTTGGATTATCCAAGATATAGTTCAGGAAATACTACAAGATAACCTTAAATATACTACGTACTACTTCCCCGTAATTGCAGACCTACACTATTTTACGAGCAAATAGAACCTATTCAAATTATTTAACACATATTTAACAGAATACCTGCTAATATATGCCTTTGCTGAGTTCTTTGAATAATTTAAGAAAATGAACACCAGATCGTTACTGTCTCTTTGGTTACATTTCCACTATTTTGCTTATTTGAAACTTCAGACACAGTGGTTTCTAGAACCAGCATGCTTGCCTAATTAAGAATTCATGTTAAGAGTGACATCAGATGAGAACTGTGGGACCCAGACTTGAAGACCCAATAAAAATACTCAACTTAAAAAAAAAAAAAAGAATTCATGTTTGTAGTCAAGGTTCTGGAAGTTAAATCCTCATGCTGTCATGGACCTCTCTCCTTAGCTTCTCCATCTGTAAAATGGGGATAATGATAACACTACCTATCTCATGCAGTTGGGTGGGAATGAACTAAGTTCATGCATGAACAGTGCTTAGAAAAATGTCTGGCATATAGTGTGTACGCAAAAAAATCAGCTATTATTATACTTGCATATACAATCCACATCAAAAATACCTATTAATTTTTCTCTGTATATCATTAAGTAAAAAAATAGGGGATAGAACAGTATGTAGAGTATTCTATTATCTTTAAGGAAAAAAAATAACAGAAAGTATACATACTTGAATGTGGAACAAAAAGGTCTCCAGGGGCAGGTGCTTTGTATATGTTTATAGAAGCAACGTGTATCCTTGGAAAGATACACAAGGAACTCAGCTGAAAAAAACTGGCTACAAGAGACTAAGGGACTTTTATTCTTCTCTGTAAACCCTTCTATACTTCCATAATTTTGTCCCATGCTCATATGTTCTTCTTTAGTAAATTTTAAAAATTCATTAAACTTAAATTTTTGGCTATCAAACTAGGACTAAAATCGATAGCCATCAATCCATCAATCCTACCTTTATTTGAAAGTTAAATCCAAATAAATCATGGGGATGAAAGTTACAGCATAGGGAATAGTCAGTGGTGTTGTGATAGTGGTATATGGTGACAGATAATAACTACATTTGTGGGGAGCACAGCATTAAGTATAGACCTGTCCTCTTACTATGTTGTACACCTGAGACTCATGTAACAGTGTGTATTAACAGTTTCAAAAAAAATACGTAAATAAAATTACCCCCCCAGAAAATAAAAGTTAACCCAAAATTTACCCACTAAACCATTCAATCCAAATTAAATGAGGCACAAATTTGTATGTTCTTTTCTCAACCATCTCTAATTAAAAAATTGTATCAGTAAATGCTGATGTCCTCCAACTTAAGGAAACTTATTCCAGTGATTTATGTTGGTCCCATAGGACGCTTAAAGCTTTACAGAAACAACGAATCAATTAGCTTGTAATAAATGTTTGGGAGGGCTAGTAAAGGAATTTAACTCAATAATATAGTTTAATAATATATGTTTTCTTATTTTGGGTATTTATATACAATCATATGTTAAGTATAAGTGGAAGAAAGAATTACATATTTGAATCCATGTATACTAAAATTGACTCTATACAGCATCCTGCCTTCCAGACAACAACCTGAAAAATTAGTCAAACCAGTAATGAGGCACAAAATGAGAAAATTCTAAAACACTGAATTTTTCACTTTTTGGAAACATAGTCCAAAACTCAAAGATAAGGCAACTCATTTTTATAACATTCCTGACAATATAAAACAAAAAGTGAACTTTATTTTCAAGAATTTTATAATCTCATTAAGGTTCACACTGTTTCCTCTGGGGTGGGGAAAAAAAAGCAAGCAAGCAAATGCCATCAAGACAAACAAACCCAACAACCCCAAACAAACATCTGTTTTGTTTTCTCACATCTTAATAGCCTGACTATTTTAGACACAAATATTTGTTTTGCCGACAAATGTTTCAAAGAATGTTAGTTAAAACTGCTTCAGTAAAAGAGTTTATTTTTGAGCTGAACAAATTGCAAACTTCTCCAAAGTCCACACGGCATCAGTGAAATGAGCAAGTATGGACTAAAGATTTTCAGAATTGCTTACTCAGCAAAACGTAGGCGTCAAGAGGCATGCTGTTGCAAACCTCAGGATCATTTCTACAGTGGACAGATGTAGGCGTGTTTGGTCGTATAGATGTGGCCCAAATTTCCTGCATTTATCAGGCAGACGGCCGGCAGTTTAGTTTTTCATCCTGTCACACTGAATTCCTGTGAGACCTCAGAGTTCCCCTGCAACTTTGGATAAGAATGTTCCCGGTTTTTCAGGCACTTTGCTCTACTTTCGTGTGCCTTGGCAAGGATCAAAGAAGCAGAGGGAACAAATGGTTTCCCATGCATATTGAATTCCCTCTTATACTGATTTTTCCTCTGTCACTTGAAATTCAATATTGGCAAGATTCCTGTACATCACCTTAACCAGTAAATCGTCTGCATGCAGTCAGAGCATGAAAAGGTAGATTTCAACGTCTACCTTTTGGTAAGAATTCGAATGAACAAATCCTTTGAAAACCTGACTTTTTATAGTACCCGTGCTAAAACTCATTCCTGATGAACAAATAATTAGCTTTATTTTGCATTCACCTAAAGTGTTTTATCTACCATTTACTCTTTTCTCATGGCTTTATAGTATTTCAAAAATACAATTATACATGACTAGTTATACATGACTAGTCCTTTCACAAAAATTTGGCCTCAAAATTCTCAATTAACTCAATAATACTTATTATTTATTGAGCATTTAAGAGCTATGTACCTCATTTTCCTCATCTGTAAAATGGGGACAAATAGTACCTACACCTCATGGGTGTGTTATAAGATTACATGTAATATAAAGCTCTAAAAACATCACTTACATTTTTATCATGTATTATTTTTGATAGCTGTCATAATTATTAGATGTTCTAAGAGATTTTTGACAAAAAATATGTGTTCAATCCAAATTATTTAAGCACAGTACAGTAAATGAATTACAAATAAGCTCATTTTTTTTTTTAATTTATTTGACAGAGAGAGACACAGCGAGAGAGGGAACACAAGCAGGGGGAGTGGGAGAGGGAGAAGCAGGCTTCCCGCGGAGCAGGGAGCCCAATGCGGGGCTCGATCCCAGGACCCTGGGATCATGACCTGAGCCGAAGCCAGACGCTTAACGACTGAACCACTCAGGCGCCCCAAGCTCATTTTTTTTTAAAGATTTTATTTGTTCATTTGACAGAGAGAGAGAAAGAGAGCATGAGCGAGAGCAGGAACACAAGCAGGGGGAGTTGGAGAGGGAGAAACAGGCTTCCCGATGAGCAGGGAGCCCGATGCAGGGCTCAATCCCAGGACCTTGGGATCAGGACCCGAGCCGAAGGCAGATGCTTAAGGACTGAGCCATCTAGGCACAGTAGAAGTTTGTATTTTGATCATACATAGAGAAGTCATATGGTAAAGAAAAATATTTGTAAAAGAATGGCTTAAGTACTCTTCTAAGAAAGTCAATTTAGAAAATTCCTTCATGACAATTACTCTCAAGTGGTGGTTAAATAATTTTTATCACTTTTTTGAAAAAATGTATTTGGTTATGTTGCTAATAATATACCTTAAAATTTCAGTGTTTAATATAAGAAAATAACATATTCATCACATGTAGGTGGCTAAGAGATGATAATATGTGAATTCAGATACTATCACAAAAGGAAAACATCCTAAAATGCCTTTTTCTTTTTTTCTTACCTCTGTTTTTGAACATAAAAGAAAACCATTTACTTTGTAAAGAATTATTTTAAAAAAGAAATTTAAAATTAAACCCATCACTTAAAACTTCAAGTAACCATAGATTTAACTGTGATAACGTCTTACAAGTCTTAGAATTGACTAAAAAAAGAGTTGACTTTGATCAAAATTTTCTCTTATGGATAGTGGGATTTGAATTTACCATAGAATACTCTTCTTCTCAGAAACTAAACACATTCTCTGACAACAGAAAGCCCTTTAACTGGGAAGATGTGAATAATTGCACAGCTGTCACAAATGATACATACATCAAGTCTCTAATATTTTTCTCCAATAAAACGTTTATAAATATATACCTCTTCAAAATGGAGGGTTTTGATGATAATGGAAAGAAAAATATTTTGAACTAAATAAAAATAAATAGAAATATTAAATTTTGTGGGATGCAACAAAAGCAATATTTAGAGGAAACTTGATAGCACTTAGTGCATGTATTGGGAGGGAAGAAAGATTTAAAATTAACAATCTAAGCTTCAAGCCTTAGGAAACTAGAAAAAGAGGACCAAGTTAAATCAAAAGAAAGCAGAAGAAATAATAAAAGTCAGAAAGTCAATGAAATTGAAAACTGGAAAACGATAAAGGAAAATCAAAGAAATGGAAAGTTGGTTCCTGAAAAGATCAATAAAATTGATAAATCTCCAGCTAGGCTAACCAAGGCACACACACACACACACACACAAAAAGGAAGACACAAATCATTAATATCAGAAGTGAAAAAGGCCATCACATGCAATCCCATGGACATTAAATGGATAATAAAGGAATATTATAAAGAACTCTATGCCCACCAATTATATAACCTATATGGTATGAACCATTTCTTGAAAGACAATCTACTCACACAAGAAGAAATAGATAATTTGAATAGGTTTATATCTATTAAAGAAATTTAACCAATAATCCATCTTCCAAAACAGAAAGCACTAGGCCTAGAGGGGTTCACTGGTGAATTCTACCAAATAGGAGATAAATGATACTAATTCTTTACAATCTGTTCCAGAAAATAGAAGCAGAAAAAACATTTCCTAACTTAGTCTATGAGGTCATTATTACCCTAATACCCAAACCAGACAAAGACATTATAAGAAATGAAAACCACAGACCAATATATCTCATGAACATAGATGCAAAGATTCTTAAAATATTAGCAAAACTGAATCCAACAATGTATAAAGAGATTGATACACCATGACCAAGTGGGATTTATTCCAGGTAGGAAAAGCTGGTTCCACATTTGAAAATCACTTAATATAATTCATCACATCAACAGGCTACAGAAGACAAATCATATGATCCTATCAACAGTCAGAGAAAAAGCACTGGAAACAATCCAACACCCATTCATGATACAAACTCTCAGCAACCTAGGGACAGGGATAAAAAATATCTACAAAGAATGTGTAGCAACATCACACTTAATGGTGAGAAACCAGAAGTTTTCTCCCTAAGATCACAGGAACAAGACAAGGATGTCTCCTCACCACTCCTGTTCAACACTGTACTGAATGTCCTGGCTAATGCAGTAAGATAAGTAAACAAATAATATTCAGAGTAGGAAAAAAGACATAAATCTTTGTTCACAAATGACATAACTGTCCACGTAAAAAAAAAAAAAAAAACCAAAGAATCAACATGAAAAACTTCTGGAACTAATAAGTGATTATAGCTAAGTTTCAGGATACAAGGATAATATACAAAAGTCAATTGCTTTTCTAGATACCAGCAATGAGCAATTGCAATTTTAATTTAAAAATCACATGATTTGATTAGCACCAAAAAAGAAAGATAGATCTAAAAAATATGTACAAAATCTATATGAGGAAAACTATAGGACTCTGATGAAAAAAATAAAAAAGTAAGTTAGTGGAGAGATAGTCCATGTACATACATGGATAGGAAGATTCAATACTGTCAAGATTCAATATTGTCAGTTCTTCCCAACTTGATCTATAGATTCAGTGCAATTCTAAACCAAATCCAAGTAAGTTACTTGGTGGATACTGATAAGCTGATTCTAAAGTTTACGTGGGAAGGCAAAAGACCCAGAATAGCCAACACTATATTGAAGAACAGAGGAGTGATACTACCCAACTTAAAGAATTATTATACAAAGTTACAATAATCAAGACAATGTGGTATTAGGAAAAAAAAAGATAAATAGATCAATGAAAGAGAACAGAGAGCCCAGAAATAGATCCATACAAAGTTAGCCAACTGATCTCTGACAAGGAAGTAAAGGTAATTCAATGGAACAAAAGATAGGCTTATCGACAAATGGTGCTATGACTGGGCATCCCCGTGCAAAAATCAATAAACAAATAAATACATGAATAGGAATCTAGAAGCTGACTTATACTTTTCACAAAAATTAACTCAAAAAGGATCAGAGACCTAAATTGAAATGGCAAAACTATGAAACTTTTAGATCATTACATAGGAAAAAACCTAGGTGACCTTGGGTTGGGTTTGGCAATGAGTTTCTAGATAAAAAACCAAAAGCATATTCCATGAAAGAGAAAAACTGCTAAGATGGACTTCATTCAAATTGAAAACTTCTGCTCTTTGAAAGATACTGTTCAGAGATTAAAAAGGCAACCCATAGACTGGGAGAAAGTATTTGCAAAACTTATCTGATAAAGGACTTGTATCCAAAATATACAAGAACTCTTAAAACGCAACAATAAGAAAAAAAGCTCATTAAAAAGTGGGCACAAGATTTGAACAGGCACCTTACCAAAGAAGATATACAGAGCAAATAAGGATATGAAAACATACCCCACATAATATTAGGGAAATGCAAATTAAGACAACTAGATATTGCTACACACCTATCAGAATGGGCAAAATCTGAAATATTGACAATACCAAACGCTGACGAGGCTGTGGAGCAACAGGATTCTCATTCATTACTTACTGGATCACAAAGTGGTATAGCACTTTGGAAGACAATTTGGCAATTCCTTATAAAATTAACATACTCTTACAATTCAGTGATCACACTGCTGGGTTTTTACCACCCAAGTGATCTGAAAACTTATATCTATACAAAAAAAAGCTGAGCACAAATATTTAGTAGCTTTATTTATAATTGCCAGGTAGAAGCAACCGAGATGGCCTTCGATGATAAGGGAGGAGGCTAGCATTGCCAGTTGAAGAGTAGGTATGATTTTCTTGAGCCCAATAAGTATTACAATATTGCTAAATAAACAGATAAACCTCACCATATTTCCCAAGGTAGATGAATACTTAAGTATTTCCAGATGATGTAACTTTTATTAAGATAGTCAAAACATGAATAACAAATTTATTTTTTATAAAGATTTATTTATTTATTTATTTATTTAAAGAGAGAGAGCGTGCATGTGCACAAGCCGGCATGGGGGTGGGGGGAAGACAAAGGGAGAGGGACAATCTCCAGTAGACTCCCCATTGAGCATGGAGCCCGACGCAGGGCTCAATCCCACGACCCTGAGATCATGACCTGAGCCGCACTCAAGAGTTGGACACTTAACTAAGCCACCCAGGTGCCCCAAACTCATTTTTAAAAATGAATGCAAAGGATTTAAATGGCTAATAGATTTTAAAAGTTCTCATTACGAGAGAAAAAATCTGCAACTACATACGCTAGATGTTAACTAGACTCACTATGGTGATCATTTCACAATACATAACAAATAGCAAATCATGTTGCACACCTGAAACTAATATAATGTTAAATATCAATTATATCTCAATAAAAGACAAAAAAGGTGTTTTTACTTTTTAAAATGAATTAAAATTTTGATATTAAACTTTTGTGTTCAAGTTATGTTATTTTTAATGTATTATCCATATCTACTCAAGGAGAATATAACTTTCAATATTTAATTATAAACACATTAAAATAATTTTTGAACTTAAGATTCATGAGGAGGTACATATTTATAAGTAATACTGCAAAATACCATGGACTTAAAAGATAGCTATTCTTCATAACTTTAAAAATGCATAATACCAAATGATGAGTCCTTATATGTTTGGCCTGAAAAATCCTTGCAAGATTATCTTTATATGTTCATTATGACATAACAATTCCATGAACAAGAACAGATATTATAAAGTATGGGAGGAGAGCCACATATACTGTGTATTCATTCTGTACTGTATAATTCCTTGAAACTGAAAGGCAGAAACCTGGCCATACATAAGATCAGATCATAACTAGAATCTAATTTTCCAATGTAGAAAATAACTGACTTTAAACCTAATAGACTATTAAAATTAAAAGAAAAAAAATCTGAAATGATTTCAACAAAATAGACATGATTTTAACCATTTTTTTATTTCTATAGTAAAACAAAAACATTAGGTTATATGTTATAAATCCTTCCTTCTAATTCTTTAATGATTTTGTGGACTCTATCATTCAAAAGTTCCTTTTCATCAAAGACCAGTCTACAATCTTATATGTGACTAATAAGAAAGGAAAATTAACACCAAAAGACTTAGGCTGAATCCAGTCATACTGCAAATGTAAACAAACAAACAAATCAAAAGCCCCAAAACCAGACTAACTCTTCCTTGAATTTCTCAAGTAATCCACATTTCTTTTTAATGTGGAAACTCACTGAACTTTCCACTTCTAACTACATAAGGAAGGCTGATCCATACATTTATTTTAGTGGGAAGTGGTAAATATAAGAAACCTGAAAAATATTATTTTCTCCCCAGTTCAATTCATTCCGATTCTGCAGCCATAAAGATACTGAAATTGAAATGAGTACCTGAAACACTAAGCATTTATTCAAATAAAATCTAAAATAAATCATTTAATCTTAAAATCATATAGACATTTTGAAAATCGTACTTTTGCATTGTTTCCTATGGGACTTGGCTTTGTGCTTAGTCCTCCCCACTCTTTCACATGGCACCCCTTTGATAAATAAAATGCACTTAAAATAATGGCATGTTTCAGAGACTAACTTTTCTGATATGCCTAAGTTGGTATTTTTTAGAAAGTGCTAATCAACCTTAATTTTAAAAACATGATTAAGTCTTCACTACTTTGTACTGTACTCTTCACAATCAAAATGTCACGATGAAGTAAGTAAAATTACTCTGCTATTCTATTTCAAAGCTCCTTTTAGTCCGCAAGAAGTTGGCATGGCCCAGATGGTTCATATGAAAACATGAGATCTCCCTAAAATTGGGACAAGCCATTATCTTTCCTCATGATGCCTATATGAAATGAATGGAAATAGAGAGGAAAATTCTATAACAGCTTCTACAAATCCAATTTTTGACAGCAATTATATAGTTGTTAAATCTAAAAGACATTTATATTAGATTCTGTGAATACTGTATTTATACATGTGAACTGAGTGAAAAATATATCAAGCTAGTTTTTAAAGAATAAAGGTAAATGGATTATAATCATCAAAGATTAAAATGTATGGAGTTGAGCTGTGCAGAAATAGTATTTGTAGTTCATTGGAATAGAAGTTTAGGAATAACTTCTGCTCTAGAACAAAATAGTGTTCACCTACATTTAAGAAAAAATGTGAAACACTAAAAACCCAAAGGAGATTTTTTTTTATGGGGGACATCTGCTAATATTTGCAAGATAAACCTATAGTCAAGATTGAAATTAGCACCTGTTCCATAAAATTTGTTTTCATGATGTAGGATAACCAACTAGAATTAACACACTATGATCACAATTTCATAGAAGTGTGTTTCAGTGTAAGACCATTTTAACCTGGCTTGCAACAAAGAGTGGGCTTTGGCTCTAAAAATAAAAGGCAAAAGGAAGCAAACTCTGATTGTTTGCGGATAATAGCTCACCTCATAATCCATGAAAGGAGGGACTACATTTTTAATAAGACAAAGGTGAGAAGTGCAAGAGAAAATATAAGAAATATAGGTAAAGACCAATTCAGGAAATTAAGCATACAATATTAAGAGTTTCAGAGAAAAACTAAAGGAGGGAAAGAAATGTCAAAGACTTGGTAGGAAAATTTCCAGAGATGGAGAGATTTTCATTGGAAAGGGCCTATCGAGGGTTGTGCAGAAGTATGAAAATTCTCATGCCCAGTTACAAAATTCAGAGTAGGCCATGAGTGGGAGGGTGAGCCAGAGGAATCACTGTTTTCCATTATTAACTCTGATATTTTTTTGATTTTGGAGAAACAGTAAATATTTAATGATAATAAACATTGAATTCGAGGTAATATTAGTTTTCATATTCAACATGTGGGCAAATATTTATAATTATAGTTAATAATTATAGCTCAATATTTATAATTATGTATCTAAAACACTATCTCCTGAAAATTGAGTATATTTACAACTAAATAAAACCTCAATTTCAAGGTCTTTTGAAGTTACATAATTTATACTAAAATTTTTCAGCAAATAAAAATAAATAAAGTTAATGCCGCAATCCTGCTCTTTGACTTACATTTAGGCTGCGCCAAAACTTGCCAAAACTGTGAAACCACCACATGAATATAGGACTGTAGAAAAATGCATTTAAACTACCAGGAATCTAGCCTGCAGGACTAATAAAGTGCACATAATTACCTGCTGCAGGATCTGTAACTGCTTGGCTGGTGATGCCAGATGGTGGCTCTTGAAGCTGGTAAGTGGCATTTGTGGACGGCGTGGTCGGACTGGTGCTGCTGCTTGTCATATAATGGGCTGGATACGGTGAGCTATTGTAATACTGTGCGTACTGACCCTGGCCAAAACTCGGATAAGATGGATAGTCCTACCAAATCAAACCATACAAGAGTAATCCGTCAGAATGTTGCTGCTTATTTCTCACTTTTCAAAGTATAACTATATTTGTGTTTCTGGGTCTTTGAATTCCCAAAGTATACACTGACGGAAATGCCCAGACTTGCAAACAAATTTTATGTAAGATCAGATACACTCTTCCTTGTCTTCTATCCCATGATGCATGACTAGGTAAAATTAAATGAATCCGAAAACCAAATGCTCACCATGGAAGACTGCTAAAGAGATTTTTAAAATAAAAAATATATATATTTTAAAAGGCTTAGGTAAGCTGTCACAGTATAATATAAACAGATCTTTCTTTATATAAGAAAATCATCTGTTGCATTTAAAAAAAAATTCTGAAGTTAAACTGGCTTTTAAAATTACCTGCTGTGAACTATTAAATCCAGAGGAATTTGTGAGTGAATTATTTCCTGTATATAATCCTGATGATGTTGTAAAACTGCTACCTAAAACAAAATGAAAAGAAATATGGTTGACGAAGCTATGCAGAATAATGTACCCATAAGAAATCATTATTTAGATAAAACAGAGTTGAAATTCATTGCAAATGCATTTGGTTTATCTTCAAAACCAGAATCCACTGCCATGACCAAAAATTGTGTTTTCTTAAAGTCGTTGACAATTTTCACCATATTGCAAAGCACTAAAGAGTAGAGAGATTGAAATTTCTGAGGGCATGAGTAACTCATATAAAATTATGGGCAAAAATATACATTTGTGCAAAAAATATTAGACACTGGGCTTTCCATTTCAATTTGTAAAACACCAGGATTTTTTCATATCTTTACATTAAATAGGCTTAATGAAAAATGATGGACCTGATTAAAGGATCTTTAAAGTTCTTACAAGCTCAAAAACTACAATGCTACTTTCAAATACTTTCAGACTTGTGCTGTTCACTATAATGGCCCATTGAAAAAGCCGATCATTTCAATTTCACAGAAGGATAAATGGCAGCCCTTGAAGTATTTGATAAGACAAGGCCCAGAGAGGAACATGATCAATGTTTTATGTATTACATGTGCTCTCTAGGTAACATTCTATGTGCTGAATGTCTACATGGGTTCAACAATAAATAGCAGCCACTGTGCAGGATACAAACATAAAAGCAATCTCCGTTCCCTCCCTTGTTTTATTTATTTATTGTTAAACTACTCAAAGCAACACTTTTATTTTATTTATTTATTTTTTTGAGAGAGAGAGCGTTTTGTGCATGTGAGTGGTGGGGAGAGAGAGAGGGAGAACCTTAAGCAGGCGGAATAACCGTGCCCAGCCCTGAGTCTGACGCAGGGCTCGATCCCAGGATCCTGAGATTATAATCTGAGCTGAAATCAAGAGTCCAAAGCTTAACCAACTGAGCCACCCTGGCGCCCCAACAAGATACTATTTCTGATAATCATATTAGCAAAGGTTTTTGAAAATATCAGGGATTGGCAAATCTGTAAACCATGGCATTCATATGCTACAAAGTGGGATTTAAATATACACAAACTTTCTGGTTGGGCTGTTTGGTCAATGATTAAATAACTTCCAGCCAGCAATTTTATTGCCAAACATTTGCTCTGAGAAAAAAAAAAATATGTGGATTTATACAAAGAGATAGCAAAGATGTTCTTCAGCGTTGTTTCTAATAACAAAACATAGAAAGCATTCCCAAGTCCTTAATAGGTGTTATTCAGAAAATGGAATACTATGAAGACACTGAAGTGGTATTACAATGATGTTTAATTATATGGAAACATTTTTCATATTATTTTGCTAGAGTAAAAATGAAAACAAGGAAAATGTTTTGGTGATTTCATCAGAAATATTTTTAAAAGTATAAAATGTTTTTAAAAAGCACAAAAATCTCAGGAACGTTATCTATGGAAGAGCACAACCATTGGTCACATAATATTCATGAAGCCAAGGCGCATTTTAAACTTTTCTACTCAGAAGCTGTGTTGCTTCTATAAACAGAAAAAACCTTTTTTATTAATTAAAATTTTATGTCAAATGAATGGTATGAGCAATAAATGTGTTGGCAGTTCAAGGAGACCGTCTTCACTGTGAACTAGCTACTCACAGATGTCTTCAGGTATGATGCAGGGGTTAATACATGCCAATTATTTATTTGCTACTCCTCAACATTTAAGTATCACCTTAAGAGTCAGAAAACCGGGTTTCCAGTCATCACTTATGAGCTATTTGGACTTTGGACAGATCACCTAACCACCCTAAGGTCTAATTTCCCTATCCGTGAAAACTCTACTTCATAAGGTTCTTCAGCAGATCAAATGAGGTAATGTTTTGGAAAGCACGATGCACAATCTACAGTACCACACAAATGTTAGGAGCTGTTATTGTTTATCTCAGTAAACATTTCTAAAATTCTCCACTGCATTTACGTATCTTTTCTCTCTTTCTACTTTCCCAAACTAGATAAATCTATCTCTTTGCATATCTAAAATTCTTTTCCTACTTACTTATCAAACATCTCTGAACTTTGAAAACCTGATCCAAGGCTTTGTTATTTTTATTAAGGGAAACTATTTCCTAAGATAGTTTCAAATTTAATTATCACAGACTCATATTTGAGGTTTCTTTATTTGTGCCTTTCAGGAATACCAACTGTCCAAAGTTTCTATAACATCCATCACAGATACGCAGAGAGCTCTCACACTCCCAATAGTTATTCCGCCACGAAAATTGGGGCCTCCGACAAGCTCCCCATATTACTGTCATTTGCATGTGGCAATCACAAACTTTTAAACATATACTAAGTGCTGGACTCATGGTGATAATTACATGGGAATAAAACGATGACTAAGAATGGTTTGGGACCTCACAGGGCTTGCCAGGATGACATCAGTTTTGTTTTTTTAAGCATTGGACCTCAGGGGCATGTGACCCACTCTGTATTTATTAGTGAACAATTAATATTGATATTTTATATGTAAAGCAAACTTACACTGAGCATTTTAAATATGTCTTGTAAAATAAAATTTAAATTTCTTTTGGTTAAGAGTGTGAGATCAATACTTTTTTAAACTTTATTATAAACATTTAATAGGAAACATTACTTTGGGTTATGACTTGTTACTTTCATTTAAAACTGCACATTTCTAGGTTATGACTTGCTACTTTCATTTATACTGCACATTTTTGAACAATAAATCCTGACCTCAATAATCCCTACCCACCAAGAAAATGAGTAAGATATAGAAAATATATTTTAAAAATGCGTGTTTTCATTCCATAAGTTATTCCCTGGAACAAAGTAGAAAAGGCCATGGAAGCTATATGGGCACATATAGGCCACTGAGGTATGACCAAGTAAATCACAGTTCAGTACTTGAAATGGTACCCAAGTGACTTTCCAGACTTACTGCTACTTCTAAGACTGTACATTAGCTGGAATTCAACATAAGTTATATTCATTTACTGGCTGACTGCAGGCCGAGATTCCATTCCATATAATATGCTGCAGCAGGTTTTAATGGCACTCCTGTGGCCTAGGAGACGTAATGCAACTTCCAAAAGGGTCTCAGTTACTTCAGGGAGAGGTATACACACTAGAGAATCAGGCTCAGGCAATACTCATTTTTCACCACCAGCATCGGGGCTGTAGGGCCACCCCACCTGCCTTCACATAGGACTTAGGCAAAGAGGGCTGCTAACTTTCAGTCGAGGCCACCAGCACTGGCTTTCGGCAACAACCTCCTCTACTGGTTTCCTGCCCATCTTCCGGCCCCCTCCAGTTCATTTTCCACAAAGGTAGAATACTTTCTCTAATGTGCATATCTGATCTTCTCACTCCCCTCTTTAAAAAAAAGTAACTGTTAGTGGCTTCCTCTTGCCCTCGGGATAAAATTCAAACTCCTTACCAGAGCTTATTTATTAAACCCTGGTCTGGCTCCAGTTTATCTTTTGGACTTCTTTGGTTTCTTCCCAGGAACCTCAACCCAACCCACCCAGACACACATTCCAGCCTAACTTCACACAAATGAAGCAACATGTGGTTCTCTTAAGGCGACTCCTCTTACTTCCTCCCCATTGTATCCTAATATCTAATCAATAACTCAGCACGGACTAGAAACTTTTCTTCTGAAAAACCTTCCCTGAATTCCCCTCTTCTCTTTCCTCCTAAGCCTGGATTACTGAATCTCTTGTCTATCTGCCCATCTACCTACTTACCTACCAATCTACCTACCTACCTCTGTAATGTATATACAGTGTTATATAAATTTATATAATAAGTTATATATGTATATATATAAACTTATATAATATATACTTATATATACTTACATATTTTATTATATATTTATGTAATACCTAAATTTACATTTATGTAAATATTTATATATTTATGTTGATATAATACATTATATATAATATATACAAATATATAAATATAAAATAAATCAATATATCAATATATAAAATATATATTTTATATTTATAAATATATATTTATTTATAATATATAAACAATACATAATATATATTATTTATAAATATATATAATTTATGATATTATAAATATATATTTATATATATCTATGACTACTCATCGGTATTTCAAGCTAATTAGTATTAATAATTAGCAAATTAATACAAATTAAATGCTAATTACATTTTTAAAAAGATTTTATTTAATTTGTGAGAGAGCACAAGTGCATGAACAGGGGAGCAGCAGGCAGAGGGAGAAGGAGGCTTCCCGCTGAGCACAGAGCCCCACACGGGCTCAATCTCCGGGCCCTGAGATCACGACCAGCCAAAATCAAGAGTCGGACACAACCGACTGAGCCACCCAGGCACCTCAAATACTAGTTACATTTAAGCTTATTAGTTCCTTCCCTATTAAATAGGCTAAAAAGAAATCTTAGAGCTTACAGAATTGGATATTTGTAGTCAATCCATACAAACATCCCCAGAATACAAACTATGGTAACACTAAAGATCGACAACGTCCACTGAGCACTTACTATGTGTTAGGAGTGTGTTCATCTTTTACATGCTTTATCTAAACCCCACAACACCTTGATACTATAGGGAGTATTAATATTCCCATTTTGCAAATAAGGAAACAGAGGGTTAGGTCAAGAGAATACAGCTTTCATGGGGTAAAAGTGAAATTCGAACCCAGCTCTGTCTGGTTTTAGAGTCTACACAATCTCTCTCATGCCCTCTTATGCTTCTTTATTGCTTTTAGAAGTTCTGAAATTCACTCTAGTTTTCTATAGGACTAAGAAAAACATAAGAAGCAAAATAGATGTATATAAGAACAAACAATAGCTCTTAAAACTTACTGAGTGGTAGCTCTGAGCCAGGCCCCCAAACAGTATTTTACATGTTACAGCTCCCTGGGCCCGCCCAACACCCCCCCGCCCCGCGATGACAGGAGTACCTACATTCTATTTTACAGATGAGCAAACTTCTGAAGACAAGCAGGCCAGACCTGGGATTCTATCCCAGGCCATCTGGCTCCAGAGGCAAAGTTCCTAATCTCCACAGTACACTACCTCTCAAAGTAATTGGGGCCGGGGTCGGGGTGGCGGGGGTGGGGTGGGGAGGAGATCTTTGAAGAAAAAATTTTTAATATATCCAACATATGGCTAATTGTCAGGCAATCGTCAGGAGCTACCTATTAAAAGGCACATACCTAGGCCCCTCACCAGGCACGGGAATCACCATCTCATTGAGGTAGAAGAGGGAGGGTTTGATCTGAAAATCCACAGGTTTGTCAAATACCCCAAGTACCTGCTTTTTAGCATTACTATGTTTTGTACCAATTCAGTAGATGTTTTAGCAACTGCTTCAGAAACCCATAACCAGTACACACTTGCTTTTTCCCCTCTAAGAATATAATCACACTCACCAGGCATTTCTAGAATGGAAGCTTCATGGAGACTGTTTGGGGCAGTTTTGTTCCTTAAGCTGTGAGAAAGCTCGTAAAGGGAGGAGAGGTTTCCACTTTGATAGCTGACAGGACGCCGAGTTGGTGCCAACACCACCCGATGAATTTCACCAGGTCAGAACGCCGCAAAGCAAATGCAACATAGCTATCACAATGCTCCCGAGAAAGTTTTGGTGTAGAGCTGCGAAACCCACTTCCTACCCCGAGCCAGCCCAGCAGGAGAGGCACACTGGAGAAGGCTGCCATACACCGGGCTTGAACATGGATGCTGGAAGGGGAGAGAGGGCAAGACGGCGATGAAGAAAAACAGACCTCCTCCGTCTGTGAGGGTCCATCTGCTGTGAGTTTCTGTTTGATTTAGGAGTCTTCGCTTTTATCTTAGGTCATAGAATTAGGCTTAATATTCAGAATTCCTTTATCAAAAGAATATAAAAGTATTCTCCTTCCCAGAGACAAATCACTTTATGTGAAAAATAACCTCTTAGGTAAATAAAAGAGCAAAAATATTCTATAATAAAATGTTGTATATTTTATGTAGCAGAATGTTACAAAAATTCACCGAAGTAGAAAGGATTCCCACTTAGAACTCATTATTTCTTAATTGTGGAGTTTGGCAGGGATGGGTTCAAGCGAAGCTCCCATAATGCACGGTATTATTCTTGGTATAGTTTGGAATTCACTTATGCTCCAAGCGGGGTGGCGGTGGAGGAAACTTCCTACCCAGTTGTTAAGACAAAAATCTTATTTAAATAGTTTGCTGTTGTGAAAAATCATAGCAATACTTCTTTTTTTTTGGTGGGGAGGAGAAAAGAGAAGAACACTGAAAAAAATTTTCCTTTCAGAACACCTCTAAGAGACAAAGCTGATCAAGTGAATGAAAACACCTGGTTAGTTAGTTTGGGAAGGAAAATACAACTGCACAAAGAAAACCCAAAACAAACAAATACAAAAGAAAAAAAAACAAAAAACACAAGTAGTGTGTTCCTTGCATGCAGTGAGGGAAAACTGCCCAAAGGAGGAGATCAGAGAGTGAAAGGTTCTTAGAAAAGTAAGGGGAGAGACGAAAGGTACGTGAGAGAAGTTTCTTGATCATTTAAGAAAAGATTAACAGTTCAGGAAAAGACGGTGGCATTCTTTAACTGAAAAACCCAAGAATCTGACGGTTGAACATGCCAATATGAGAGCATATTGTGGCACAGGAAATGTTAAAGGGTAGAGGGGGTGGGGGGAAGCTGTCATACGTGCAAGGACATGTATGTGCATATAACTGGGCCTGAGGAAGGGACATGGGGTTTGGGGAGGAGAGTTTGGGGTGGATGATGCCTAGGCTCCCTCATCCACAGCCTGCTGTATTAATTCAGGATGCGATCCCTGGGATCCTGGAAACACGTCAGACGCATTCATGCTTCCTTCTAACAGTCCCCATTTCTCATCCTTCAAGGCCTGGTTCAAGTCCTAGCTTTCCAATAAGCTTTCCCTGACTATTCCTCTCTGCACAGATTTCACTTTCTGGGAATCCCAGCTTACTAACAGAAGCCATGGAATTTGCCTCTTCATTAGTCTTGCTTCCACCCTATGTTCCTTAGATTCCTGTGATGTATTTATCCTGCCTGCCTCACGTGGAGATGGATAAGCCATGGCTGATTCATGCCTTTGAAGGGTTTCATCTAGGCTCATGTGAGAGACAGAACTGGTGCTTAAGAATTTTAGTCCAGTGTGGTAAGTGACAAAAGGATCCGGTAATAATATACCTGTCCTAAAGAATCAGGTAAGGAGGAAGACTTTTAATAACTTTTTTTTTTCTTTTTGGTAATGGTAGTGGTAATTATGGGCGGTTTGGAAGGAAAACTTGAAAGCCAATAGACATTACAAGAGAAAAACATGTCTCAACTTCCTTATTTGTTCAGCAGTGAAAAAAAAAGAGGGAAAGGAAAAACAAATTAATAACAGCTTATTTCTCAGATTTTATCTAGAGAACACACACTTTACTGTTTTTTTTTTAAACTAGATGGTGTATAAAGGCTTATCTTTAAACACTAGATTACAGGCACTACTTTAGATTTAAATTAAAGAAAATTAAATGCAGGCTTGAATCAGCACCCTTCTGGAAGAATTTAAAATATTTCTAAACCTCCAAAAAGAAAATCTATCAGAGTTTTAAATAAGATGTTTAAAATTTATTTTAAAATTCTATTTATTTGAGAGAGAGCACGAGAGAGAGCATGAGTTGGGGGGTGCGTAGAGGGAGAAGCAAACTCCCCGCTGAGCAGGGAGCCCGATGTGGGGCTCGATCCCAGGACCCCAGGATTACGACCCGAGCCAACAGCAGCCGCTTAACCAACTAAGCCACCCAGGTACCCTTTTTTTTTTTTTTAATGATCAAATAAGATTTTAAATTTATTAAGCATCATGGATTTTAAGTTCATAAAATCTCACTGGTTTTAGACATTTAGTACCATTGGATCCCAGAGATGGTACAAGGATGTCACATCCATATACATACCACATGGGTATCCTAACAGAACACTGACCTTACCACACAGATACAGGCCTCCTAAGAGGCTACTGTGAACTCAGATATCGGCATACTGTGGGTATGTTAATGAAATTAAGAGTCTTGCTTGCATTTGAGAAACTTCATATTCAGAATGCAATAAGATTCTATGTTTTTACAGTCCATTTATATTTTGGTATTTCCACCCCCATTGTTTCTGGTTATTTCCACCATCAGTTCCTAAGGTAGCTGAAGCAGGGATCCTTCTCCTTTTCCAAGGAGCTGGATGGATGCTGCTTTCTCTCTTGCACAAGGACTCTCAGTTAGGGAATGACCACCGTCTTCACTTCCAGGTCACTGTTTTCCCCTCTACCCTGCCAAACCCACGGTTTCGATTTTCTGATTCAGTGACACTGAAAGTGAATTGTATATTCTGGAAAGTGGTCTTAATTTTTGGTTACACATACATTGCAGACAGCAGAGAAAAAGGCACCTGAAAAATTTAACGAATACATTTGCAATCAAACCATCTCATTTCTAAAAGACTTCTTCCTTATAACTCTCTTGAAGGCTAGCAAGTAATTTTAAAAGCAAATTATATAAAGCTGCCCACAGACCACGGATCACAAAGATTTTGCTTTCCTCTTGTCACTGTCAGGGGTTCCTACAGAGAAGGGGTGGTGGTCTTGTCAACCGTAACAAACAAGAAACAGTCTTGCTAGAAGGCCCTGTGTGGGCCACCCTGTTCCGTAGGTGCTAAGCAACTGTAGTTTAAAAATAAGCCAACCTCTCAGAACCTTGATTAAGAAACCCCTATTAAGAATGCAGTTTATATTGATAAACTCCATAATTTAAAATATCAAATCAAAGTTTTGTATGTGCTTTAACCTGGAGAATACTGCCCAGCTATAACTTCAAAACACTTAGGAAAAGAAAAGGGTAACATGTAGGTCAAAGGTCTACTTCACAGAGAACAAGGACTCGCATTAAAAACCAGAATCCCAGCCAACCTAAGAATGCTGGAACCTGCTGGGGCCTGTCTGTACTTCCCATGTTTGAGAGTGTTTCCTAGCACTTACTCGGCAAGCAGGATGCTATTTGTCCCTCGTGTATTTTCACAGAAGTCCATTTGCTTTCCTTCCCTGGCCTCTTTGCCATGGGCTATGTCCATCATCGGGCGCGATCTATGTGGCAGAAGTTAGCATAACTCCCCAGGGACAAGCCTCTGAAGGCCAGATGGGTTATTTAAAACCAAAGTTTTCCCCCTTTCTTACAAGAAGGCTTTTCAGTAACCAAGCTTTCCTTTTCATCCCGGTAATAGTTTTTTTATTCCAAAGAGCATTTTTAACTTAGGTAATAAGAACTGTAAAGCCTTTACGTTTACCTTTCTTGATCTAGTTCTATATACTTTTAACAATTCCTATAAAAAACAAATTTGGTACTGATCACTGATTACTTATTGCGACAGCTGGATTTCCACAAAATTTGGTACAATTTTCAATACCCCTTAGTTGAAATAACATAAGATGCCAAAAGAGCTGAAATGGAATATTACTTTAAAAAATTAGCTTAAGCATAAAAAAGTCCTAGAACGCAAAAAGGCCATGAACTAAAATATCAGTGTGAGTAGACTGGCAAAGAAATTAAAGGGAAATTCTGAACATCAGGGCTAGCTGCAAGAGCGATTCTGCAATTCTAACTTTATCGTGTCACTTCATGTCAGAAAGTACAAATCTCAAATGCTTTATCATAGCAGATTCTGAGAAAGGTTTCTTAAAACCATGCAGTTTGGAGTTTGCTATTTTTCCTCTTGAAAAATGCCATTTCTATGGATAATGAAAAACTTTCGAAGTACATTTTGCTAAGCAATTTTGAGCTTCTAAATTACTCGTACACGGAAGCACTTCAGCTATATGTTTGAAAAGCCCTGGACGGACAGAACAAAGGAAATAAGGATGGTTTCCCTCATTAGGTTATTATTAGATCATTTCCACTGGATAATGAGCCCCAGATAAGGGCAGCGTAGAAGGCTGCAGAGTTGTGCGGCCTGCCACGTACCTTTTAATAAACCCCTGCTCTCCCTTTGTCTCCCTCACTGGTTTGAACCCCGATCTCTTGAACAGAATGAACAACATAATATACAAAGAGGGAGTCAGATTTTGTGTTATTTTCTTCTCTAAGTGAGAGCAATAAAGCCTAAAGAAAATAAACAAAGCGAAGTTTCCAGAGCCCTCTGGTTTTCGGGCGTGTGTATCTGTGTAGCCCCTCCTATCTATCATGGCCAATCCTGACACCTTCCTGGTGCAGAATGATAGGAATGTTCCTCACCACAACTACTATTCAGGGGCAACAAAACACTCAGGGAAGCACTGTATACCCCCACCCCCATTCTGTGATGTCCCCAACCAGCTCCTCCGATGAGTATGAGCACAAGGGAAGATTGCTTTGAACAAACCATGATCATAAACTAACCAAGATCTTTATTATGCTAAATTCCAAATTCACTTCTCCAAATGAAGCGAGCTAGGGTCCTTACGAATCTTAATCTCTAACCTTCTTTGTGGCATTGACCTTTCCACATTTAACAGACATTTGCATATTCTACAACTGATACCAGAGATGAAAATAGGAGTAAAGATGATCACTACTTGTAACCATCTAGAATCAACAGGACTAAGTTATTATGGAACCCTGGGTTTTCCTCAAAGCTGAGGTTCAGTTAATTGACCCAATCTGATTTTAGTTTTTTTGTGTATGAAAGGGTTTACACTTCCTTACCTTAAATAAACTGCCCAACAAACTGTCATCTTCTGTTTGTGACTCACCCTCAAAATCACGAACACAGCTTCTTCCTTTCGGCAGTAGATAGAACTATGAGCCTATACCGTATGGAATTCAGGGGTAAAGGAAGGGGTTTGCCAGCAATAGCTCTGGGATGTGCATTTAAAAAAATATAGCAGTTTGATTTCAGGTCAGTTGCTTCTTATACATAAAAGGTGAATAAAACTAGTTTATAACCAACTGGGCGGATATTCTGTGAAATTGGTCAGTAAGCCAAAGGCTGAAGAATTTTCCCCTTGGAGATGTTTACATGGACACATACTTACTTATACATACTCACACCCCACCCCCCAACACACACATGCACACACACAACATCCCCACTTCACCCTATCAGTGCCCTCTGACTGGCCAGCAGCATTGAGAACGTTCCCTACACCACCTGCATCATTGACCCAAAGTCTCCAGGCACCCTATGTCCATCCATATGCACCCATTCAGCTAACTCATTTACACAGAGTTTGTCAAAGGTGCATGATGGAAAACCTCCTCACGCTATTCCAAAGCGTCTTCCAGAAACAGAGGCTAATCCTGAGAGCAGGAAGGTATCAAACTAAAAACAAGGATTTCACTTCCTCAGGGTGAACCCTACAGTTGTCTACAAACAGCAACATTTTGTTTTCCTCAGTTAAACTTAAGTTTCTAATCTTTCGCTGGAGGTACAAAAGAGACATGGAAAAGAGAAATAGAATTTTCTAGCGATCTTGCAGCAAAAGTGAAGGCAACCACATTTCCCAATCCATGAGGTTTTACTGCATGGGCTATTAGTATCGGTGCATATAAAACAAAAATTCAATCCTTGTTTGGCTTAAAATCTGGCATGTGCAGGATCCACAGAAGCCTACCATGACAGAAGTGCTGAATGCTGAAGCTGGAAGGATCCAGAAGGATCACCTGGACCAAACATGGGGAACAAATATGACCTAGTTCACAAGGTTTGGAGTGGCACACACCCACATATTACCAAATAAATCTGTTCCTTAAGTACCATGAAAGTGTTAAAAGTACAAACAGTGCTCAGAAATGAATCATCTAGGGATGCCTGGGTGGCTCAGTCAGTTACGTGTCTGTCTTTGGCTCAGGTCATGACCCCAGGGTCCTGGGATCGAGTCCCGCCTCGGGCTCCTTGCTCAACAGGGAGCCTGCCTCTCCCTCTCCCTCTGCCTTCTCCCCCACCCCCCGCCCTGCCGCTCGTGCTCTCTCTCTGACAAATAAAATCTTAAAAAAAAAAAGAATTATCTGAACAATATTTTTTTCTGAAGCTGATATTTTTGACCATTTATATACCTAGTTGTATAATGCAATGTCTCGCTCAGTTACTTAAAGAGTTAAGTCTGTCCTTTGGAATATACATACTATAAGCAACTACATTTTGGTTTTTTTGTAGTTTTCTCTAAAAGGCCCCCCTACTGGTGCTATAATTTAGTTGGATTACAACAGAGGAGGGCCTGACAGTTCTGAACCATTCTCCATTTTGATGCATCCTTTGGCATTTTCAGATGTTTATCCTTTAAAGTCATTGTTTGGGGTTTTCAGAAGGATTGAGACAACAAGTGTAAAATAATTAGAATAGTTGTTGGCATTAATCATTGCTGAATAAACGTTAACTGCTATTTTGGTGTATGGGCACTAGAGTTTTCCATCTCTGGGTAGCATAGTTTGTCATGGTCCGATCTTCTTCCCTAATCTTGCTTTTTTTTTTTTTAAGATTTTATTTATTTGACAGAGAGAGAGAGAGAGCAGAAGCAGGGGGAGCGGCAGGCAGAGCGAGAGGAAGAAGCAGACTCCCCGTTGACCAAGGAGCCCAATGCGGGGCTCGATCCCAAGACCTTGGGATCATGACCTGAGCTGAAGGCAGATACTTAACCCACTGCGCCACCCAGGCGCCCCCTTAATCTTGATTTCTGAATAAAAAATTCACTGTTTACTGCTGCTGCCTCTCCTTTTTCTACTCATTCTTCTTGCTCCCAGTAAAGAGATGATGGAAGGATTACTGACAGCCACAGGCACTTGCTCGATGCCTCCTCCTCTCCCACCTCTGCAGACCTGAGCTCCTGTCTTTGTTAGCCCATCTGCTGTGCGTCCCACTGCTTTCGCTTTCCAGTGTCCGTCACCACTCTTGCCGACACAGCGTCTTCTCTCTTCCGGGTTTCTTCTTCACGTTCCTGGTTGTTTCTTCCAGTCTCTCCCCCCGGTTTTTGTCTCTTGTACAAATAGCCTGACTTTTGTTGATAGTGGTTTTTCTTTTCGCCAGGACATTAGATCTGAATTTTTTTTTTCTTTTTTGCTATGCTTATTTGTTTACTGGGGTCTTGGAGTTCTCTTTGTTGGCTATATATCTATATATAATATACATATGATATATATGTGTATATATGCACATATACATATTTTTAGTATACTATGTCTATATTAAATTTATATATTCTGTTTGTTTCCTCCTGGGGAACGGGAGCATTTAGATAATGCTTCCTAATTTGGAACTGCTTGAAAAAGCTGGACAATAATAACAATAATAAATAATAGTAATCACATCACCACCCCAATGAGAGCAGTGACAATGAAAATAGTCACTGCAGTCCCTACTATGTTGGTCAGAGTCAGATCTCAATTACATCTCACCCTGCCACTATGGGAGTAGACAACATCCCCACCTGCGAGGTGAGGAAATGCGGGTGTGGAGAAGTCAAGGGCTGGGCTGAAGGCCCACAGACAGCAACAGCAGGGCTGTTCAACAGGCAGTCTGACTCTAGAACCTACACCGTTAACCAGAGAGCAGGAGTTCACTGGGCTGTTCATCTAGCTCTACTACGTTGGACAGAATCAAAGAGGGGACCACCGCAAATTTTCTTTAAATCAGCACAACACAGTAAGCACACATATCACATTTCAGTTTGAGTCATCTGGGTTACTAGAATATTTCTTCTCCTGTTATGAAATTCTAGTAGCTAAATATCTGAATAACTAATTATTGTACCTTACATTTTAAAGGTGAAAAGGTCTTGGGGGGGAAAAAAGCTAGGTAAAACACTCCCAAATCACTAAAATACATACAGCATCATCCGGGATTCTAAGAAATTTTAATAGCTCTAAGATGAGACTGACATAAGCAAAAATCACTGTTATTCATTAAGGATAAAAGAATTGGGAGAATTTTGAAAATAGTTTAAGACATTATAGAAATTTTTATATTAAAACAAGATATATTGAGAAGATACTAAAAGGCCAATAGACTCCCACAACTGGCTATACAAAATCATTTAATAATAGTGAGGCATTTTTCATAACGCACTTGATATTTATGAAATACATATTAATCAGAACTTAGTTATCCAAATCTGGCCATAAGGAGTTTATAACATATTATATATCATTATCCATCATCACACCAGCATGTTTCAAGTTAATAGCATAAAATTATCTGGCTTGATCTGTGGAAGTCATTTTATATCTAATAATCTAAAATTGAGTCAAGTGCCATTATAGAAATACCCATATAAAATAATATCTCAGGCATGGAAAATGGATTCTGAAATCCCACTGGAAAGGCCATCCAACCAAAGGTTGCACAAAAACACAAAAAAGTTTTAATGCAATATCCAATATGCCCAGATGCAATGATACCTACGGGTAGAGAAGCAATGCTATATTTCGTGCTGTATGTGTCCTTATTTCTTTTTTAAAATAGACAGTTTTTCCTCCTCCAAACTGTCTTTTCTCCTCCTCCATTTCCGTACTTCCCTCTATTCTAACACTATGCTTATACTCTGATAGCTGGTTAGTCCCCTTAGGGACTGTTTCTGCCGCATAAGCTTTCAATCTGGGAGGAGAGAAAGAATAAAAATAACTTTCAAGTACATTACTTCTCAAACTCTCTGAGATACAAGACGAGTTTTCCCCCCTAATCCCTCCAGGACTGACAATTTAGCAAAATAAAAGAGTAATGTGTTACAAAAGAAGGGGATGAAAAAAGAGAGTATAAGTCCCATTTCTTAAAATTATTATTTGATTTAACCAACATGAGATTTACTATTGACCTACTCTATAAGTTTCTAAACACTTAACTTGAAATTTCTGTACTTCACTCATTATGGATAGGTAGCCAAGAGGCTGCAGATGGGCTTGGGCCCAGGAACCCCACACACTGAGGTAGCTCTCACTCTCAGGTGCTTCACCTGTTTCCTTCTCACCCAAGGACCTTCTCCTCAAGGAGACCTGGATGCTCAGTAGAGAATAGGACCTACCATGGTGCCCTATGTATTTCTCTCATAGCTCTCAGGAGATTCTGCCCTTCACAAATGAAAGTTCTACCAGCAAACAGACCTTGTTTGTCTTACAATTTGTTTCATTACTAGGGCTTAGGACTATTAAATTCATTAATAAAGGCTTTTCATCACTTTTCCTTTTTATTCCTTTACTCAACTGATATTCAGCACATGCAGAGACATAATTCTTTCCTAAGGCAGCTTTAAAGTTCTGGAATCAGGCATACAGTAACATCCTTCTAATAATACATACTATCTGTTGTAAGATGGTTTTTATTTTATAGCCACCACATATATCAAAACTTTATAATTCAGGTTTTCTTTAAGAGAGAGAATGCAAGAGAGGGATGGGGTGAGGGGCAGAGGGCGAGAGAGAGAATCTTAAGCAGGCTCCATGCCTAGCACACAGCGAGATGCGGGGCTCGATCTCACCACCCTGAGATCATGACCCAAGCCAAAATCAAGAGCTGGACGCCTAACCAATCGAGCCAACCCAATGCCCCCATAATTCAGGTATTTTTATACCTAAGGCAAAACCAAGTATGAAAAGATTAATGGATCTGGTCCCATAAAATTTTAGTTTACTGAACAGAAAAAAAAAAAAAAACACTTAAAAATGATAAGCTGGAAATTTATCTATAAAATATTACAAAAGTTTAAGAATCTTAATAAAAGAAATAAGACAAAGATGAATACTGCCATGAAAAGATTTATCGTCAATTAAAAAATGTATATGAAAACAATAAAATCTTGTACCAACTAAAATGACACTTTTTAAAAAGGTATTATCCAATGTGTACGTGCTAATATGTAGCCCTTCCTTGTGTAAATATATAACAAATCCTTAAAAGAGTTTAAAACAGTTTACTTAGCAATTCACACAAATTCATTCAAAGGAAATAATTTAAGAATGCACGTAAAATATTCATGGTATTGCTTTGGATGTCTAATAAAAGGGAGATTAGTTAAATAAGATATGCCTATGAAACTACACAGTCATTAAAATGATGCTGTAGAATGGAATTTATTGATGTGAAAAGATGTTTACAATGTATTTACAATCTATTGTTACTGCAAATAACAGGTTGCAATACTATATTATACAATATGGTCCCATACTGCCTATCTAGAACATATATCAAAGTAATAATATACATATGAGATCTTTAATTATTTTTTATTCTCTTTATTTTCTAATTTACCTGCAATAAACAACTATTTTAATGTAACGAAGAATAAGATAAAAGATATTAAAAAGGTAAAAATACAAAAAGAATGCCTTCAGTCAAAAAGTAGTGATAAGAGATTTAATTCAACTACTGGAGCTAGTAAGAGGTCCATTGTGATTGAAAGGATTTGTAGTAAAAACAAGCTAGTAGGAGAATATTTGAATTAGGAGACCCACTTTCAGGTATTTTACAGGCACACTTGCATGATAATGGTCTGCTAATCACACTCATGCCTATGTATTCCTGAAAACAGTATGGACAATGTTCAACTTTCAGCTCTTCTTCCATCTGACTTGCGTTTACATTATTGATTTGTCTACAGTTTCAAAACCAGAGCCCAGGAACGGGTTCTTAGAAGGAGTATCTCGAAGATGCATGGAGTGGTTGTCAATTTGATCTCTTGGACACTGGTAGGTCATTTAGTTAATGCCTCTCACACACCCTACTTGTAGAGCTATGATAATGACAACGAAGACAAAAGCCTTTTCCAGAAGTTTCGCTGGCCACCCCAAGTGCCTGCGGTTTGAGCACATCTCCGCTCTCCAGCCTCTCATGTCATTCACCGTGGGTTGGTCATTGCTTTTTTAATGGACAGAGGCAAAAGCAGAAAACTTCAACTTCACGGAGAATTTTAGAGCTTTTTGAAAAGAACTTCAGAGAGGCTTCAGTCTAACCCCTTGATCTCATAAGTATGGAAATTGAGGCCCAGAGAATAAGTGAAGAGCCAAACCAGAACCAGGCTATCTTGCCTCTAAGCCCAGTCCTTTTTCCACCCCCATCTACTACTTACACCGAACACTGGGTTCTACTCTAGAAAGTCACTATCCGACCCCATCATGATTACTGAAAAGAGAATGTATACAGACCTTGCATCTGGTAGCTGTATGGTGCCTGTCCGGGCTGAGGGGTACCGAAGCTTGTGCCGTAGCTGAGAAATCCCGTCTGTCCAGGTGACTGAGACTGTGACAATCCACCTTCAGTCTTGATGCCTGCCCACAATGCACCTAAATCAGTTAGTGATAGCTTATCTATCTGTCCATCTCCAAAGCTGGTCAATACACAAAAACACTCCCACAACTCTTCAGGCACAAATGCTTCCCAATACCATCTCAGTAATCAAGGGTATATAAGCCTAGAGTGGAATACCCTAAACTAGAACTTCAATTAAAACAAAAACAAAAACAAAAACAAAACAGGAGTATTACAGATTTGAGCAACTATTCACATTGTCCTTTCCTGTTTTTCTCATTTACATTTTCTATAACGTTTAACTCCTATCATTTCTAAATGTAGTCTTGTTTTATAAGAGGTTAAAAGAGCATCTCCTTTATAGTCAAGAGATGGCCATAATTAAACTTTAACTAGATTATTCTAAAAGTCACTATGTTGATCAGTGTCAAAATTCTCTTTTCTAGAAAGAGATTAGTCTCTAGCCTCACAGCATTTTTCTCCTGTTTTTTTCCTTACTCTTTCTGCCCAAAACTGATGTTAGCACACGACTCATTCTGAAGTCAGAGGAAGCAATATTGGGCACAGAAATAAGCAACCCAGGGGAAAACCTTCTCCCAAATACCCAGATCCTACCGGAAAGTAAGCACAAAGAAAGGAGAATATTATAAACAAATGAAGCTGACCAGTAGTTCCCTTTTTGTCCCTTGTAGTTTCAAGTATTTATCCCAATTTTATTAAGTGTAGCCTAAAGTACACTTTCTTTCTCATCATGATAATATAATATGTTTATGTCCCCCAACTACTTCCCGAAGCGCCAGGCTGACATCCGAATTGCAGAACTTGGGTTTGGCAATAATGTTGTGTAGGGCTCAGCACTGGATTATAATTAAAGACAGTCATGAAAGTTCACAACTGTCCTTAATTTCCACAGAAGACAGAAAAATTTCTGCCAAGCGAATTCACATGTTTGAATAATTTTACTTTGCACTTAAGATAAATGATATCTTTGGGATCACAGTAGTCTCACTGTTTATTTCCATTTTAGGGGAATTTCATCAGTAGAATGAAGTTAGGTAACTTTCCTAAGGCAGTGGAAGAATCTGACTCTTGGCCGAGAGAGCCTACAGTAATTCCTGGAGTATCTCTAAATAGCCTCATAATGACCTTAACATTTAAGTCTTAACATAACCTTAACTTTTTTTTTTTTAATGTGATCTTTTTCCCTGTACAGGCAATCCCAAACCAATGAATAACCCATATTTATAAATGGTCCCTGGAAGAACACCTGTCCAAAGCAGGTGGTTTGATGGCTCTAGAAACTCCCTTCCTTTCCTTGTCACCAACAGGGATTTCCCCTCCTCTCTCTCTCCATTTGAGACTATTAATCTGCTTCCAGTCTTTGCTTGTACCACCTCTGGTATTAGCCTGGAGGTCCAATCTTTGTGCTAAAAACAAATAAGGAAGAGCAAGAAGAGGCAGAAAACACCCTCATCTGCACCTTTTTCGAGGGCTTCCACCCACAAGCTTGCGAACTCATCTTATCGTTGAGCTCCACGCAGATCCAGAGACTAGGACGAGTTCTTCTTTCCCACTGATCTATTTTTCACACCATGAAAAGATTTGCCTATCTTTTCTTACAGGGTCTAAGTAAAAAGTCAGGGGGCACAAATCCTTGGAGAGAGTCTTCTTAGACCATCTGGACCTTGACTGTCAGCCGTTAAAAACCCTAATATATGTGTTCTTCCTTCACAAGCAAGCAGAGGGGAGAAGGTGGTCCTATTTTTCAATGCACTGGCCCAAGAAAACTAGAATTACTGGCCAGAAGTGCTGGGAGCATCTCTCTGTACTCAAGGCCCAGGAAGAGAAGAAAGAGATTGGGGAAAGTAATAAGGACTCAGAATCATTCCCAGGAGATTTACAAGCACAGGCAGCCCTGAGGCCAAAGCCCTTGACCAAAGTGCCAGGCTCTTACCATCTCCTGACTTATCACATTAAAATGCCCTTCCTCACTCTACAAGTTGTGATTGGAATCTGAGAACCTCTGCTCATCTTCCTCTCCTGGAACAATTATTGCAGACAATAGGGACATCCACTAATGGTTCAGAACTGGAACCATCCTAGATGGCAGGCAAGAAAGGGGCAAAGGCCCTACCATGACTCCATGGGGAGAAGAAAGAACAAGAGAGGTGTGCGTGCGTGGCAGCCGAGGCAGTGACATAAATGGCAGCTTCCTTGGGCAGCCCTGGTAAGGCTACAGTAGTTTAGTATTGTTCAGGCCGGGAAGATACATTTATACGTCAAATAATCAGCTTACCGATCCATTTTGAGAATATAAATTGGGGACCCCCTCAACTCACATTATAGAGTTGAAGGTATGCAATTCAAATCAGAGATCCTTTTCTCTCTTTCAGCACAAGAATTGTTTAAAGTAAATTGCAGATAAATTTGATCTACATCTAATATTATTTTCAAAAATCTTGAGTAAAAGTTACGGAAATGAAAGAGAATTCTAGGAAGTCCGTTTTATGGCTGTTTCTAAAACCTGGCTTAAAAATACCTAGCTAGATAACATTTGGTTCTGGAAAGTTTTGCAGTGAAACTATAAAGGGTGAAATCATATATAATTTATATTTTAATTTACATATATTTTCTAAGAAATTTATACATAGTTCATTTGGTTTGGGGTAGAGCTAGAGAATAAAAAGGAATAAAGTAATTTACTTTTCGATTATTAATGAAATGTTTAAATGCTTATTTCTTTCAATATACGGCTATAAACACAGAATTACTTATTCTACCACTCCTTTCCCCCAAACTCCCATGTACTTTTTCTTGATCACTTGATTTTTTTTTTTTAAGGGAATGTTAATTCATATTCTTTCTATTCAAAGTGCAATTTGCTTAAAATTATAATTGCAATTCAACTGAAGAAAAGGTATCTTGAAATTCTAAGATTTCTTAAAATTAAACTTTGGGGTTTTGCTGGATTTATTTTTAACTTACAGGTATTGACCCTTTAACAATTGGGTTAAATTACACCAAGATAAAGATAATCTCCAGGTGGGAAGGAACAAATAAGGATGTGAGCTTTCAATGTTTCCTGCTTTGCCTCTTTAAAGTGCAGCCCAAACTGTGATATATAGACCACTTTTCCTAATGGCTGATCCTGTTGAAATTTGAAAGTAGTACTACTTTCAAAGTAGTACTACTTTCAAGTAGTACTTGAAAGTACTTGAAAGTACACCCTCAAGTTCAGAGCAAGGGCTTGTTGAATTCTGTTTGTACTTCCCTAATCATAGGTAGGCATCTGATAAATAGGAAATGAATCTTTACCCCCAAAGACTCCGTTCACTGAAGTTTTATCACAAATATGCACCAAAATACTTTGGATTCAAGAACCAAGTGCTCAAGTGACAAATTAAAAGCTGAGCTATAAATGGAAAAAAATGAGAGCAAGAGGGCATATGAACCATGCGATCTATTTGCCACTGCTGACCTCAAGATAAGTAGCCACCACTTCTTACAGGGCTCATGTAAAAACAAGCGTATGAAGAACTTAGACACAGAAGGTGGTTAACACTTTCTAAAGTGGCCCAAGGTGACAGTCTTTAGGTACCACTCCTGTGAAACGTGCACACACACACAGGACTGCCCATCTGATCCCACGACTGAGGTAACAGGATTACTCACCGTACGAGGAAATTCCGTATGGCTGTCCCGGCTGTGGGTATGTGGCGTACGCTGTAGCTTGTTGCATTCCTGTGGTAAACTGTGTTTGCCCATATGCAGCCATAGTTTGTGAGGAAGGGGTAGGGAGAATATGTGGGTATGGTCTGCTATTTGTCAGAAATGACAGAAAATAGAAAGCCCATGCATTAGATGGAAACATGCAAGGTAACTGATTAACAACCATATCACAAATTGCAGTTAAAGACTGTCTCTTAAAGTATAACTTTCTAATCTAATTATACAAAGTACTGAAATACTTCAGTACCTCTTCTAGGTGACGCTCAAAATAAATTTGTGTAAACACACTGAAGTCTCTAGGAAATGCACTTTAGTTTAAATTAAGACGTAACACGTGGGCACAAAACATGACTTGAAATAAGGTAAAAGGCTACTAAGAAAAGTCATTTATTAAGAGAAAATACATCTTACTTGGAAGGATAAATCTGTGGTGGGGAGAACTGGTGAGTTGGTCTTGGGCTGAAGCTACTGCTCCCAATTGCTGGAAAAAAAAATGTACAATAATCATAGCAAAATACAAAATATGTCTACAGCTTCGATCTATTTTTGAACTACAGGAAGACCATATGAAATTGCAGATGTTCACCCTATTTGGCCTGAAAAAATCGACACTTTCATATGCTCAAGCTAAGAGAAAGTTAAAATATATTGAATGACCTATGGGAACTGATTAAATGATTTGAATTTTAAATTAACTCAAAGTAGTCACCGTCATCTGAAATACCTGTCAGCAGCAGTACACGAGTACAAGGTGTCCTGGCTACTGTTTGAAGGACCTGCTCAAAGAGGCGGAGGGAGGGTGAGTTTGCAGGGCTGGGCAGGACCCGAAAAGGTCACTTGGCCTATTGTGTGTGCTCAGAACACACACACCTGAGACTGGATTACAGAGAAATCCCTCCCCACCCCCCCAAGCCCCTGCTAATCTGCTCTCAGGTGAGTACAAATAGGGCCGAGCCTCATTTGCCTGCATTGATTTAGCAACATTTTTTTTAGTAAAAATGCATTCCTATAGCTCTCTTAAATTTCTCAAGTTGCAAGCTAAGCCTGTTTTTTCTTGCGCAGAGGCAGTGTTCCTGTGCCTTTCAGTTAAATGTGCTCAATTTCAGTTAATTCCGTAAAAAAGTTTTTTTGTTTAAAGATGTTATTCAAGCATTCAAGCAGAATTTCATCTCTTTAATCACAGACTTTATTCAGTAGGTCTCAGAAAATGCACTGAAGTCTATCAAACATTCTTTTACACTCATTCTGAACTAGAGCAAAAATCCATTTTTGTGAAGACATTAAAATTTATTATAAATAGGGACTATCTCTTTTATGTGTATATTACACGTTTATGTTTATATATTTATGTATACACACAGCTATATGTGTTTCTATGTATTACATATAAATATATGTAAAATATATATAAAAGGACACCATACACACACACACACACACACACACACATTCCGCCCCCCCCCCAGACTCTTCCTATCCTCTACCTAGCTAAGATGCATATTCTTTGGGTACAATTATGAGATGTAATATGTTTATTTTCTTCTTCCACTAATAATCCTGGTGTTCAGAGGCTCTATTACTCATTAACTATACTGTGTATTAAAATCCTTCTATCAGGTTCCATGCACTCAAAGTTGTATACATCTTTCATGATGTCACATCAGTACTTTTATACTTCTCAAATGTAATTTTCTGTTTGTGTTTGGGAGAAGAGTGGTAGAGTTGGACCAGAATCTTAATCTATGAATAATCTTCTCCTTGTAAAGCAAGCAGGCCTAACCCAGCGACAGGAGAGTAGGTCTAGATGAGTACTACTCTTGCACGCAAGCTGCCAGACTTCTACCACGTGGCTCTCGGTTTGGCAGAACCAGGGTCCACATTGAAGCGAAGGCAGGCCAACTCAGCTGGTGTCCCCCCATCTGCGGGCACATGTTGAGTCACTGCTCTGTTCCAGGCACTGAGCAAGATGCCACAGATGCAAACATGCATAGACAAGTTCTGTCTGTCGCATGTGGGGAGGCCGACACACAAACAACCATGAGGGGATTAGGTGAATATTGCAGTTTATAGGAGGAAAGGATTAGTGAGAGAATACTTGGACAACAGGCCTGCCACTTGCCCAGGTCATCCGTGATGACAACCTTTCCTACTCCCCTCTGCTAAGCCTGCAAAGAGGCCAAGGGCAAAAGAGATTTATCCAGCAGAGTAGCTGGAGGAGTAATACCTTCCCTGGAAAATCACAGTTAAAAATAAGTTAAAAAAAAAAAATGAAACAAGAACAAAAACCCAGTGCAACCCGATGATGGAAGCCGTAGAAATCCCTTTTATGCTTTTCCACCTCTATCCCTGGGTTTTTCAAATTGTGAGTCAGGACCCATGAAAACATCATAAACTCAACTGCGCAGGTTACACCCAGCAATTTTGTTTTGTTTTGTTTTGTTTTACAAACAAACAGAATAACAGAATAGCATATATCAAGGTTATTACACAGGGTAAGGTGAGTTCCGTGAAGCTTTAAGATTATATGCATAGCATAGGTGTATACACATAGATCTGGGAGGCTGCCCAGTGTGGTAATTAAGCACAGGTTCTGGAATCAGAATTTAATTTCGGCTGACACTAAAGTTCCAGCTCCTGTGTTGTCTTGGTCAAGTTACCTGATCCCTCTAAACCTTGCTACGTTCCCCTGTATGATGGCAATAATACTACCTACACCTCCCAGGATGGTTTGAGGACTAAAGGGAATTGTTGACAAAGTGAATAGCACAATGTGTAGTGTTCATCAGCTCAGCTCTCCAGATTCCCACTATCTTTGCCCCCAAATTTGCCCTTCCTTCTGTATTTTTAATTCTACTCAATGGACAGCATCACCATCTGTCTAGCAAAATACTTAAAAGCAGGATTCTTTGTTCCCATTGTACTTATGGGGCATAAAAATTAAGTAACACGTCCAAGCAATCAAATAGTAAAGCTGGTATTTGAACCCATGTCTGCCCGACTCTTTCCCTCAAAACATACTAGCTCCCGACCTCCTACACAGACTCTAGGAAAACCCTCAAACTCATCTCCTTCCCTCCACCCCCCATTTTCATGAGTCTCGAGTCCCCCATCCCAAATCCAGATATTGCCTGTTGAGCTGTCCCTCATCCTCCATTCCCAAGCCCCTGACCTGGCTCAGGTTCTCATTAGTCTCAGCCACGTTCCTTGTACGCCACCCGTCATCCATGGCCACCGCACACTACATCCATGGCCACCAAAGTGATCTTTCTTAGAAACTTCATGTCCATTCTCCAACTTACCATCTCTCAACTGTGCTCACATTATCCCTAGGAAAAATTCCAAATTTCTTGGCAGAGTACACAAAGGGATGTAAGCATCTACCCTCCCCTGGGTTTAGTAATCTGTAGCCTCCCTGGACTCGAGGATTGCCCATACATGCCATACATTTTCATGTTTGGCTCAGCGGCTCTTCATACCAGACCCTCTGCCTTGTGAGGCCGCTTTTCCCCTGCTTGACAAACACTTACTCCTCCACTGGGACTAAAACATCATTTTCTCTTTAGGATAATGTCTTCCTTCTCTGTACTTTCTTGGAGTGTTGTAAACATTGGCAATGTAGCACTTAACCACACTGCATTATAGTTAGCATGTGTAGTGTATAGGTGTTAGTTTCCTCTGCTAACCAGGAGCTTCTGGGGCCCAGGACCTCTTGCTCTCCTTTATGTGTGTGGTAAGTAATCAATAAACAATATTTGTTTAATTACAATGTGAGATTTAGGTCATAAGCAAAGGAGATTTTTTTTTTAACCCCTGATGATATGAAGGGTGGTTAAATTATTTTAAGTCCTATGTAAACATATATAATAAACCTGATTTAGCTCTTCGGCAATATAATTTGGAGTGAATAGTATTCTTTATAAAATATATGTGAGTAAGAACCCATGATGCTGCCCAAATATCTTGCTACTAATTACCTAACTATGTGCCCCTAAAATGATCAAATATATAATGCCATATAATAAGCCATATCTTTTGGGATTTCCCTAAATCCAAATCTCTACAATTTTGTGTGGCCTAAAGTCAAAAATCTTCCAGCTCACACCTCAAGTACTTCTCCTCCTAATTGCCTAAACACCTTTAACTTTTTAAGCAATAATTTAGGAATTCAGATTAATTTTCATTTCATGAGACCAGAATAACCTAAAGCCAAAAAGGACGCTCCCAGATCATTCATCATTCATCAAGGTAAATAAAACGGTTATTTTACCATTAGTAAACTCCAAATTACATATGCCAGAGCCTTGGGAACATATGGGCAACTAATACCTCTCTGTTTTAGCACATTTGTTTCCTATTATTCCATTCTTTCTCTTATTGCTAACATAGAAGTTAAAGAAGTTCCCCAAATCTTGTAGTAGGGAGGGAGGGGAGGACCCAAGCTTGAGAATCTACTGAGAAGGTCAATAGAAATCCCCAAAATAGCAGGTTCTCAGTTCACTGCTCCCATCTCGTGATTATCAACATCACTCTGTTGGACAAGCAGGTCAAAAGCCTAAAAGTTTTAACTCTTCTCTTTCCATTTTCTCATAAATTCAGCCAGCTCTCCCTTCAGAATATGTCCTCTACCTGACAACTCACTGCTCTCACTTACCCCTCTGTTCCAATCACCAACGTGGTGGCCACCAGAGGATGGCAGTCGGGACAACCCACCCCCTCCCACCCCGACCTTGCCTCCTTCCCGCTCTTCTCTACTCTTTTCTCCTAATGGAAGCCTTACACATTCAGTCCTGCCTCAGGGGCTCTTCTCAACACAGTCTTCTCTTTTCTGAGCCAGGGCAACACTGGTCTCCCTGTTTCTATTTATCCTCCTCTCCACTCTTCTCCCATAAAGCGTCTTCCACACAACAAATGGTGACCTCCTAAAAAAAATACAGATCATGTCACCACTGCCCCCAACTCCAAGCCCCATTATCCTCCTATTACATTTAAATGAACCCAAACTTAAAAATACATACATACATAAACCCAAACTTATTCCCTCACTTCACTGAGATCTTTGCTCGTATGCTCACCCCTCAGAGAGGCCTTCCCTCTACAAGAGACCTCCATCCACTCTTCACTACATTATTTGATCTGCTTTCACTTTTTTGGTAGCCTAGTTACTTACACTACCACTTACCTCTTTATTATCTTCTGTCCCACAGAATGAAAGCTCCATGAGGGCAGGGACCTGATCTACTTCATCACTGCTGTATTCCCACTGCCTAGAACACTGCCTCACATAGAGTAGGAGCTCTATACAGAATTGTTGAATGATGAGTCAGACCCCAAAAGTTACATCTTTTTAGGAACAATTAAAAGACAGAAGTCCTATTTGTCATACACAATATTTTTTTTCTCCTCTAGAAGCATTCCTGTTCCTATTTCCAATTTTCAAATACCACCAGACATCAACATTGTATGATCAATATTATCAACTGGCACTTCCTGTAACAAATTAATAACAAATTTAGGCTTTGTGGAAATGGAAGAAACAGAAGGAAAAGACATTGTGAAATCCCTAAAAATATTATTTTCAACCCCAATTATTCTTAACATTTAGATCATTAAAATATTACTTTTCATTGGTAAACGATAAACGGGCAGAACATAATTAAATTTTAAGAACATAATAAACAGCCTTGTAATTTTCAATTCAGCAACATGCCTTTGAAAATCAACTGCTTTCCTCCAGTCTCCCCATACCAGGATACCTGGTGATTTTCCTGGAAAAGAAGGAGCCTCACTGCCTCCTTAAGGCTTTAAGATGCTCAGATTCCTTGAAGGACAGAGGTGGAGACAGTTACTACCGATGTCAGAAAGGCTCTGTTTCCTCTTTATTCTTGCTGTCTGTTTCATCAAGACACCCAAAATGGTTGGGATGTGAATTTTTAAGCCATCATGCAGAAGCAGAGTAGTGACCAGAGGTGAAGACCATTTTGGAGTCAAATGCTTGGAGACTGCTTTCTCTTTCCCTTATAAGCCCTAAGTCCTGTTCACAGCTACTCCAGCAGGCCACGGCTTTTGCACCTTTACTCAAGGAAGACAGAAAGAAAGAAGGAACAAAAGAATTAAGGGAAAAGCTTTGTGTTTCCTATACCCGCACCTGACTCCCCAGCTCACTCTATCTCTCTCCACTATGCAACATGGAGAATCAATCTATGGAAAATAAGATCGCCCATAGCTTCAGTCCCCTCACCGAACTATCGTTCCACCTTCAGCTAAGCCTTTTTCCAAGGACCCTGCTTCTCCTGCATATCTTTTTCAAGTAGAGCCTACTCATGATCTCAGATTCCAGATATTACAGACACCTGAAAAACATAACCCCATTTCTGCTTCTTCAAAATTGTTGTTGCTTTGTTTTTTTCTCTCCCATAAAACCCTTCCTTCTCTAAGGTTTATGACAATTCTTTAACACTCTCATGAATGACCCACCTTCTAAACACTGTCTTGCATTTATCAAAACCTTTAGTATTTAACTGTGTCCCCTAACAAATCTCAATGTTATCTTGGGTTATGGGTCCATCACTTCTCTCCTTCTATCTAGGCCTCCACTCTGGCCTTCTACTCCAACCACCAAGCTCAAGACCGCATTGTGGACCGTTCTTTCCCCCCATTCCACAGTCTTGCACCACAACAGCATCAACCAATTCATTTGTTTACTTAACGAACATTTACTGACCAGCATCCATGTGCTCAAATCCATGATGGCCACCAGAACTGTAAGTGTGAACAAGCCAAACAAAATCTCTGTTCTCATAGCGCTATGGTTTAGCAGGAAGAAAGACAATGAAAAGTAATTTTAAAAGTAGTGATGAAGGCTGAGGAAGGGAAGTATGGAGGACTAACCACAGAAGCATATGGTAGAGGCATCACTAAGTTTTGAGATTAAGGGAAGAACATCCTCCCCTGTCAGAATTTTCTTTCCCTTATTCCCATCTAATCTGTTCTCCAACCTTATCATAGATGCAGGACCCCTGACAACCTTACCTTCTCTCAATTTGTTATTCCTTACCTTTTTTTAAATACTTCTCCCAGGAGGATACATGAATCATTTTTTTTTAAACTCTTCTTACTGATACCCTCAATTCTCTTACTTCCATATTCTTCCATGCCTGACCTGGAAAATCCTTAACCCTGGATCAAGATAAATACTTTTGACCTGGGCAGCAAAACCCTTGTAGACAAAAATTGCTCTATGATAAAGGCTCCACATTCATAGTTCTCTACCTTTGTTTCTCTGGCTCTACTGTCAACCTTCCTTTATATTCCAAGCGGCCTCAGGCTTCCCAATTCCTCGTGACATCTATTTCAATCTTCTCCATCTCTTCCAGCTCATAAGCCTATCACTATCCTCACTTCGAGTCACTTCAGAGGAAATGGTAGAAACCTTCATCCATCCATCCATCTATCCATCCATCCATCCACCCAGTAAATATCTAAGTGCCTAATAAGCACCAGATACTCTTTCAGGTGTCGAGGAAACAAATTAACAAAACAAGACAAATCTCTGCCATCACAAGCTTACATTTTGGTGGGGGTAAAACACCAATAATAAACCTAATACACAAGTAAATGATACAGTTTGCAAAAGGCTGTGTTATTGGGGGCAGGGAGGGTTGCATTTAGCATGTCAGAGAGGCTCGAACCCTACAGTGAGAGTTTTGCAACACTAAGTAGGATGGTCGGGGTGGCGGTGGGGGGTGCCTCGCCGAGAAGGGAGATGAGAGCCCAGACTAGAAGGTGGTGAGGGAGTCAGGCAGGTATACAGAGAGGTGCCCCAGGCAGAGGGACTGCCACTGCAAAGGTCCGGACTGGCAGCCTGTCCAGGATGTTGAAGGAATAGTGGGAAGGAGGCAATAGGTCTGATGGGGCTTGTGGCTACTGTAAGGACTCAGCATTTACTCAGAGATACGCGGGAGCTACTGGAGGGTTTGAGCAGAGGAATCAGGCAGGAATTCCCTTAACATACTGACTCCTCCTTCACTTCAAACTCATCTGCATTCATTCCCAGTCCATCGTTCCCGATGTTTCTGTAGGAAAGTTATTCCTTTTCTAAGGCGATCCACTTCTGTTCAGGATTTAAGCCATTGCTGTCCCAGCAGGCACCTCCCTGCATCGATTATCCCCATTTTATCTATACCTTTAACCCCTACCTCTATAAAATTGGTGTTGGCAGCCAAAACCACCCTCACCTTCTAAATGCCATCCTCAACCCTATCTCCTGCTTTCTAATGGACTACCTTCTCTGCTCCTTTTACCACCTGTGTACTTGAAAGACGGTTTTCTCCTCCCTGTCTCCACTTCCTCACCTTGTTAGTTAAATCACCCATTTCCTCACGGCACTTTATGAGCACATGTATCTGCTAGGAACTGTATTGGAGGCAACAGAACTGGGGCATAGGGGCAAGTGGGCATGAGGGGAAGTAAAGCACCATCCACTGAAACTGCTGTAGGCTAAATCCACGGATGTTCCTCATTTAGATTTTATTTTGACATAACTTGACACTGCGGAAAAGTTGCAAAAATAGTAGAAAAACTTCCCAGATATCCTTTACCACAATTCTCTAAATGCTAACATCTTATTATATTAGCTTTATTCTCTAGTCTCTTTTTCCCTATAGATTTGTATATGTATACACATGTATAGCTCACTCTTTTTGGAACTGCGGGTAAGATGTCCCTTAACTATTACTTCGATGTATATTTCTTAAGAACAAGGAATTCCTTAAACCACAGGTTTTCAACATCAGGAAGAATAGCGAAGCAATACTATTATCTAGAGATACTTAAAAAAAACTTATCTTTTCTCAGTATGTGACTTGGATAAACTTGCACTTCAAAACTACTCCTTTTAAAAGTATGACTGTTATACAAATACACTGTAAAACATTTTTGAAAAAAGGCAGAAGGAATAAAATTCAAATTATATTCCATCATCCAGAGAAAGACACCACTAATTTTTATACACATACACAAAGACAAATATGCATACATAAATGTTTAAAAACACATGGATTATACTGAGCATATTACTCTTTTGTAACCTGCTTTTCACTTAATATAGTTAACATTTGCTCATGCCATTAAGTTTTTTTCCAAACTATTTTTAATAGCTGTATACCAATCTATCACATAGACAGCGCTTCCTTGAAACCCTTCCTGCCTTTACTTCCAACTCACTCTCTTCCTTCTTTCCCAGTTGCAAACCTGCATTTTCATTTTATTCCCTGCCTGTCTCTCTATATTGGTCTTCCCTGGATTCTGTTTTCAACTGTTACAGCCCACGAGCTTTAACTCCCTGCACGTTCCCAAAATTTCCATTCCAGATCATTCCTGAGCTTCAACATCTTCGAGGGGATGTTGCCTCCCATTCAACATGCCTTTCCCTCTCAGTCATGCTCCTCTTGCATTCCAACACCTTAACCTGTCTCTCTGCCTCACTTATCCCCTGTACTCACTGGTTACTATGCCATAAATTCGGCTTTGCAAATACACCTTAATCCACCATCTTTCCATAACATTGCCAGCACCTTATCTCAGGTCTTCATGATTTCTTGCCTAAATTCATGCAAAAAGACTTTATCTGGTCTCTCTACTTCAGTTCTCTTCCCTCCTGCTACAGCCAGGATTCCGTATGTGAATACAATCATGCAACCCCCTTCCTCTGATGTCTCCCACTGTACTCAGAATATAGTAAACATCATGTGGAACACAAATGCCTCTCTAGACTCTATCCTGACCCTGTCCGGCATGCCATCACCACTCACACTGTACACACCAGGAATGCTGAACCATTGGCAATTCCAAATCCCATGCCTCTGTGTCTTGGCCTCCTCCCATGAAATGTTCTATCTGTCCAACTTCCCCCTCCCCAGATCAATGTGTGCTTTATTCCTACTCATTTTTAAGGCTGAGTGCCGGCATCTCCTCCAGGAAATCTTTCCTTATGCCCCCATCCCAACCCGGTCTCTTTTGGGTTCCTTCCTGGGAAACCCTTCTTGGGGATCTTTGGCCTTCCCTCTGGAAATATCAAAGCACAATATGATGGTCTGGTATTTATTCACCCTACTAAGCCCCAAACCAGGGCCATTCTCATACACCTATTAATCCGTAATAGCACCAAGCACATTCTCTGGCATAAGTCAAATTCTAGTAAGTGTCTTATAAAAGAACTCATGGATATAACACCCTTTTGCTATTTCCTTATTGTTTCCATCTGTTATCATTAGTATAAGAGTTATGCATTCGTATTTCATGTTATGTAATACATATAATTCCTTTTAGTTGTGGTGTGTATTAAATAAGTGATCCTGAGAGCTGGAGTAAGCCAATTACAAATTTATGTAAGTATAGCATTTCCATTTAAGAGGTTTGATAAACACAGCAGATTTATGAAAAGGGTTAAAAAATTTAAGAATTATATATGATAGAAATAACTTTTTTTTATTGAAATAGTCCAAGCTGGGTAATTTGGCAAATATATAATCACAACCTCACCATTACTTTATTACAACAATGGCTTTCTTATCGGTAATTTCATTAGCAAAGACATGAAACTTGGATATTTTGTTTGTTGGAGACAAACTTTGTTAATGTGAAAGAGATCAAAACTAACTTAAGGACCGAAAGCTGCCTTATAAAGTCTAATTTAGATCTCTAGTTGACATGACAGTTACTTAGGAGGATGGTTTGGTTAAGTCTGCTTAAAGAGTATCAGAAGCCAAATTTTGCCTACCTAAATGTGCATAATTGGAAAAAAAAATCATACAAATGAGAGAAAAAGGGCAGGAGTCATTAACATAATAAAGCAATAATGGCTTTATTATAAATATTGTAAACAATCCATTGTAACAAGCTATCCCTCAAAAGAAACACTTTAAAAGTAGTTAAATTCATTACCTTACATATTCTTTATTAACAAATAATTTAACTCTTAAAATTTCTATGATGAGGATGCGAGAGTATTTCCTTGGTTATGTAGCCATTTAGCCAAACAGAGCCAAAAGGGTAGAATAAAAAGACTTGAAGTAGGAAATAACGCTGGTAGGTTTTCATCATGGTCAAGGGACAGGTGCAGACACAACTGCGTGCATTTTTATTAAGCCTAATAAGTTTAGGAGGAAGAAAAATGAAAAAAACCACTTTTGATTTTATCTCCTTTATAGGATATCAACATTTTCAGCAAATAATTCATAACATTGGATAAAAACAACATAATTGCAGGTACAGGACTCTGAGTAAAGCTATAGTACAATTTTATACTACAAACATACATGCATATACCCACAGAGAAATACTTGCATATATAAATAAACTAAGAAAAACCATGCTTTGTATTAATGTGAAAGTCTAATATTTATTCCTTACCTGAACCTGAGAAATTGTCTAAAGACCCGTCTGCTGTTGTTGAAACTATTTCACTGCTGCTCATTGGCTCTGTTTTAACTACAAAAATAAACAACATATATGATATATCCAATTAATAGTTATTTATAAAGGCATGGTAGAGAAACTATATTCAAAATAGTCACATGAAAATCATTTTAAAAAACAGTCTTTTAGTATGTGAATATAATTCAGATTAATACTTGTAATAGAATTTTTAAAAAGACATACACATTAACTATTTAATCCCCAAGGAAACGATCCATTGTAACAAGCTATCCTTCAAAAGAAACACTTTAAAAGTAGTTAAATTCATTACCTTACATATTAATTGAATTGCTTATTAACAAATAATTTAACTCTTAAAATTTCTATGATGAGGATGTGAGAGTATTTCCTTGGTTATGTAGCCATTTAGCCAAACAGAGCCAAAGGGGTAGAGTAAAAAGACTTGAAGTAGGAAATAACGCTGGTAGGTTTTCATCATGCTCAGGGACAGGCACAGACACAACTGGGTGCATGTGCACGTGCAGACACACGCACGCTCTCTTGGTTATCCAATATGGCTGAAAAACAGAGTACTCAATTTAATGGATCATTATTACCACTCGGCCATATCTGGCTGCCAATATGTCAATATCTGATGTACACTTAGTACAAAACCACACTAAGTGTAAATGAAGCAGAAATTAAGTTTTTCATTCCAAAATAAAACCAATAGATAGTTTGTGGAAAACATTTTGATCTTTAGTAAAGTCCTTTGTGGCTGTACAATAAAAACATTCAAATTTATGCTGTAGATTCATGACAGCAACCCAATCCATTGATACAGTGATGGTATTATTGACCCCTATTAAGCAGATAAGCCAGACCACCTCAGAACGTTTGCCTTTTTCCCTAGACTTAGGTGTTTTGTTTTGTTTTAATGAAGAGATAGCATTATTGTTCTTAGAAACAACTGGTGAAGTGCTATCATTGGAATTTGTGGCCCACTTTGTAGAAGTTATACATCCCCACTAATGGGTTTTCAGAAAGAATGCAATAATATCTCAGAGGCTACTTAAAAATCAGTAACATGTTTTCCAAAATAAAGGTCCTACCAAGAGAATATTTGGGGTGGCTTCTCTCACAAGTAAATACATTCTGAAATGGGAAAGAAGGATGGAGAAAATGCAGCTTTTCCTTCTCTCAACATTGCCAATCTCTTATAAATATCAGGCAAAGAACAGATTCACCCTCCTTGACCTTTGAATCTTTTACTAATGCATAATGAGTTTTCAAATAGACATTATAAATAGTTGCAGCAGATAGTCACTTCCAAAAAATTAATTATTTAAACTGCTTCTAAACAAAGTTGAAAATAAAGCCAGTGAGTCTAATGGGAATCACTCCAAGTGATTGTTTTAATGTAGACCAAACAATAGTGTAACTGAAGTTTTCACTTTCCACCAGTTGTTTGGGGTTAGAAGTCTCAGCTCATGCTAATAAATTCTGACATAAGCCTGTATTTCCCTTTTCTTTTCACACCTCCAGGCAATCTAATGATCTTGCTCTTCATAACCATTATACTAAAATAGATGGCGGAAAGCGGGTCCTCCACTGCTGGTGCACAGCTCCCAAGTGTCCTACCCAGTTGTCCACATCCTATCCACCCTTCCTGAAAGAACTCCTAAATGCCCTGTACCTATAAAGCAATAGCTCTATTTTACTCTGTACTAGACAGATTACCACAGGGATCTGAACTCAGAATCAAAGAGCATACGCTGATCAAAGATGAGAATCAGGCTCAAGGAGAAGAAGTCATGTAAAGTGCCTACTATTGTCAGACTATAGACATTATGATTAATCCTTTTAAATCATTCTCCAAGTAGGTCTCAGAGTACAACTCACAAACTCCCTAGTTGGGTACTGTCTTCTTGTTTTACATGCAAAAATGGAAACCAAAGGGATTAGCAAAATTGCCCAAAGTCACAAGTGGCAGAAATGGGAATTAATTTTGGATGTTTTCAATTCTACGTCTTGAAGAAATGACAATACGTGGCACTTCCCAATAATTAGCACTACTCTACAACAGAGCGAGGAACCTGAGGCACAGTGCCACACACTGTGGATACAGAAGGAAGTAAAACCCCAGCGGTCCACACCCTCCTCTAGAGTGTTAACACTTCCAGGCTAGTGCACTCACAGGACGATCTCAAGTAGAACCTCCACGTCCACTTGCTTGAGAAAATGATGAAGAAGAAATTTTCCAGGGTACAAGATATTAGCCCAGATTACTTCCAAGTCTTTGCCAAATCTAAGATCTATGATTCTGTAGATTGGACTATAAAATTACTTGGTGAAAGCCTGACTATTCCAAAACCACTCCTACTCTTGTACCCCGCCCCCCCTCCCCGGAGACTTACTCTAGCTATTCTCCATATTATTAGCTCAATCGAATATAGCTTTCACTCCCAGGAGACATATTCAATTGTACTTGAAATTCCATTAAAAGTAGGAAGGGAAGGAAGAGGATAATTTTTCTTTTAGGTCCCAAGTACATTGCCTTTTGCCATTGTTCAAATATACCCATCTATACTCTAAGGAATAAAGACTCCTGTTTCCTAATGAATCCAATTTTTTAAAAGACTGAGCAAAGGAGCTGGGCGGGGGGATTGTGGAGATTAAAGAGGCAAAGGAGAGTTTCTGGATATTTTTAGAGATGAGTAGGTCCTTAAAGTATCGGATGGAAGACTGAAGACTTAGAGGGTAAAGAGAAATTCTTGAGTGGGGGCAAAGGAGAATAAAAGTTGCTGTTTTCTAATAGACTGAAATCCTGTAATGAAAGAAAAAGTACAGTGGAGATGAAAGAATTGTACAGTTATTTATTTATTTATTAAAGAGGATACACATAAAGTAACTGCCAGGATATTCATGATTTTATCAGGTACTGGAATTGAATACTTTGATCACCAGGGACCTGATGCTAAAGAAACTGGAGATTTATTGTGATGTAAAATAGTTTGAGTGAAAGCCAAATGAGGGTAGACCACTTCTGGTGTTGTTGCCAAGCATACATCCACCAGAAAGTTAAAAAGACAAGATTGATCTCCAGCCACCAAACTATCCATCTTCACTACCACTATCACATTTATAAATATGCCATAGATGATATCATAGAGCACCTCTCCAAGGCTTCCAGTTTAAAACACCACATCCTGAATTTTTTTTTTCCAGTCTTTAGAGATTTAAGGTACTGTCACATCTGAGAACAATGATCCCATCTAAGACACTTATCTGAAAAGAAAACTCCATGAAGCATCTGTTCTCTTCTAAATAACTAAACAATTCTCGGGGCCCCTGGGTGGCTCAGTTAAGCAGCCAACTCTTGGTTTCAACTCAGGTCATGATCTCAAGAGTCCTGGGATCCAGCCCCGCGTCAGGCTCGACACTCAGCAGGGAGTCTACTTGAGGATTCTCTTCCTCTCCTTCTGCCCCTCCACCCATCTGTGTGCATGCTCTTTCTCTCTCTCTTTTGCTTGCTCTAAAATAAATAAATAAATCTTTAAAAATAAATAAATAACTGTACAATTCTTTCATCTCCACTGTACTTTTTCTTTCATTACAGGATTTCAGTCTATTAGAAAACAGCAACTTTTATTCTCCTTTGCCCCCACTCAAGAATTTCTCTTTACCCTCTAAGTCTTCAGTCTTCCATCTGATACTTTAAGGACCTCCTCATCTCTAAAAATAATCAGAAACTCTCCTTTGCCTCTTTAATCTCCACAATTCCCCCCAACTCCTTTGCTCAGCCATGTACTCTAGGCCCGCACTATACAGGGCAACTTGCTACCCTCCAGGGATGCCACAAACTCCCATCTATCAACACCTTTGAACCTTGGTTCTGGAGTCAAAGACTCCAGTTATCCGCTATATGACTTTATAAAAGTTATTTGATCTCTGACCTTAATTATCTCATGTACAATTTTTTTTAAATGATAGCTAGATTACAGGAATGCAGGAAGGATTTGTAAAAATTTATACAAAGTACCTGGTATAAAGTAGGAGTGGAAACTATATCTATCATCATCATTACTAGTAGCAGGATTCTGCTACACTGAATGCCTTTCTCCTGGGGAGTAGTACCAGAGAGCAATATCAAATAAAGATTGTTAGAAGTACCAGCTTTGGAATTATCAATTGAATTTCAATCTAGCTTTGCTATTCACAGCACAAATCTGGAAAAGTTACTCAATTTCTGTGTGTCTCAGCTTACTCATCTATTAAATGGGGATAACATACTCATGCAAGGATAAAAAAAAAAAAAAGAAGAGGAATGCTCAGAAATCACTGAGCACTGTCCAGTGGTTTACAAATCATTAGCCCAGTCCAAAGGCCATACTTTTATACTTTATCATCATAGGTCTCTTTAAGAGAAATTGAAGTCTTATGGGATAAAATCTATTATAAACTTTACATTAAAGTTAAACTTGTCCTTCGAAAAGTAAATTAAAAATATAAAGTCAAGCGACTTACCTACGATCTAACATGAGGCCATTTTACTCAGGACAGCCAATATCAAATCAAGATAACTTGAACGTAACTTAAGAACACAGGATTAATCATGATTATGTAAGAAAACTATAATTATACGGTAGTCCCCCTTCATCTGTGGAAGATATGTTCCAAGTCCCCCAGTGAATGCCTGAAACCATGGATAGTACCAAAGCTTACACATACTATGCTTTTTCCTATACGTACACACCTATGATAAAGTTTAATTTATAAATTAGGCACAGTAAGATTAGCAACAATAGAAAAATTATACTGTAATAAAAGTTATGTGAATATAGTCTCTCAAAATATTTTTTTGCACTGAACTCACCCTCCTTCTGATGATGTGGGATGATCAAATGCCTACAGGATGAGATGAAGTGAGGTAAAGAATGTAGGCACTGTGACATAGTGTTTGGCTCTTATTGCCCTTCTGACGATACGTCAGAAGGAGGACTATCTACTTCTAGACTGCAGTTGGCTAGAACCATGGAAAGCAAAATGGCAGATAAGGGAGTACTACTGTACTTCTGTCACTACAATCTGTGTATACTCCATCTGAAGATACAGGCTAGCAGGAGGGTCATGATGTACATGGCAAGTGAGACTGAGGATCCCAGGAGAAAATGTGGGCCTCTCTCTCTAGTACTGTGTAGGGGGAATATACTGTAACTGGCCCATGGAAAAGATAAGTCGGTATTCCTTCACCATAAATTGAAGTGGAGACATATCTATCAGGCCATTGGAGCTTGGTGACATTAGCTCTCAAGATCATCCAACTAACCCATTACAGTATAACTCTGCTCATCAAGCAACTTCTGGTTGCACTTTAAATGTTGTAGTCATATAAACAGCCTCCAGAAAGATGATGGGCTGATCAGAGGAGACACGTGTTAAATCCATTTGGTTAATTTTTTACCAGGAATTAAGAGAGCAGTTAAAGGGAGTTCACTACCAAAGGACAGCTCTGCCTGCTGGAGTAGAAGCCAGCCTTTGTGTTATGAAGAATCGGCCCAGAATTGCACAGTAAAGGCATTAGCCCAGGTGAACAGCAGATCCTACCCCAGGAGTTATCTAAGCTTATTTTGTAACTTTTTTTTCAAACTATAATAGCACAGCTTGTCTTTGCTTGAAATACACTTGGTCTTCCTTTCTATTTTGTTTCCTACTATAATGATCAAGAGCATCAAAAATCCAGTCCTTCATCTCTTATATCTCAATGAGATTTGCCTTCATTCCATTCTGGTTATTAAATGATTCAGCTACACCACTGCCTAGAATTGTATGACCTCCAAGAAATGTCACCTTTTATTTTTTTCATTTGCTCACTTATACTAGACTTGCTCATCAAAACATCGTGTCTTTCCAACTTCACTGGCCCAGTCTGGAAACCCAGCGCTTCCACTTTAGAGTCCTGGGTCATCTCGTTTTCCAAGCATCTTTTTTGCCAGGCTCTAATCCTAGCACTGGCAAGCCCTTGCTGTTCACTCTTCAACTGCTGTTCTGGATGGCTGAGCATGGGCGAGGAGGCCACAATATGCATGCTGACCAAATTTGTTAAAATTTATGCTTTCCATGTTCTTGTGAGTCATCTTGTTGCTCGACAATCTCCCTTTTCCATTTCTTGTACCTGAGACAGTTTCTATGGAGTCTTTTCCACTTTCCTCAAGCCCCCAGTCCTCACCTCATTCCCCATTCTCTTCAGCACATGCCCTAACCAACATTTCATAAAGAATGTTGAAGCTACATTAAACCTTTCAATGATCTTCCTGCAACATCTCCCAGTTTCCTACTGGTTCATCTCAATGGAGATTTCCTTTCCTGTAGTAGGATTTAACCTTTTAAACCTCTATTCTTGGTGTCACTTTCATACCTCCTTTGCAACAAAACTCCATTATTTGATCTCCCAGAATCCTCAATAATTCCATCTCAAGAGGCTACTTCTCTTCTACTGACAAAGACAGATGTCACCTCCTGCCTGTCAGAATGGCTAGAATCAAAAAGACAAATAACAAGTGTTGGCAAGGATGTGGAGAAAAGGGAACCCTCATTCACTGTTGGTAGGAATGTAAATTGGTGTAGCCACTGTGGAAAACAGTATGGGAGTTCCTCAAAAAGTTAAAAATAGAAATACCATATGGTCCAGTAATTCCACATGTGGGTATTTACCCAAAAGAAACAAAAATACTAAATGGAAAAGATATATGGTACCCCTATGATTACTGCAGCATTATTTATAATAGTCAAGATATGGAAGCAACCCAAGTGTCCATGGTTAGATGAATAAAGATGGGATATGTGTGTATATATACATATATATACACACATGTGTAAATACATACATATCTAACATATATACATATATATACTTATGTGCAGGTTCTTGTAAAGCTTCTCACAGGACACATGTGGTTATGTTATTTTGAACAAAGTACTCTCTGGAGAAGACACATAACATAAAATAGCTTCCGCCATTGGAATTTTGTTTATTAAAAGAGGACTCTGCTTGGAGCCTTCAAAAGAGAGGTAAATTACATGGATTTAATAATAATTCATGGGGCATAACCTCTCAAAGGCAAATATTAGCTACTGCTATAAATAGGCCTTAAAAGAACCCTTTTTTTAAAAGCTTATACTGCACAAGACTATGCTGTATAGATAATATAAACTTGTGGGACTATATATATATGTGTGTGTGTGTGTGTGTGTGTGCATTCATTACTCAGCCATAAAAAAAAAAAGATGAGATCTTGCCATTTGCGACATGGATGGACTCATAGTATTATGCTAAGTAAAATAAGTCAGACAGAGAAAGACAAATACCATATGATTTCACTTATATGTGGAATCTAAAAAACAAAACAAATGAACAAACAAACAAAAAGCAGAAACAGACCTGTAAATGCAGAGAACAAACTGATCGTTGCCAGAAGGGAGGAGAGTAGGGGAATGCACAAAATGGATGAAGGGGATTAGGAAATGAGGCTTCCCATTGTGGAATAAATGAGTCAAAGGAATAAAAAGCCCAGCATAGGGAATACAGTCAATGGTATTGTAATAGTGTTGTATGGTGAGAGATGGTCGCTACACCTGTCGTGAGCATAGCGTATAATGGGGACTTGTCAAGTCACTATGTTGTACACCTGAAACTCATTGTAACATTGTGTGTCAGGTATACTTTAATTAAAAAAGCAGGTTTCCCTGAATTTTTAAGTCTTTTCTCGACCATGATACTTTTCTCCCTTCTTTCATCACCAAGTTTCCTAAAAATTTGCCTTGAAATATGGATCATCTATTCTCTCTTTAGTCTTCTCCCTCATGCCTTTATAGCTGCTATTTCACTAAAAGGACTTTTTTAATTGCTCACGTCAAACTTTTCCAATCCTGGTTTTCCTTAATTCTTTCACAGAATGGGCCTTCCTCTGCTTCTCTTCTTATCATTGACCCAATACAACACAGCGACATTCCCTGTTTCCCCTTAGATCTATCTCCTTCTCTGGATTTTCTTCCCTTTGCTTATTCTGTTTTTTTGTTTTTGTTTTTGTTTTTTTTAATTGTATGCCATTCTTATCTGTCTGAATGCTGCTCTAGTCTTTCCTTGCCAGAGGTTTAAAAAATCATCTTCATGTAGAGAACTCCCAAATCTCTATCTACCAGCACATCTTTTTCATGGGAATCAGTCCCCACATCCCAGTTACACAGTGCCTTTGCCTGGATCAGGGTCGAACTCAACCTACTCAAACATAAAATCTTCATTTTATACCTCTGTAATGGTCATGTCACTTAGACTGAAAGTTTCCTCTTCACCCCAAGTTCTCTCAGATCCCCTCTCCTCACACCCTATTGCCAGGTATACAATTTCTACAACTCTAATCTTTCCCAACCATCTTCTTTCTAAATCACAGCCACTATCCTGATTACTTTATATCTCTTCTCTTGTAAAAGTTGGCAATTGGCCTTTCTACTTTAAGCAGATGCTGATCTTTTCATAGCTTGGATCTGAGTGAGTCACTCTTTGCTCTGAGGTCTTCAGCTCTCCATGCTCTCCTGAATTAAGCTATTAAGTTACATCCCTTTATCATGTTTTTAAGCCTCCCACACACATACTCTAACACCAAGACGTTTGTTTGTGTTTGTTTGTTTCTTTTTTTGCTTTACTTCCCTATTTGTATAACTAGTAACTTACAAGAACACAAAAGTATTACAAAATACATGGTCACATCTAATTGTCCTAACTTTTCTGTGTGATACTATTATCCCATTTTACAGATCATGAATCATGACTGTATATATTCAACATTTAAACTAAACTGGTTTAAACTGAGATGCTTAATGTGTAATGCATCCCCAAACCCATGGTTTTGCTAATGCCTTTCCCTCTAACAAAATTTCCATCTGACTAAATCTCACAGTTCCTTCCAGGTTCAATCAAAGTTGCATCCGCAACAAGTAGGTCTTGCTTGACCTACTACTCAGGACTGATTTTTCTTTTCCTTGAACTACTAAATCTGAGTTTGTACCTCCTTTAGAAAGTACATGCTATTCTACCTCATTTTACATTTCAGTCTTATCCATTATAAATTTCTTTACGGTAGGAACTGTATCTTTTTATATTCCTGCAGAACTTAGCACAATGCCTGACACATAGTTGAAACTCAATATTCATTGAGAGAACAGATAAAGGTAAAAATGTACAAATGACTTACAACTGACTTTATACTGCTAGGCACATTGCATAGAGCAATTAACAATAATACTGTATATGCTCAAAAGTAAGATGACATTTTATTCCTCCCAAATTATCACTCAGTCAATTTATGGGCAGGTTCTTGTAAAACCTCTCACTTACAGGACACATTGTTACATTATTTTGAACAAAGTACTCTTTGGAGAAGGCACATTAACATAAAATAGCGTCTACCACTGGAATTTTTGCTTGTTAAAAAAGGACTGGGCTTGGATCCTTCAAAAGAGAGGTAAGTTACATGGATTTAATAATAATGCATGGGGCATAACCATTCAAAGGCAAATATTAGCTACTGCTATAAATAGACCTTAAAAGAACTCTTTTAAAAGCTACACTGCACAAGACTATGCTGTTTGGATAACAAATACAAACTTGTGGGACAAAATAAAAGCATAGCCACCATAATATTATGTTACAATTTGGATTCAATGGCAATATCACTCATAGATTTAATGAGTACTCCTTCTCAAACCATGAGGTAGAAGTGGAAATGTAGGTTTTTGAAAACTGTGTCAAATGACTGAAAAAGTGGCATCAAGGGATACCAAACGCCTATGTGAAAAGAATGAATAAAATGATTACGTGAAATATGAAACTGGAAAACAGCAATACTCCTAAATTTACATACTTTATGTGACACTTTTTAAAGACATAGAATTCAATTAATAAATATTGTAAGTAGCCACTTAACCATTTCTTCTTTATCTAAAAATGTATACGTCCGTGAAGCAAATGTGTTTCTTTGGGTAGTTCCCATTCGGGAAACCAGGCATTCCTTTATATGTGTATATTGGCCCTGGTGGAGGATTATTACCCTCCAAAATTTTAAAGTTAGAGCCATCCATCCTCTTTTGCCTAAAAGAGGGTAGAAAAACATCAGTTTTTCCAAAATATCACACCTTTCATAACCTTATGAAAAACAAAGCAACATGTATAGACTAAAGTTAGAACCTGAATGTATACAGGGCCCACAAGAACTGTCAGTCAATTTCAGAACTTGTTAGTCACAGAAGTGTAGTGTGTGAATCATATTGGGGCAGCACCATACAATGGCTTCTGGAGAGGTCTCAACTAGTTGATTCTCTTTGGTAAAAGAAATGCCCCATGGTAGATGACAACGGCTCCTTTGAAAGGTCTCTTGAGACTTCACTTTCCCTTCCTGTGACTCTCATTCTTGCCACACTAACTCAGATCCCTGACACATAAAATCTGGGCAGACTACATGAGCCTCCGTACCACTGTCCATCTCTCCCCCATTCCAGTCTCTCCTTGCAATTGCTGCCAGATTAATACCTAAAACACTTTCACCATATCAAGCCCTTGCTCAGAATATTCCGTGACTTCTCTGCTGGCTTCATGTTGAAGTCCAAATTCCTCAGTCTAATGTTCGGAGTCCTCCACAGTTTGGCTCCAGCTGATCCTTCCAACCTTATCTCCTATCAATTCCTTCTTCAGCTAAACTAGTCTCCTCATAGTCTCCCAAACTATCCTACCTTTGTTCAGATTGGTCCCTCATTTAGAATGCATTCCATCTCTTCTCAACCTATTCAAATTCTACCCGTTTCCCAACACTCAGCTCAGATTCCATCTCCTTCTTGAAGCCTGGCCAGACCTCAGCAAGCTGAAGAGCTCTTTTTCCAAACTCTGAGAGCACTTTTGTTTGGATCAGTGGCTTCTAACCTTCTTGAGAACGAAGCCCTCTTTTTTTTTTTTTATTTTATTATGTTATGTTAATCACCATACATTACATCATTAGTTTTTGATGTAGTGTTCCATGATTCATGGTTTGTGTATAACACCCAGTGCTCCATTCAGTACGTGCCCTCTTCAATACCCATCACCAGGCTAACCCATCCCCCCACCCCCTCTTCTCTAGAACCCTCAGTTTGTTTCTCAGAGTCCATAGTCTCTCATGGTTCCTCTCCCTCTCCGATTTCCCCCCCTTCATTCTTCCCCTCCTGCTATCTTCTTCTTCTTTTTTTTTTTTTTTAACATATAATGTATTATTTGTTTCAGAGGTACAGGTCTGTGAATTGTGTAAGACTGTTGAATCACAGACATGAAGCCCTCTTTCTAACACCGAAATATTTCAGAACACAAATGACAGACTACTTCTAATCTGCTGATTGAGAAGGTGCATAATGACAAAAACTTACTGTGAATTTTCAGACATGAAAATGTGTATTTTAATGAAGATAACAGAATGTCCCCATGTGAAAAAGAGTTAAACATATATGTGGCCTGCTAATTTCCTCCTCCTACAAACAAAGCTTTTTGCACAAAAGCATTTGCTGACCTCAATACTAGCTCTACAACTCCTGGGGATCTCTAAGCCACACGCGGAAAATTCCACCTTCATAATTCAACTGACTTAGTAGGACCTTTGAGTTTGGGCTCAGTATTCAAAAAGTCTGGTCTCCCCCAACTAGACTGTGAGTTCCTTAAGACAGCAGCAGTGTCACATACTTCTTTGTATTTCTGCTAGATTCTGGAATAGTTCTTTGTACAAAAACAAAACAAACAAACAAAACCCCCCAAAAACAAAAAAAACAAATGTTTCCTTCCTAGGACACGTTAAGTATTGTAGGTTCACTTTTTTCACCAATATTTTATTATAACATCTTTCATACATATAGAAAAGTTAAGGGGCACCTGGGTGGCTCAGTCGGTTAAGTGTCTGCCTTTGGCTCGGGTCATGGTCCCGGGGTCCCGGGATCCAGCCCCATGTCCTGCTCCCTGCTGGGCAGGGAGTCTGGTTCTCCCTCTCCCTCTGCTCATCCCCCTGCTCATGCTCTCTCGCTCACTCACGCTCTCAAGTAAGTAAAATCTTAAAAAAAAAAAAAAAAAGAAGTATACAGTGAAGAGCCACAAACCAACCACCTAAATCTCACAATTAACATTACAATATTTCCTTTTCCTATTTCTTATAAAACCATCTTATTTTTCATGCATTTCAAAATAAGCTGCATAAACAATATATATTCCTTCAACACTTCACCATTCACATAATTAACTAGAGTTCATGTTTGTTTCCGGTTCTTTCTGTTAATTAAAATGTATATATAACTAAGTATACAAACCTTAAATGTGCCATATAATGACTTTTAACAGATACCTACATTTAGATTCCGAAGAGGGATCTATTTTTAGCTTGTTATAATAATGGAAGCATGGCACAATAGTATGAAAAAATTGCTTTAATATTAAGAATTAAGGTAGTAATATTCTCAATTTAGGACATAGACGATATTTAAGTAGAATTTTAGAATGGAAAAAGAATACTTTAAATAGAAGTTTATGATTATTGAGCATGTACTATATGTCGAGAATTGTGTTAAGGACTTTACAAACAATAGTTCCTTTGTTCCTCGTGGCAAATTTATGAAATATTTATTATAATTGTCACATTTCAAAGATGAGGGAACTGCAGCTTAAAGGTGTTTAAAAACTAGCCTAAAGTCACATAACTAGTTTAAAATTTTTTTTTTGATTACCATCTTTCATGAAGCCTTTAAAGAGTGAAAAGTCAAACATTTCCTAACTAGGGCTTTATCATCCTTAATCATTGCTCTGATGGAAATCTGAACAATCAGCAAACCGAACAGCCATAGGAAAAGTCCCAGAATACCAGGGCACTGAATAAAAGTGTATCAGTGTATGTTGCAAATTAGCGGATGGTAAAATAAACTAGTGTTTGAAGATTAGAAGCAGATGAGCTGGCTCAGACTCAGAACCTCAATCATATCAATCTGGAAAAATGGTGTACTTGCCTAAAATGTAATCAACCTACCAAATTTACATCTCAGATCATGCTTTTCCCCCATATTTTCCCATTCTTCACCAATTTGCAGGAGTACCCTGACATAAATCCTACCCTTACTATGTATTAACTGAGTAAGTACTTACTGAGTAGCCAGGTACTCAGAGAACGTGTAACAGCCATTACACAATGTGAAGGACCTCAGAGGAGAAAATAGCCTATTCCTCCCATGGAGACACAGTAGCCAGTCCCAGCAGATTTTTTAAATATAACATTTTTAATTATTTAATAATAGCTGCTATTTTTTGAGCATGTAGTTGATGCTAGTGACTGTGCTTAGTATTTTTTTTTAAAGACTTACTTATTTGAGAGAGAAAGAGCACGAGTGGGAGGAACAGAGAGAGAGAGAGAGAGAGAATCTTCAAACAGACTCCCTGCTGAGCGTGGAGCCCAACGCAGGGCTCCATCCCAGGACCTGGAGATCATGACCTGAGCCAAAACCAAGAGTCATCACCCAGGCACCGCGATACTCAGTATTTTAAATAGACATTGCCATAATACCATGATAAAACTGCAATCTCCATTGTATAATGGAGAAAGCAAGGTTCAGAGATCATAGATGATGATGATCATGGTAATAATAATAATAATCAATGACTATTAAGCACTTCCTAGGAGTCACATTGTGTTCTAAGTGCTTTACCAATTCATGTAACCATCCTTGCAACCCTACAGGTATGTACTATTTTTTTTTAAAGATTTATTTATTTATTTGAGAGAGCGAGAATGAGAGAGAGAGAGAGTACATGGTGGGGGGGAGGGTCAGAGGGAGAAGCAGGTTCCTCGCTGAGCAGGGAGCCCGATGCGGGACTCGATCCTGGGACTCCGGGATCATGACCTGAGCCGAAGGCAGTCGCTTAACCAACTGAGCCACCCAGGCGCCCCAGATATGTACTATTATTATCTTCATTTTATAGGCCAGGAAGCAGAGCCATCGAGCAGTTAATTACTCAGCATCACACTAGCTAACTGGTGTATGGCAGAGCCCCTCTCAAGCCCCTGCTCTGCTGCCTTTCAAAACCCACACGTTAGTTACATTCTTGGTAAGTAGCTAACCTGCAATTTTTTAAGCCAGGATTAGTCTGACTGCAAAATCCATGTTCTCCCCATCATGCAATACTGCTTTTCTCTATTTTTTTTTTTAAGATTTTATTTATTTATTTGACAGAGAGAGAGAGACAGCGAGAGAGGGAACACAAGTCGGGGGAGTGGGAGAGGGAGAAGCAGGCTCCAATGCGGGGCTCGATCCGAGGACCCTGGGATCATGACCTGAGCCGAAGGCAGCCATTTAACCAACTGAGCCACCCAGGCGTCCCATGCTTTTCTCTATTTTTAATATTATGCCTTCTCCACTTTCTTTAAGGCAAGCATCGGATGTAAATTTGTACTGAAATAATAATATGCAAGTAAGTACATGACTTCAGACAAAAATGTCCTAACATAGCTTTTCACCTAGAGTCTTTTCTCCCCACCCACCATCCCTTGAATACAGTTGCAGAGTACTACTGGAGTAGATTTTTGAAACAGACTCAGTCATATCACTCTCCTGGTTTGTGAGCCTCCCGATGTTCAGCTCCCACAGGATTGAATCCAAACTCCTGAACCTCATACACAAGGCCCTTCATCATCTGCTTTGGGCCACTGTCTTAGCCCCATTGCATATGCACTCTGCACATGTCCCTCTCCAAACATCACACACACACACACACACACTACCCCCGAGATGAGGGATGTCTTTGCCACAGCTCTACAATCCATGCTCTTTCTTCCTTCCTGGGTTGGCACCTAGTGTTTTTCCACTTCTTTTTCAAGACTCAGTTTAAGTATTACATGTGCGCAGAAACCATCCTTGATCACCCCAGTCATAATTAGGTCCCCACCTCTCTGCATAATATAGCCCTTGTTATAAAGTATAGTGGTCATCTGATTATAGGTCTGCAAATCACAGTAGACTGTAAACTTCTCCTTGGCAAGTATGATATCTGGTAAATTTCTAGACACAAATCAACAAATATTTCTTGCATGAATGAATGATGCAATGGTGAATACAGTGTGATATATACTCTAATTTTATAAGTACATATGTATAGACTTTTTCACTACAGTACATATTTATCCTTATTCTTGAAATTTTTCATCTTTTAGAATATTCACCTCCAATCATGACTCCTTACCATCCTGTAAGGATACTAAACCCAACTGTACTAACTGTCTGATCTTTTTATAATTCAGTCATTTCTTGGGACTATGTGGAAGTTGCTTCATTATTGTTAAATGCTATTAAGTCCAATAGGAGCAGTTTCCATCAGTAAATTAATTAATTAGTACAGGTCAAATGCAAGTCAGTTACTATAGATCAAACTCAAAATCAGCAACAACGTTGACTGTGGATGTTCTCTGGATGGACAGCCTATATAACTATTATATAAATTCATCTGTGAAATCGTCACTTTCAAAATTTGAAAAACAGATGTTAGATACTCATTGAATCTGTTAGTGCCTTTAAATAAAATGAATGGTTCTCTTCTCTTGTAATCACTCGCCTGCATTATTTGCTTAGTCATCTGGGGCATTCATTCGACAAATATTTGTTGACCACTTAATCACTGCCAAGACTTCTGCTAGATGCTGAGGATACAGTAGTGAACAGGTCTATCCTTGCCTTGAAGGAACCTAGAGACTCTACTAAGCAAAACACACCTATAAGTAGATCTTGTACTTCCTTCACTGAATCACATGCTTAGACAGAGTAACATAAAAATTTCTTAAGGCAGATAAATTATGTCAATAAGAACCAAGTTATTTGGCTATCGGGGAGTCCATGTTTTAGAGTGTAAATGTGGGCTTTGAACTCAGCCTCACATGTCTTTGAATCTCTTCTCCAAAACAGTTACTATGCTGTTTAAACTTTTTAAAATGAGGTACATAAAATAAGGTATGCAGAAGGCATAACGATGTGCTCGATAAACAGTAAGAACTTAGTCAATTCATTTCATATTCCTTATTTTGTTAAAAAGTATTCTTTCCACTCACAATTCCCCTGAACAGTAACAGATACAATGATAAAATAGGTAAGCATTTTAGATTTTGATTCATTTCATGTAAAAGAACTGTTTCCAATTTGTCTTAAAGGGAGTACATAAACATATCACCTTGGGATATCTTTGGTAGAGTTCATCTACCCTTTTCAGTATAATGAGATATTGTAGCATAAAGTGAAACTAAAAAAAAAAAAAATCAGCCAAACAAATTACCGTAAACATAACCAGGTTTTATTTATAAAAGGGGTCCTAAAACTTAACATAAATCCTTAGCATAAATCCTTGATTATTTAGCAGTCACTGAAGACAGCAATGTGTCAGATAACTTTTTTGTCTACCCAAAGTAAAAATGGAAAATTTGTAATTATGTATTTTTTTCCTATTATATTGTATATTTGCAGCCAAAAATGGAAAATGAGTCACTCTCGGACTTTACTCCAAGTACGCAAAGTGGCCACACAGAGACATACCACTTTATCTATATACAGCTCACTCCTGGGCATCCTTGGCCATCATAACAAATTAGGAATTACTTAAGGCAAGGAATCCATGAGTGAAGGATGAAGAATTAGCCAAATACTAGCACTCACTAAAGTTTCACACATCTCCCCCAGAGAGAACTAGAAATTTTTGCCAGAAGACAGGATGTTCTAAGGGAGGTAGAGATTTCTGATCATGCCAAACTTCTGGCCCAGCTAGGGAAGAGAGGGCATAGGAATGTGATTCTCCAAACTATTAGGTCTTGGGAGTTAAGCAAATACTGTTTACAGAGACTCATTAGTTTATCAAGAAGCCTGGCTTTCTAGAAACTCTGAGCCTAGTTTCAGCAACGAGCACTGGCGTTCCTATTCTTACTATGAAAGCTATTTATAATAAATTATAGTATATCTGCCAACCTGCAAGGCCGTACACGTGCCACGCCTTTATCCTCGGACTTCACCTCCTACACGCCCTGTTCATTTCCCTCCACTCACACTGCCTGCACAGCAACTCGCTGCTCCTAGAACATAACACGCATGCTCCCAAATCCTGGCTTTGGAAACTGCTGTTTCTATGGAGCCTCCAACAAATGACACTTAAGCTGCTTCTCTGAGTTTTGCTTGGTTAGCATAACCTGGTTCTCTAAGTCAAGAGAAATGTGGCCAAATTTATCACCCACTTAAACATATTTTCTGAGATAGAAAATTGTTACCCTGAGCAGTAGCAAAACTATAACTGCTTTTTAAATTTCACAGTAATACTGCTCCAATCCAAATGTGTATAGAATAATGACTATTATAATGAAAAGCAGAGAGGACCTCCCATCTCCGTTTGATCCCAGGGAAGCCTAACAGAGAGAGACGGCTGATGGAATTATAATTAGTCTAAAGCTTTGAAAACTAGTAAGAGACAATCCCTTAAAACTCAACCTATTGATGTAATATGCTGTGCACGCGCGACACCAGGATGAAATCTCATACACTGACACACGCAAGAACTTAAAGACCAGAGTATAACTGCCCTGGGGACGTGTCCTCATAATGAAGTCATTTCGTCATCAAAGCCTCTGCCTTTGGTCCTTTCGCAGCTCTGCTGCTTGCTAGGGAATGGGGTTCTCCAGTTACGAAGGCATCCATGGGGCAGTGAAGGCAACAGTGTTCAGTAGGAAGGTATCAGAAAAGACACTGGCAGATGGTGGGAATCACATATTCTCTCCAAAGACTAATACAGTGATTTTATTTATTTATTTTTTTTAAGATTTTGTTTATTTGACAGAGAGAGACACAGCGAGAGAGGGAACACAAGCAGGGGGAGTGGGAGAGGGAGAAGCAGGCTTCCCGCTGAGCAGGGAGCCTGACGTAGGGCTCGATCCCAGGACCCTGGGACCATGACCTGAGCCGAAAGCAGACACCTAACGACTGAGCCACCCAGGCGCCCCTAATACAGTGATTTTAAAACCCAGGCTCTGGACTCATATAGAACTTGACTCAAATACTAGGTCAGATATTAGTGGTACCAATTACAAAGTCTGTGCCTTTAAACTTGACATTGAAGTTTCTAAGACTCAGTTTTCTTATGTGTAAAAACAGCAATCGTCTGTAGAGGCGTCTGTTATCTAGACTTGATATAGGAGTTAATAAATACAGAGCACTGAGTTAAGTTCCAAGTGTGCTCCAGGTTCTACTTATCATCCTCACAGCAAGCCTGAGAGAAGTTCTGCTATTATCCTCATTTCACAGATGAGGAGACTGAGCCTAAAGGGAAGCGAACACTACTAGTAAAGAGTGGAGCTGGGAGGCAGACCCAGCCTCTTAACCATTACGCTGGTAGGTCAGGAATTTTCTGAAGATTAATGAAACAAATCATGGAGAACGGTCAGCATAATGACTAACAATAAGTTATTTATAAACATTAGCCATTATTATTATTAATAGGCATGTAGAAACTATTCTCATACACAATGTAGGCAAATATCAAATCCAAAAAATATTTTGTTCATTCTTTCATGGCTTTTGCTTGAGAACAATTTATAAGAGACCAATTATGGGGCTACAGGCAGACTTTAAAAATGTCAGTTAGAAATCTTTTTACTTGTAATGTTCCCTCCCTAACCTTCCAGATAGTACATCATGTGCAGAATGTAAACAATAATAAAATTAGATCACCATGTTTCTATTGACAACAGAATATTTGACCACAAATATGCAAATGTAGCCTTTAAAATGCAGCCTCAAACCATAATTTTATACACATTCATTCCGGTTTACATATTTCTTGTAAATAAGATTTCTTAAAAATACTCTAGTTGGATATAACTGTATTTTACTAAATTCACATTACAGTGAGAAAAACAAATTCAGATAATTTGTTAGTGTTCTAAGCTTTGTAGAAATGATAAAACTTTAAAATAGCTTCTGATAATATAAATTTGTAAAATTGAATTAACCTATCCTCCTAAAATATGCAATATAAAATTAAATAAATTTTAAAACGCAGAAAATTTAGCCACCTAATTCAAGATTGTATCTCTTATCATCTTGGAAATCTGATATACCAATTCAAAATTACTATTTGAATTACCATCAGAATTCCTGAAACCCTATTTGTAGTGAGGATTCTAATTGCGTCTGGTTTTATGTCACATAAAGGCAAATTCATCTACTTTAAGACAAGGTTAAGCTTCTTTTTGAGTTTGGAGCTAAATTTACAATAGAGAAAAACTCAGAATTAGAGCTCTTAGTTCCACTTGCTCACACCTCTTTTTCGCCCTTTCCCACTCTTCATCCCCAGACAACCAAAAATAAACACTCAAACTAGCAATATATGAACTAACCAATCTTAGGCTCCCAGAGATGTAAGACAACCAGGAAAAACAAAGATGGAAAGAATCACTGCTTTTCAAACAAGGCCTTAATTAGGTACGTAAATAAAAATCCTTTTCCTGCTATGGCCCTGAGTCCTTCTGAAGGAAGGTTTCCCAGCTACTTCTCCCACTTACACAACACAGACATCAACACACAGCCCCACCAAATAGAGGCTTGAACCTAAATCCACACATTAGAAATCCTTTCAGATTCAGCACATTAATATGGATCTAGGGGAGCATCACCACCAAGAAGTGTAGGTCTTAAAAATGATGCTTTTACAATCTCTCTAATAAGAAATTTCTATTCCATCCTATCTTGGAAGACTAACTGCCTCCTCTCAAAATAGGCAAAACAGTTAAAAGAAAGCCGCAATTGGTGTTTTCATAACTATCCATTAGTCTCCTCTAAATCAAGCCTTAAGTATTTAATAGTAGCTAAAATATTTGTTAATTCACTTGGAAATATATCACTTCCAACAGTGCTTTTTTCAGAGCAACGCAAACATTCATTCTTGCTACTGTTTTGTATTTTTACCTTTCTATGCTTTCTATCTCAAGGATTTATAAAGTCTGTGAAACCAACAGTTAACTACAATAACAATTCACAGAGAGGTTGGAATAGAACATAAAATACGAATAGTTGAAACTTGAAATATGAAACATGCAAACAACTATTCTAACTTTTTTATTTCATCTAGGAAATAAAAAAGCACAGTATTGGGGGCTGTAGATCAGTGTCTTTCTGTCTTTATCCCTTAGATGAACCATGAAAATGGGCACTAGCCTGTGAGGACAGAACCTACAAACATTGAGTCTTATGATAATTTGGCAGCAGACTTAAGAAGAAACTTAATATTCTCTGCCTCTCCATTCCATTCCCTTCTTGTTTGTTCTTCAGATGAAGTTATGGTTTTTGATACAGGAGATTTTCATGTTTTCTTAGCCTCATTATAGGGACAAGTGGTGGCAGGAAGTAAAAAATTGCTCAGAGAGAAAGAGAGAGAGAGAAGACAACCTATAGAAACGCCAGCAAAGCCAACAACTGTGTAAACTAAATGGAAGTTTTGTTGACCTCATTAAGGAAGCTCGTTTCAACGAAGCTGAAGTGGAGTCACCTAAGTATAAATCATGGCATATATAGCTAGAGATACTTGTTACGGAGGTAGGAGAGATGATGACTATTTCAAATGTGCTCTTAAATTTAAATGAGTTTCTTGTTTTGCATTCTTCTAATTCATTGGTAAACAGTGCTGGTTTCGAAATCAGTAAGATTTTCAAAGAAGTACAAGGAAAATCTGTAACGATTATATCCCGGAGAAGCTTGCCAGACACTAGTTCACTCATTTTAAGCTTCACTCCTCTAGTGGTGACGGAGGGCAATGAAACAGATGCATTACGGAACACGTAAGCAGCATGATGAATTGATTCACAAACTTAATAATAACCCAGAACTTGCTGATACAGTTTGCATCTAAACAGGCATGTAACATGGATCATGAAGGAAATTTGCATCCATATTTCCAAACTATATACTAAAATAAAACTGGATATCCCCAGCGCATTGACCAAAATTCCCTTTATTCTTTGGATAATTTATATTGATATCTTCTCACTTCCCTCTCTAATTACCATAACCCTTGCAAAGTACATCCAGGAATGATGCCTACAAACAAAGTGAGATGAGTAACTGCATTTGTCTGAAATAGGTCTGAAAAATTCATTTCCAAGACCTAAGATAATTTTTTTTTGCTAAGTAGTAATTTCTAACTATTTATCAGACTGACTGGCTCAGCAGATTCCAGTTATCTAAAATATTGTATTTTGAGCAATTTCAGTTATGCAAAAATTGTATAAGATACATATTCTTGAATATGGACCTGATACCAAGCCATTAAATGTGAAGTTAGAAATAATCTAACCACTCCACATGCCTTTAAAAAACAAGCCACACATCATTCTCACAAAGCCTTCCTAGGGGGCAGTCCCTAACACACAGTCTATTTCAACATTACGTGGTTCTTATTTTGTAGGAGACGATTTGCCAGTAAATGATGACAAAATGAAAACGCCTTACCCCCATTTCATTTCTTCATACGTAAATTAACTATCATTATTTCATAATTGCTCCTACCCATATGTATTATGGTTCCATGCAAAATGTATGCTTAGTGCAAAAATGATTTAACCTGGTCTTCTTCATTCTTCAGTTCCTCTAAATGATTGTCTTCTTTGGACTTCTCAGTGAGGAGAATGGCTATTTAAGGTTTGCACCCATGGCCCCCTCTGACCCTCCTGTCAGCAGCTACCTGCACGAGGTCACCGGCGTGGGGCCCACCAGCCTAGGAAGCCGTACACATCCCACCTACACAGGGCGGCAGCCATGCTGCCCCCTGAAGCCAAATTCCAAAAGAGAGAATAAAGGACTGCTTGATTTTTTTTTTAATGGCTCTATAAAAATCTACTTAAATACCGGAATTGCTTTCCTAAAAATCATTCCAATTTCTTTTTGATCACCTATCAAAATGGAAAGAGTTTCAGATGAGAAGCCACCTTATCCAGAGATTTTTTTTTTTTTTTGGCTAGATCAGCCAAGTTTCTACTTTTGACAGTGACCATTTTTCACAAACACTGGTAATGAATTTACTCAAAGTGTAAACTACAGACTATTTACACGTTAAAAATAATCACTGTCGGTATAAAAATTAAGATGTCTAATATCAGAAACAACTTACTTTATATTTTTTCTATTATCAGAAATTTCATAACATTACTAGTTTCAAAAGGCCTCATCAATACACACTGGAATACTGCACCAAACAATTATATGGCATTTAGTTTTGTTTATCTTTTAAGAACTGTGATAAAAGATCACCGTGGTGATTGGGAAATGATGGTTAAGGGTTTTGTTTATGGATAGAATTCTAACATGGATAATTCATTGAACTAGTGAAACTTATGCTCTAAGTTCATTAAGGTCTGAGGCTTAGTAAGGAACAAGCAAAAAATATCTGTGAAGAAATTTTTCAACAGGCTAAATTAGAAAAATACAATATAATATGTAATATATCTCTCCATATGTTGAAGTTCTAAAATTATACATAGTACCTACATAAGTATGCATAACAGCTAACAATACATAGGGATAGCCTTGCTTACATGTGTAGACTTAGGAATATATGGGCTAAAATATATATCTGCATAAAATTTACATATTCATATGTATCATTATACAAAATAACTGTAACAGTACTGTTTAATGTGTACTATTTAATCTTTAAGAAAGTAAATAAATTCCATGTACCTCCTAATAAGGCTGTATATTTGTAAACAAGTTTTTTGTTTTTTTTTACTTATTTGTATTTTAATGGTCATAGCCACAAGAACATCAGGCACACAATTTTATGGTTATTTAGAAACAATCCAGTCCAATGTTACATTTAAGCAAATTTTGTTATATTTAATAACAAAAGGGAAAGTAAAATAAAGGAAATATTTCCAAATTTTCACTGCTCATAGAGTAAAACCATGCAAATTGATACTGTGCTCTGGAGAATGATCAACAAGGAGCTAAAAAACACTCAAAGGTCAGAAATGTTATGCACACATCTATAATACGTATAGATGATACATACGTATGCATTTGTGCCAGATAAAACCAGTCTGTGTTATAATAATTTAGTCCTGTGCAGCTCCTCACTGAGGATGAATGCTGATTCACAAGTCAAATTAGCTAAAGGGGAACTAGAACGGTAGCTTCATGGGTTTGACAACTGAAATCATAACCACCCAATAACAAAGCATATCCTGACGAAGAAACAAGGTGCAAAGGAAACAGGGAGAAGGCAGACACTCACCTTCGGTGCCATTGGGAGTCATGGAATTACTATTTCTATGAGAGTTATCGAGTTTGGGACCACTGGGGGGTTCACTACTACCACTCAGACGGCTATGCGGGCTGGTTAGATCCTGCATTTCCATAGACCTAAAGACAAGAAGCCTTCCGTGTGACAGATGTACCAAATTCATAACACTACTATTTAATGTGCTAACGACTTGACACCTTTGAAACACATTCACACAAAAGTCGCATTGTATCTATTTTCTTAGACTCCAAATAGTTCATCTTACTTGGTTTTAACTTCAGTCATGCTTTCATAACATGTGGTGCTCAAAGGTGTCATTTGCCTTACCTATCCAACCAAACATTCACAGGGCACTTTGAAAATCTTTTTTTTTTTTTCTTACACAGCTCATCAAATCACAACGAGACAGTTGCATCTATTTTAATTTTCAAAGAAAAAAAATGCAGTCACGCTTTTCTTTTTATATTGAAAAAAGGCATGATTTTTGTAAAAGAAATACGTAAACAGGTATAATAGGAAAAAAAATCACTTTTCTATGGAATCTGTTTCATCTAATAAATTACCCCTAGGTACTCCCTTATAATTTACCACCCAATTGTAATTTAATGGGTCTCCAAACCAAATAAAACACTTGAAGCCTATAGTGTAGTGACAGGGAAAGAGATAGTCCTGATGCATGTGTTTACTCTGGCAAACTGCTTAATTGTTCCTCTGTTTCCCTTGAAACAAATGCAGCATTAAAACATTATGATGTCGGCTCACTTGTTTGCTTTGTGGATTACATACAGCGTGCCCAATTGAAAAGGGATAAGGCCAACATACAGTCAGTCCCTGCGAGCATTAGCACTTGGAATACCTCAGCTGTCACTTATTCAGGGAAATAACAATTCTACTTCAATGCAGCAATTTTGCATTTTTACCATATAAAAACAGTTAAGTCCTCCCCCCACTGAAGTTCTCAGACTCAGTAGTTACTTATTCTAGAAGATTATGGTATAGAAGCCACTCCTCATGGTCACAATTGCAGGACTAGCCATTTATATTTAATATTCTATTAATAGGAGGGGCTTTATTTAAAGCGAGTCAAAACACACCTAGATACCCTTCTGCGATTTTTAAAAAAAAATCTATGGCCCATTCACTTTATTTTAAACTTCTGTGTTTTTCTTAAAAAAAAAAAAAGGAGGGGGTATTAATATTCCACTGAAGTGAAAACTGTTTCTGCTCCCCCCCTGCCCAACCAGGTCAACAAAAGCTAGTTATTTTAATTTAGAGGTTGCACTTAAACTTACTGTAAATAGTTTTTAAAACAGCTTAATAGGAACCATGTAACTTCTAAAGTGAGTTTTTACTTCCCCAAATCTAAATCCAAACTAGAAATGGCTTACAATCCAACTTTTCTCTCCTAATTCACATTACACATTCACAGTTTACCTAACACCAGAAACTATAGCCCATAATCATTTTCAAACCCAGGCTCCTATTCCCTTTCTACATACTTAACATTTTTTACAAGCGCACACACACACACAAATTGTTAAGTAATTTCCAACAGAGGCTGTTGCTATTAATAGAAATAATTAAGAAAGCCTAGACAAAAATAGATATGGGTCACAGAAAGGTAATCTCCAAAAATGTCAAATATCCTTACCTGCAACTTGAGGAAACAGCAACATCTGAACTGGTTTGAGATGTCTGCACCTGTGATCAGGGGTAAGAAATTAGAAGCTGTTGTTACTCTGCTTCAGTGTCAGCTCTTAATTATACAGAGCACATGGCTGAGAACGACAATGCTCTCTTTTAACCAAAAGAGAAAAAGGAGGATACTGCAGCAGTGAAAGGCATATTGTCTTTAAGTTGAGGTCTCCACTGTTGTTTCCTCCTGCAGGTCTACCCTCCTCCTCCCCTTGTCAGGGGGGAAGGCAGCCAAATGACGGGATAGTGATTCATCACTGGCCTATGACAGCTGCAAACGGGATTACCCCTCCCCCAATCAACATGCAAAGCAGCCTTGCCCAGGCAGCTTGGAAAAGGTGCTTGGAAAAAAATAGCTATTAGCAAAATGAGTGTGTTCCACAGCAGTTCAAGAATTAATCCTCCAGCATCCTCAGAAGATCTCTCATCTTCTGCTATCCCCAGCTGAAATAGAGTTCCCGCCCACCCCTTTGACTCCTGACAGTTTCCTATCCTTATCATGATGGTTTTCTCCCTATATGGACTATATGCCATTTGACATTTACCGAAACGGCTTCTGGGCAACTTTCGGGCAATGCTGGGCTGACCAAAGATGGCAAAGGCAAGTTTTCAGACCCAAAAATCACATCACTGAGGGATGTGCTCATTTATTCGTGCGAATTTAAAATTCAGCGAATGCTTATTTGCCATTGCCTGCTCAAACAGAAAAAGCAGTTGGCTTTCCGTTTAATTTTCTGTCGTTTGAACCAACCGAGAGAATGGATAGCTTAATAATCAATTCAATGTCCCAGTTAGCCAGCATTTTGGTGCCTTTTGTCTCCAGATGAATCAACTAAGTTAACGTGCAGGCTTTGCTAGTCCCTGCCCTTCCTCCAGAGGCAGTGCAAAGGACCAGCAGGTGATAAGCTCAGGTGAGGGTGGGCTGCTGGTTGACAAGCTCAGGCTAACGCCTCCCGGGAAAGAGCATTCTGAAAAATGCTTAAAATGACTCAGAATTCCAAATCTTTGATGTGCATTTTCATTCAACTTGAACTGACATCAATTAGGGCTACAGAACAAAGATGAGAACTGAAGCATCTCAAATGGCATTAAAGTGATCCAACCGAGTATCTGCTATTGAGTCCTGTCATTTTTTAATTATGATTCATGAAATTAAGAAATTCTACCTTTCTGGCAAGAACAGCGCATTGTTAAAGTCTGAATATCTTGGTGTAATATTATGTGAAATTTCTAGGTATGTGTTTCTAGAATATGTGCAGGACAAAAAATAATTAAGAGACGCCTAAGTATTAAGTGAAAATGCAATTTTAATGCCTGCCGATATGTCATTTTGTGATGGCAGGCGTCCGCAGTTTTTGCTAAAAGTAATGTTCTCACGCAAGATTAAATGTTTTCCTTTAGAAACTGCAGCAATCTACCTCAAGGATAAATCCCCCCCCTTTTTTCCTGCTTTTATACACCTGGAATAAATTATAGGTGAGAACTAACTTAGTTTTAAGAACTCTCTTGGCCCAATTATGGGAAAGAGTACGTAAAACACACTTTCTGTTAAACGTTAAAATACATTCCTATTTTAACATTGGCTAGATAGTATAATCTTGGAAATATAATTTTAGTTTCATTGTGTACTTTGAAAGTTTGATTATACTTATATTTGTGGCTTAACCTATCATTAATTAAATTTCAAAGTCAAACTTAAAAATGAACTTCAAAATAAGGTCAAACTTAAAAATAAGAATTATTCTAACACGTTTTCTCACTGAAAAAAATGCATTTGCACAACAGCATTTTTTTTAATGCTGGCCTGACTCAATCTGTACTGTACTTTCATACACTACAATTTTTGAAAGCCCATATCCATGATCTTCATTTCATTAAGTATACTTCAGATATATTCTTTTGTGTCTCAAGGATTATTTAAACCATGTGTTGTGTGTTACTGTATTTAAAAATGACTCTTTAATCAAAATAACTTTAAAACAACTAATCCTCACTTAGGCTGGTCAGCTGAATCCACATCGTGGTCCAGGAAAAATAAATCTACTCTCAAGAATGCGAATGCAGACAACAATTAGACACAGATGTGAGCAAAATTAGTTACAGTTTACAAAATGCTACACTTCACATGCTTTTAGTTTTTTATGTGTAGTACAAGATTACAGTCCAGTAAGGAAACATACTCTTAATAATGACTTATCTGAAAAGAACACCTATTTCTGATTGGTGTTGATTTTCTCTTATGTTTGACAATATCTCTGGAAGTTTCTGGATTTTAGAGGTCTAAGAGCATAAGGTGTTTCAAAAATCATTAATTAGGCATATTCCTATTCAAAAAGAGAAAAAAATTATTTCATGGTTTTCAGAAAAATGCTGTTAGGCATTCAGTAAGCTCACATTTTCTGCTTCACATCGATAAACTTAGTATGTTTCTTGTCTTCTAATCTGGTATTTTTAATTCAAATGTTCCTATGAGTACAAAAATATTTCCCATAACATTACAAATAGTCATCTTCTATTACAATGAAGTCACTTCACTTTAATGCTTTTTAAAACTCTTTGCATAGAATACCCACTGCAGCATACTGAGTTGCAAAAATACAAAGAGAAAAAAAAGATAGAACTTCGTAGGAATTTAAATTCAAGAATTCTAAACTAGTAACTTTGACTTCTGATTAGTTAATGAGGTCTTTTAAGTTTGCCTTTTTTCTAATTAAATTTATAATTCTTCACAGATGTAACTTTTGTTGATGTTCAATTTGTCTCTCTCATTTTGTTAAACCTCACATAGTACTTCGCCAATCCATTGAATAGCCACATTAAATCTGTTAATACCATGCTCTTCAACCCCAGAAATTATTTCCAGAAGGCAAACTTGCTTTGAGAGATCATCAAACAAGACTTAAGGTACACATTTTATCACATTTTCCCTACCACAGAGCTCAGGATGCAGAGCAAAATTCATGACTTTTGCACTGTTTATTATACTTTGCTAAATTACAAATCAAAAGCATCTGACAGAAGATCATGTATGAAGCCAAAAAGTTAATAATGTTCTGTGAAAAGTAAACTGTAAATGGAAAGGGATTCTAAATCTCAGCAGCACAGAGCAAATAAAATGTAGGTACTTGTCTAAATTATGGGTTTTCCATAGGCTTTTTTGCTTGCTAGAAGCAATTTTTATAAAATGACTATAATTTAAAACTTTTTTTCCCCCAAACTAAAATGAAATTTTCAAAGTGAAAGTACTGAACTTATCTAAATAAATAGAGTTGGCAGGCAAGCTGGTTTTGCCCAACCGCAGATCAACCTGAGTGCTCCCAAATTTGAAAGACAATGGCAATTTTCTAATCAGAATGTATTTTATAAGAGTGAGCCTTAGGCATAAATCTGCTTTTTAATCAGAATATATTCTTGCTAAAATTTTCCTCAATCAATATTTCTAACTATGGTGTCAATGCTGTAATAAAAACCTAAACCTAAAATCAAAATGAACTTCTAGGAAGAGGTAGATGTCTTTTACATGTTAACACTTATTTCCTGCTTTATCACTCTATAAAATGAATGCTCCAATACTATTACTGATTTTAATGTAACATGCTGTATTTCAAACTTCCTCGTTTGAAGAAAATGACAAAATCGAGTCCCCGTGAAAACAAAAAACAAGCATTTAAATGACACTTGATGCAACCATAGTTTTAAAAGATTGTTTTCAAAATTAGCATTCATTCATAATGTTGAATGAAATACCTTTGCTATCTGATTAAATGGAAGAAGGGATTTTATTCTCACTGCAAGTGTTTCTCCTCTTGCCATTGTATTTTAATATGAATTTTCGCATTCAAATGAAAATTTTCTTTTGAGAAAATCATTTATCATGTCTACGAAGCTCACATAGCAGTTGACTTCCTTTTGGCACTCAAAAACTGAACAGTGGCTCAATTAGGCTTCTCTGTCACCGCGAAGAATTTTCAGGATTGAGAACCCATGGCTGTTTGCTCATTTACTGAACACTCTGGGCCTTAGAAGAACTCAAGCAGCGAGAAAGTCAAATATCAAATATTTGATAATGCAAAAAAAGCATGACTATTCATGTATGCATGTCTTCAAACCTCCAAACGGTGGGCGAAAAAACTCACAGAAGCCTAAAACCTATTCTGAAAGACACATTAAAAAAAAAACCAACCCCAACCCTATAAAACTACACTTTGGGCTTAACTGCCAAACTTTTTGTACCCCTTGTCATTGTAAGAAATGCAACATAAAAACTCTTGTCTAAATTCAATGACAGGTCTGAATTTATTGAATTCTTGCAAAAGCTACTTAAATGTGTTCAAAAACTCCTCCCAAGAAATATAAGCCCATGAGTCATTAGCAATATACTGATTTTGAATGACAAATACTTTAAGTGGTCATTCAAAAGTTTAAGAATCTTGTTTTAAATTTCAAGGTCCATTCAAGTCATATGAAGTGTCAATAAGGGAAAAAGTATATTAATTTAGCAAATGTTTATTATTTCACCTTTTGAAGATGAGCCTGTTTAATATAACGTTTGGGAAATTTGTTTATTGAAGCAAAAGGATTTCCTTCCTTAAAAAGTGGTATCAGTTGATTTCTGTTATCTGTTGTCCTTTCAAAATCTTAATTCCTTCCTCATTTTCTCGTATCAACCAAAGGTGCGGAGGAAAAGTTATCTGTGTTGCAATGGAGAACTACATATACGTATTTCTCGCTTTATTCAATATCACAATAATATTTGGGGTTCGTGCAGAAATTCAGGAGCGATATGAAGTAATCTCCCTACAAGAATATAGCCGTGTGTTATATTTGTATCGATCACAACAACGGTAATTGTTAACAATTAATCTGTAATTATCTCTTAATGATGCTAATCGCTCAGATCATTTGGGGGTTAAGAATTATACTTTTATGATGGAACCCTGTGGCTAATCACGCACTGCGTACAAAGTGTCAGAATCGTGCCCGTGCCCTAATGTTTTTATTCCAAAACAAATCAAAACAATACTAAAAAGTGCTCCTGTTAACTTGGGCTTTGCCCACAGGACAGCTGTTGTCAGTCACTACAATTTTTCAAACAGTCAGCTTGTACTTACAGCGCTTACATCTGCTGCATCCACCAGTTTAATGTGCTCCTTCGAATTTTCTGGTTTAGCAGACCTCCATTCCTTATGCAGTTTTGCTCCTGGATAAGGACGCGTGAGGGCTTTTAGGCGCTCCCAGTGGAGCCCGGCGCTGCTGGAAGCGGGGCGCCTCTGGAGGGGGAAGCCCGGCCGCGGGGACAGCCGCCTGGCCGCTGCTGCAGGCTCGGGCTGCCGAGCGACTGAGCGAAAACGCTTTCCCCAGAACGAAAACCGCCACAGTGGACGGCAACAGGAAGGCTTAAAGTCGGAAGTGGCACTGCAGAGTTTCTACCTCGCCCCAAACTCGGAGCCATCAGCTCCCACCGTTCTGTTTAGTGACCGCTTTGAGCCCCGCGCTCTTTCCCCACCAAACAGCAGCAGCAGATAGCATCTGAGAACCCTAGACAAAGAAACAGCAGAATCTCATCCCTCGATTTGTTTGCGCAGCCTTGTAGGTCTGCCCGTGGAGCCTCGGGGCTTTTTTTGTTTTTGCAACGCAAACCACAGCTATTCTCTTGTTCTAACCTTATTGGTTTAAATGCAACAATTGAAAGGAGCACTGCTCCGTCTGACTCAACCTTGCTGCTCAAAAAAAATTTATTATGTAAATGAACGCGCCCCATGTTATCTGAATAAACAGCTGTGTGAGAATAAGTTCTCTGAGACACTGTCAACACACATCTTCTGCTACAGCAGCTACCAATTACGAGCTTTGAGAGTAGTTACACGTTATCTTTTTATACTTTTCCAAAACTTTTTTCAGGCCCTGAAACTTGGGGAATCAACACTTTTCAAAAAAAAAAAATTTTTTTTTCCGAGTGTACCAACTAACAGGCCTGGGAAAATTTTTTAAAAATGAGAATGGCCATTTATATAGTAAGTAGGTAAAGGGAGAAAACGAGCAAACGTGTAAACTATTATCAGTTTAACAATGAAAGCCCAAATGATGATTCTGCAATGATTTCTAGATGGCTAGTTTTACAGGAACATTTTTTTTGGGGGGGGGAATATGAACCAGATAATATTTCAGTGTTACTATTTTTAAATCATTTTTGGGAAAATATTTATTTTATCTAGAACTCTTTCCTTACACTTTGTTCTCTTTAAAAATTCTAACTAAATTCACAATCTATGCATGATAATCCATAACACTTATCTAGAGAGTCGAGCTATTCACATTAGGACTAAATTACAGCTTCAGTTTAAAATGCTTACTTACTATCATGTTTTAGGTAAATAAATGGCTTTGGTTATTAGATCGATGACAACCATAATATTGATTTCAAATATTTCAAGAAGGCATCACTGATGTGCCTATTATATTTTAATTTGTCAGCTCCATACCAAAGTTCAAATACAAATGTTTATTTTGGTACTACTCACTTATCATAACCAATCTTGTACTCTAAAGTAAAATCTTTATACCCATTGGACTTTCTTTCAAACTATTTTGCCTTTACTGAAAATACTATTCTACGTATTCAGTTGTTTTATTAATAATAAAAAGCACCTTTTTTTTTAAGACTCATGCTTTGGTATCAAAGAACATTTTTAAAACACAGTAAATTCTTAAATGATTTTATGATACATTTCCAGATCATCAACTAATAAAACAGATACACACAGTCTTACCTTTTCTTTGCTAATTTGTAAATGAAAGCACCATTCCCATGCAACCAAAACAAAATGCTTCTAATGAACAAAATTCAGTATGGATTTTTTTCCCCCCTCTCCCCCCTGAAAGGATGCCAATCTAAATTCCTCAGAAAAGAATGCTTTGTCAAATCTAAGAGTCAACTTAAACTGCAAACTCACCTAGGATTTCATTTTGTATGGTACCAGCAAGGAATCATGGGCTAGTCATCTGCCATATTTGGGAAGCTAGGTCAAAAATCAGTTGATTGCTATTGGATCTGTTCATTTATGCAGCACAAATAGAATTACGTTACCACCTACAGCACTTTCTCAAACCAGAAGTATCAGTTATTCAATATGCTAACGCATATATGCAGAAAATAAAATACAGCATATAATGGAGGTTTCTAGTGCTGTGAAATAAAATATAATGTTACATTAATTTAATCTATGATGTCAGGCACCCACATAGTAACTACTTTTGCTATCATATTTATTTCTAAGGTCCATAAAATAAAAGTCTGAGGTGCTGGTTGGTTCAACCCTGTTTGAAACCCTATTTTAAGCTATTGTACCCATGCTTCCCATAGTTTAAAACTTATTTTAGATATGAAAAGATAAAATATTAGTTTTCTGATCCATGAGAGATTATATTTGCAAACCCAGGAGACACAAGCCATCTGAAGTCAGAACAGCAGGAATATCATGTAAAATATCTGACTTTTATATATAAATTACTTGCCTATATTATAATCAAATTTATCATATTACATTAGTTTTTATATTGAAATTCAATTATTTTTATTTATATAACCAAACAAGATACCATTAAAGAAATGATGCATGTAATTATGAGGAAAATTATGAAAAGCACGATGAAGGTAATATGACCACTAATATGACACAGGTCATGGTTCATAATTATGTAACAAAGAGCTTAGTCATTGGCTAAAAGAAATATCCATGTGCATATATACCAATTTTAAATGGTTTTCCTTTCCTAAAGCAAAATTAGATGGATTAAAAACAATCACATGCTTATCCATAAATTTTGTCTGGTTACTACTCCTGATTATCAAATATGCAGTAATTACCATGCAACTTACACCAAAAATAAGTCATTCTCTGATAAATAGCCAATATGTAAGCCATTACTAATAAGATCCAGTTTGTAGTATACTATTAACTTCTTCTAAATTTTCACAATTACATAACTTATCCATATATTTTAAGGATGAAGGTGTCCCCTAAATAAAGTTATACACATTACAACAGCAATTAGGAAGATTTGCTCAAAATTTACCATTAGTAAAGACAGGTAATGTAGAAAGCATTATCTTCTGATATTTCCTGAAGAAATTTCAACACAAACATATGAATAGGAGTAAAGAAATTTCTAATATGCCTTTTCCCCACTAAAGCAAAAAAATAAATATATAATTTTATCTGGAAAAGGAAAACACTTGAAACAGGCAACTGTAACAAAGTGTTTAAATACCCTCAAACAGACAATATCTTTCATATACTGTATCTTCAAACAGGTTTTATCTTATAGAACAAGCTATTGCCTAGACATGTGCCTGGTTATAGAGAAATCTGCAATTTTGAGACAAGTTGTTAGTGCTTTCCAACTAACAGAATTTTAAATAAAGGCATGATTACAAAAATAAACAAATGTCTGTAATTAAAAAAAAAAGATGAGGGCAGATATAAGGAATTCATTAGAACAATTGAAAAGGTAACTTTGAACTTTTTAAAAACTATGAGTTTAAATACATGAGTAAACAGTTGATTAATCAAATAAAATATAAGAAATGAACACAGAAAACAAATGATTAAAGGCAAGTGTTCCTTCCTTTTATCCCTTCCAGTAACAATAACAAAGATTGTGAGCAATTGTGAAGTTCTCAATAAGATATGTACTCAGAAGTTATTTTTCTTCTATTTGTGTCTACCTTTTAATAATCTTACAATTAAGGATGCGCGCTATTACCTGGCCCGATATCAATCATCTCTTACCTCCGTTTCTACCATTCTTAGCAGATTATTGCTCAAGAATAATAGTATAGTAAGTTGCAAAAACATAATTAGCATTTAAAGGCCAGTGATTTCTCTTCAAAAGCAAAATCCTAGTTATTCTTTCTTCCACATCAGTAAAATCAGTAATATCTGATCAATACAATCAACATTTTGTGATTCAGTCTGTTCAAAGTGGAATGGCAAATAGAATATTCCAAAATACTGTACTTCTGGTCCCTCTGCTTCCAAACGACTCTCTTTTCTCGTGGATCATGCCATGGCATTACATTCCTGGCTTTTTTATGGAACTGTTGGAACAGTGGATGGCTGACGCTAAGATCCTTGCTGGCGTTTGGAGCGGTCACTTTCATGACCTCCTCTTTCCCCACTGGCACGAGACCTACAATGAGGGCCCTGCTCCCAGTAGCCTTCTGCTGAAACACAACCAAGTAAAACATCCTCTATTTATTTTAAGAATGATATTAAATCTGCCAAACTGAATGTCTACCAGTATTTGGCTAAATGTTTTCCATTCAAACTCCAACATGAATAGCTTTTAACAGTAAATTTAAGGAGGCAATTACTAGCTATTCACTGTACCATGGAAAATTATTTTAATAAATATTATAGTCTTCATACCAACACAATTTGGAAATATAATCTATTTCCTTGCCCTCTAATACTGGTTATTAATATGAATAATAACATTTATTTATGTAGGGTGGGAAACTTATCATAGGTAGTAATGACTGCCTATAGGATGTTTTTTTTTTCCAAAATTATTATTCTAATAGAAACTTTGAGGAGAACTTACTGAAACAAATAAAATAACAATAGATTTTTAAGAAGTGGGAATGGGATGATAGAGGTGCTTTATCTAAGACAAATATGACATACCAGATTTTCCATTTTAAAAGCAACTGATTTTCCAAAATGGCAAACAGAGTTACTTTTTCTCCCTTCTGCCAAAAATATGTAAATAATTGTCTTGGAAGCACATGCTTAATCTCAGCAATAAGCTCTTTTGCTTTTTCACACTTTAAAATGGATTTCTGTTGACACGAAATAACCTAGAAAACCCAGATTTGTCTACTCTTCAATTTTTTTTTTTTCTCAAAGCCATGGGCAAAACCAATCTTGTCAGCACCTCCCAACACTTGTAAGAAGATCTGGAAATTTGTTTTGTGTTTTCCAGGTTTCATGACAGCTGAGTTCACAGTTTTTAAATTCTCCAGAAATGATGACTATCTCATGGAGTAGGGAAGGAAATTCATATTTACTGAGTGCTTACTACATGCCAGGCACTGTGCTAGGCGTTTTATGTACATTCTTCATTTGTTTTAACAAATCACGTGACAATTTATCCTTACAAATCCTGTTTGCCCCCTCCCCCCTAATCATTTGTTCTAGAATCTGCCTCGTTTCTCTGACACCATCAAAGTTACCACTAAACAGTAGATGGAGCACTGGGAGGGACATCGATGTGTCCTGGGCTGTATCATCCTTTTGGAGCAAGAGGATGCTAATAAAGTCGATAAACCCAGAAAGGTGTGTGACACAATCACTGCACAATATATGATTGTTCACAAACATATATTACAAGTTAGTGTGAAGGTTCAAAAATAAAAATACGTTAAATGATCAATAGGGGAAAAAATGTAATGAATCCTTAAACCTGAAATGATCAAATCAGAGATTTTTTTCTCACTACTTATCAATAAAAGGTAAATTGTCTTTCTAAAATAAGGATTATAAACATTCCCAACTTTTTCTTTATGATAAAAAGGAGACACTAAGGATCTGAGTCTACCACAAGCAAATTATACGGACAACTTGTTTTACAGTTCTGTCCATTTCTTTCCTTTTGTATTCCTAATTTCAGTTATCCAATGTGATATGCTTTGATCTTAATAGCTATTACATCATAAACACTTGATTTGTTCATGAGGAAATAATTACATTCAAAATGTACTCCAAGTGTCCTTATGCATTTGGAGGTATAGTTTAAGTATCCAGAATCAAGAAGCTCTATTATTATTACAAGGGAATTGCCAAGAAGGGACAAAATAAAAAACCAAAACTTAATAACCTAGAGAATTTTTTTCTTCCTTCAAGCAGCATTAACTTTTTCCCCCCTCCAGTCTCGCAAATCGGAAAAAAGAGTAACCTCTAAAGCTGTTTTAGACAGAAGGTCAGAATTCAAAGGATCGGTAACCTAATCCACAGTGTGCTGCAATCACATTGCTATTGGAAACACAACCAGAAGCACCATTTTTCTAGATGTTTTTATTAAGCAATGTCAATAGGTATACAACCTGGAGGTTTCTCTCTACTGTAAAGATTCATACCTGCAGGGGATCAAGTTGCCCTGGGTCCTTGAATTTTACTATAGAATGCTGTAGAGTAAGGAAAAAAATAGGCTCTGCATTATATGCTAAGGAAAACAATAGCTCCACTTTGTTTAAATACTGAAAGAGAGTACCTTTTTAGGACCAAAATGGAAATAAAGATGAAAGTTTTCTAGTCTTTAGATGTTCATAAGTAATGAGAATTCTTATTTCAGATGGTTTAATATATGGAGTATTATACTGATTTTTAAAAATTTGTAGCTTGTATTCTTTCAAAAAAAAATAGAAAGGCTGGAAGCATCCACTGTTTCTTTCAAGGATTGTGTTTTAACATCATCAGTGATCTGGTTTACCTGAATTGCAGAGTAAAACAAAGTCAAGGATCTGGGGTTTTCTGAATTAGCGTATTTTAAATGCATATGGTTCTTAAAAACAACACCCCGGTTGATAGGGAGTTATAGACTGGTAGCTCAATTTTTGTAATCAATACAAGGAAAAACAAATAGTTTACCAAGAGGTCAGAGAGCCAGTAGGGGAGACCTCTACTGCATGGTTATCATTGACAAGCCCTGCTGAAAGATCCGCAAAACTCCCATTAGCTCTGGCCTCCTGGGAGAGCTGTTCACTTTCCTTCCTGCCCTTGCCTGAGAGGACAGATCTTCCTCACCAGCGGAGACTGGATGAGAGGGGTAAGGAGCAGGTAAAGGAGGGACAGGACGAAACAAAAGCAAAGTGAAAAACAAGAAGTTATTCAAGACACTAATCAGAAAACTAGTTCAAGGATCTCAACTTTTTTTAAAGAACGAGTGTCTATGACTTAGAAATTCTAAAGGAAAAGGATCATGTTTTTCGATACACAGATTTTATATGTTTTAAATTTACCGTACCTTTACTAGTATGTATGTCTCTTTTGGGAGGCATTTCATTTGATAAATATAAAAATTAAAAAAAAATAAAAGACCAAACTCACCACAAATAAATTCATTCATGACTAAAAACCAAAGACTATTTAAAAGGAAGACCCACATCACTAAGCTCTCTATTTACAATTTCCTGAAATCATGCCTATTCCCAACCAATGAATCGCCTATTTAAAAAAAAAAAAAAAGGATATTTTAAAGGAGATATTTCACATTAAGACATTCTTGAAGCAGCATATACCACATCTTTCTGTACTTTTGGATTTTGTATCTATCACTGTTCAAAGTTTAAAAGCTGTCCTTTTCCTTAAATATGGAGAGCTACCAAAATTTACCTATAATCACTAGACAAAAAAAAAAATGCACTAGAGGTTCAAGTTCTAATTCTAAATTTAGCAGAGGTTTTCTCTGTGCCCTTTGTTATCACAATACTTGACTCTCAATTTATGATCTATAGACAGGCTGCCTATAAAATGGATGCAAGAAAGCCACACACCTAACCAAAATGGCATGGGGATAAAAATGTTTACTGTAGGGGCACCTGGGTGGCTCAGTCAGTTAAGCGTCTGCCTTTGGCTCAGGTCATGGTCTCGGGGTCCTGGAGTCGAGTCCTGCCTTGGGCTCCCTGCTCAGCGGGGAGTCTGTTTCTCTCTCTCCCTCTGTCCCTCCCCCCCAGCTCGTGGGCTCCCTCTCTCTCTCAAATAAATAAATAAAATCTTTAAAAAATGTTTACTGCAAGGGTAAGGCTCTCATAGATAGTAAAATAGCAATAGAAAACTGAATTTCAGGGGCACCGGGGTGGCTCAGTCGGTTAAGCGTCTACCTTCAGCTCAGGTCATGATCCCGGGGTCCTGGGATCAAGCCTCAAGTCAAGGCTCCCTGTTCTATGAGGAGTCTACTTCTTCCTCTCCATCTGCCTCTCCCCCAAATCATGTTCTATCTCACTCTCTCTCAAATAAATAAATAAAATCTTAAAAAAAAAAAAAGAAAACTGAATTTCAAATCAATTTAATTAAGCAAGTATAGAATGAGTGGCCCAGTCAGGACATGGTAGAGTTTCTAATATTAGCACAACTTGATACACATGGTAGGTGCTCAGTAAGTGTTATTTAAATTAATTAATGCATGCACACTTGGCTACTTGACAGAACAAGGCCCTGGTTTATGAAAGAAAAATGATTTCCCTGAATTTCTTTTGTTTCTATGTTTTTATTTTCCTTACACATTGTTGTATTTGTCCTCCTTTGGAAACTCTAAAGAGAATTGGCTAGGACATTATCATCATAGGAGAGTTAATCTCATTCCCATGTTCAAAACATATTTTAAAACACTTTATAGAACCAAACTGAGTCATTGAAACTGTGCCAGGCATTTGCCATCCTGACAAGAGGAAATAACCAAATTCTAAGGAAATTAAAAAATTAGAAGACACCTGAAATCACTGTATCCACATGGTCTATGTTTTTCAGTGGGACAAGAAAATGAAATAAAAAGTTAAGTTTCCCTTAAAAAGAAACTATCAATGACATATTTAGTTTTACCTCTCATATTGCTCCCAAAGTACTCTTTACTCCAAAGTAGTTCGTATTTCCCTTTTGAATTCTTAAAGGAAAAATGCAGGAAAATTTAAAAAATTTAAAGGGATACACAATAGAATGAAAATATCTTTAAAGAAACCTTATATCGTCACCTTTCAGAAATACTTCATGGTAGATACAGCCACAATATTGTCATTTTAATTTCTGCAGCTTTGGGGCTATTGAGAAATTTAACTAACCAAGCTAGTTAGTGGGTCTGTCAGCTAGTCAGTCACTCAGCAAATATTTATCATGCATCTAGTATGTGGGCACTAGGAGATGAAGCAGTAAATGAGCAGACAGAATTCCCACTTATGTGTGCATAAAAGCATGTAAATAAATTAAAAGTTAGCCAACTGGACACATACATTTATTTTTGCTTTTTTCTACAAACCCCACTAAAGCAACAGTAGATGGATTTTTTTAAAGCGTAAATCCCAAAGAACGAAGAGGGCAGTTAATAAGAAAATAGTAAAAAAAAAAATTAGAAGTAAAAAAACAGACAGACCATTAGTAGCTGGCTTAGCAGATCCGAGAAAGCTGAATCCAAAGTTGGCAGTGAGGAAAGCTGAAAAGCAATCCAATTTACACCAACAAAGCCCCTTGACATCTCAGGAACTGGTGGTACCAAGTACTTTTGGCAGTAGAAGTAAAAAGAAATACCAAAAAAAAGGAGGTACAAATCAGTGTGAGAAGCAGTTAGAATCACTCTTAGATGCCACTCCACATAGTCAAACAAGTACACTTGGACTGAAGGAGAAGCCCCAGAGTGTGTTCAGGAAGGGGCACCATACTAAAAACGGTGGATTCTGTTTACAGAATCCTGAATGCTGGGACAAACTGAATTCTGGGACAACTGCCCCTGTTTCCTTCCACAAAACCTTTCCCCATTCTGATTCCTAGAATAATGGCAGCTATATCTAGGTTATCCAGGCAGTAGATAAAAAGAGGCTTCACTAGGAATTCTAACTAGCCCAAGAGGAAAGACTTGAGATACTTATACCTGGAGGTCTCTCAAAGAGAAAACCCAGCCTAACTGCCCTACCATAAAAACCATGGTCTATGAGCCAATAGTCAAGGGTTATCTGTGTCTGAGGAAACCCTCTTGAAAGAAATGTAGAGACCAACTGAACAGAGAAAAGCAATTTGAGGAAACAGAGGTCAGGCAAAAGTTAGAAAAACAAAAAACTCTCATTAATATCCACAGAGAAATAAGATAGTAAACAAGATAGGAAAGTAACAATAATGATTTCTTTTAAAAAAAGAGAAACATCTAACAACAAAAAAGAGCCCTTAGAAATAAGGAGAATAGCAGAAATGTGTAATTCCATAAGGTTTGAAAAAATAAAATTGAGGAAGTTTTACAGAGAATAGAGCAAAAGACATGGAAAATGTGAGAGAAGAACAGAAAATACAATAATAAAATGAAGAAATATAAGAAAATATGGTGGTCCAACATCCAAATAACTGGAGTTCCAGAAGAAGAGCAGAGAAAATGAAGGGTAAAACTTAAATAAATAATTCTAAAATGTTTTATAGGACATAAGTTTTCAGATTGAAATTTCAAAACCCTTGGGAAAAGGGTAGCCTTCTACAAGTATCCAAAGAGAAAAAAACATATCACAGACAAAACAGATCACATGACCTCAGACCTCTTAATTGGAACCTGTATTTCTAGAAGGTAACAGAACAATGGTTTTAAATTTCTTAAGGAAAAATAATTCTCAACTTAGAATTTTATATCTTAAAAACTTTGTAACAAGTAGAAAAATTGAAGACATTTAAATCAAGTTGAGGATATTTGCAGACATGCCAGGTTTAAAAAGGTTATTTACAAAGTATCTTTTATCAGGGAGCTAACAGAAGATATGTTCTATAGAAATTTGAGAGCAAACCTCCTTTATTAAATAAGTCAACCAAATAGGAAAGAGAAGAATCTAATCGCTAGTGTTGGTAGTAAAGAGAATTTCTAGGATGATAGCTCTACCAGGCATGGCCATCCAAATAGAGGAGGTCAGAAAGCACCAGAGAAGTTTTCAAGATGAAAAGATTGATAGAGTATTTGATACATCTGAACATATGGAAAGAAGAGTTAAACAATCAGGGGAGGGTAAAGAAATTATAGAATACTATATGCAGCTGCTGTAAAGAGCATACATTATAGATGGAGTGATGCAAATGCCCCAAATCAGGAAATATCCACACTGGAAGGATGGCAAGACTGACAAAGTTTTTGTGTGTATGTGTTGGGGTGGGAGTGAGATGAAAGAGGAACAAATATCCATCTTCCATAGTGGCAAATCAATAAGTAACACCAAAAATGAAAAAAAAAAATCAACAAGGAACAATATAGCAAGATTCAGCTGAAAAGTTAGAAGTGGTTTTATCTGGGAAAGGCAAAGAAAGATGAAAGGTAGGAGACTCTCCTCTCCACAATAAGTTTTATAGAATTGTTTGACTTTCAAAATTATATGCATATAATTTTGATTAAAATAAAAATGAAAAAAAACCAGATACTTTCTTGACCCTGCATGTGTATATATTACTTGTTGACAAGTACTAAAAATATTTCAGGTAAAATTTGGTAGAGAGGGATATGGGGAAAGGGGTGGGTGCTGTGTTTACTAGTCAAGGAAAGCAAGCCTCTTTGAGGAGGTGTCACTTGAGTTGAAGCATTGATAATGAAAATGTGGTAGACTAAAAGAGCTAGTAAGAGAAGAAGAAAGCCAGTAGAAGAAAGGAAATAATAAAGATTAGAACAAAAATAGAGACTAAAAAACTCAATAGAACACATAAATGAAACCAGGAGCTAGTTCCTTGAAAAGATAAACAAAATTGATAAAACTTTAACCAGACTTACCAAAAAAAGGAGAGAGGGGACTCAAAAAAATAAAATCAGAAATGAAGGAGAAATAACAACCAACACCACAGAAAAACAAATGTTTATAATAGATTATGAAAAATTATATTAGACAGCCTAATTATATTAGACAAATTAGATAGCCTAGAAAATATGGATAAATTCCTAGAAACATAACCTTCCAAAACTGAATCAGGAAGAACTAGAAAATTTGAACAGACCAATTACCAGTGATGAAATTGAATCAGTAATTAAAAAAACTCCCAACAAACAAAAGTCCAGGGCCAGACGGCTTCACAGGTGAATTCTACCAAACGTTTAAAGAAGAGTTCATACCTCTTCTTCTCAAGCTATCCCAAAAAATAGAAATGGAAGGAGATCTCTCAAATTCATTCCACGAGGCCAGCACTATTCTGATACCAAAACCAGATGAAGACACTACAAAAAAAGACAATTCCAGGCCAGTGTCTTTGATGAACATAGAAGCAAAAATCCTCAACAAAATATTAGCAAACCAAATGTAACAATACGTTAAAAAAATCATTCACCATCATCAAGCGGGGCTCGTTCCTGGGGTGCAAGTTTGGTTCAATATTTACAAATCAATGTGATACATCACATTAATAACAGAATGGATAAAAAACATATGATCACCTTAATACAGGCAGAAAAAGCATTTGAGAAAGTACAACATCCATTCATGATAAAAAACTCTCAACAAACTAGTTTTAGAGGGAACATACCTCAACATAATAAAGGCCATGTATGGAAAACCCATAGCTAACATCATACTCAATGGTGAAAAACTGAGAGCTTTTCCTTTAAGATCAGGAAGAAGACAAAGGTGTTCGCTCTCACCACTTTTATTCAACATAGTACTGGAAGTCCTAACTACAGTCATCAGAAAAGAGAAAGTAATAAAAGGCATCCAAATTGGTAAAGAAGAGTAAAACGTTCACTTTTTCAGTTGATGTGATACTATACAGAGAAATTCCTAAAGACTCCACCAAAAAACTACTAGAACTGATAAATGAATTCAGTAAAGTCACAGGATACAAAGTTAATATACACAAGCCTGTTGTATTTCTAAATACTAATAATGAAGTAGCAGAAAGAGAAATTAAGAAAACAGTCCCATTTACAATTGCACCAAAAATAATAAAATACCTAGGAATAAACTTAACCAAGGTGGTAAAACACCTGTATTCCAAAAACTATAAAACATTGATGAAAAAAGTAGAGGATGACAGAAACAAATAGAAAAATATTCCATGCTCATGAATTAAGGAAACAAATATTGTTGAAATGACCATTCTACTCAAAGCAATCTACAGAGTTAATGCAATCCTTATCAAAATACCAACAGCACTTTTCACAGAACTAGAACAAATAATCCTAAAATTTGTAAAATATCACAAAAGACCCTGAATCAGGAATCACAGTTCCTGATTTCAAGTTATACTACAAAGCTGTAGTAATTAAAACACTATGGTACTGGCACAAGAATAGACACATAAATCAATGGAACAGAACAGAGAACACAGAAAGAAACCCATGATTATATAACCAATTAATCTATAGCAAAGGAGGCAAGAATGTACAATGGAGAAGAGATAGTCTCTTCAGCAAATGGTGTTGAGAAAATTGGACAGCTGCATGCAAAAGAATGAAACTGGACCACTTTCTTAGACCACACACAAAAATAAACTCAGAATGGATTAAGGACCTAAATCTGAGACCTGAAACCATAAAAATTCTAGAAGAGAGCACAGGCAGTAATCTCTCTGACGTTGGCTGTAGCAACATGTTTCTAGATACGTCTCCTCAGGCAAGGGAAATAAACATAAAAATAAACTATTGGGACTACTTTAAAATAAAGAGCTTCTACACAGTGAAGGAAACCATCAACAAAACAAAAAGGCAACCTACTAAATAAGAGAAGGTATTTGCAAATGATATATCTGATAAGGGGTTAATATCCAAAATATATAAAGAACTTATACAACTCAACACACACACACACACACACACACACACACACGAATTTAAAAATGGGCAGAGGACCTAAATAGATTTTTCCAAAGAAGACATGCAGGTGGCTAACAAACATACGAAAAGATGCTCAACATCACTCATTATCAGGGAAATGCAAATCAAAACCACAATGAGATATCACCTCATACCTGTCAGAATGGCTAAAATAAAAAACATAGGAAACAAGTGTTGGTGAGGATGCAGAGAAAGGGGAACCCTCTTACACTGTTGGTGGGAATGCAAACTGGTGTGGCCACTGTGGAAAACAGTATGGAGGTTCCTCAAAAAATTAAAAATAGAATTATCTATTATCTAGTAATTCCACTACTGAATATTTACCCAAAGACAATAAAACAAAAACACGAATTCAAAAATATACCTCCACCCCTATGTTTACTGAAGCTTTATTTACAGAAGCCAAATTATGGAAGCAGTCTATGTGTCCACTGATAGATGCATTATATATATATATATGTATATATATCTCACGTCTTCTTTATCCATTCACCCATATACACATAGATATTAGTATCTATATCTACATCTACAATATTACTCAGACATAAAAGAATGAAATCTTACCATTTGCAACAACATGGATGAACCTAGAGGGTATAGTGCTAAGTGGAGTAAGTCATCAGAGAACAACAAAGACCATATGATCTCACTCATATGTGGAGTTTAGGAACAAATAAATTAGGAAGAGACAAACCCAGCTCTTAAATATAAAAAACAAACTAGTGGTTGCCAGTAAGGGGGTGTTAATTATACTTGAATAAAAAATAAAATGAAATAAAATGGATTTTAAAACTCAAAAAGAAAAAGAGGTGATAGACTTGTAAAAAATCTGAGGTGGAGGGGATGCTGTCCGCTGGAAAGAAACAGCAAGTTCAAAGGGAACACACTTGGCAAGTAGGAGGGAAGAAAGAAAAAATTATGGAGGATAGTGGAGAAGAAGGAAGGAGCAGGACCCGGGCTGGGTGTGGAGCACGGGGTTCTGTAGGCCAGTTAAAGAGCTGCGATTTTATTCTTAGTATAATATAAAGTTACCAGCGATCCTTTTTGCTTGTTTTGTTTTATTTTATAATTTATTTTTGATCAGAACAGTGACACTGTCTGATTTACATTTAAAAAAGATCCCTCTGGCTGCCATGTGGAGGAGAGACAACAGAAAAGACGCAGGTAGGCAAATGCGGCCGAGCAGTAGTCTAGGTAAGAAGTGGTGGTAATCTAGACCAGGGTTTTAGCTGGGGAGATGATGATATGTAGTCAGATTTAGGGCATATTTTTGAATTAGACCCAACAGGACTGGCAGATTGGATGTGGGTTTGAGGCAAAGAAAGAAATTAAAGATGACTCCAGTCTCTCCGCATAAACAATAAACACCCCTGATTTGACTTTCATCTCCATTCATTTCTTCTTTCTGCTTTCTGGCTCATACAATAACATGACATAAACACAAAGAGCCTGAATAATTACAGTCTAAATCATTGAAAGTGAACTAAGTCTTTTCATTACTATCTAGTCAAACTATCAAACACATTGCCTCCCCCACCCACTTACACCTCACCAGCCCCCTTTGTCACCCCAGTATGCTATGCTCACTCCTGTCACTGTACATTCGTTCATGTTTCTGCATACTCACCAGCCTGATATAAATGTCTTTACTCCTCTTTTCTTTTCAGCCTACCTCTCCTCTGACGCTGGCTTCTACCTCAACATGGTAGCCTGTTACTTTGGTGGCTCCCATTGAATCATGCCTCTCGAAAAGACCAATTCTGGGCTTGGCAAATGGAACATTAGTAAGGATGATGCAAGCAGAGAACTGTAACTTGTACCTTGGGGCTTATCCTCTAGGAATGCTTACTCTTTGGATCTAGCCACCATTAAGGAAGTCCAAGCTAGCCATGTGGTAGAAGAGAAGTCCCAGTCTACCAATCATCCCACCGAAACCATCTTGGATATTCCAGCTCCAGCCACTTTTTTTTTAGTAAGTGCACTCTTAATCCTCTTTGCCTATTTCACCCATTCCCCGACCCCTCTGGAAACCATCAGTTTGTTCTCTATAGATAAGTCTATTTTTTGGTTTGTCTCCTTTTCCCTTTGTTCATTTGTTTCTTAAATTCCACACGGGTGAAATCATATGGTATTTGTCTTTCTCTGACTGACTTATTTCACTTAGCATTATACGCCCCAGATCCATCCACATTGTTGCAAATGGCCACATTTATTTCTATGGCTGAGTAGTATTCCATTATGTGTGTGTGTGTGTGTGTGTGTGTGTGTGTGTGTGTGTGTGTGTGTGTGTGTATACTATGTCTTCTTTATCCATTCACCTACCAATGGACATGTGGGCTGCTTCCATAATATGGCTATTGTAAATAATGCTGCAGTAAACATAGCGGTGCCTATATCATTTTGAATTAGTGTTTTTTTTATTCTTTGGGTAAACAACCAGTAGTGGAATTATTGGATCGTATGATAACTCCATTTTTAATTTCTTTTTATTTTTTTAAAGATTTAAAAAATCTATTTATTTGTCAGAGAGAGAGAGCACAAAGCAGGGGGGGGCAGCAGGCAGAGAGGGAGAAGCCGACTCTCCACTGAGCAGGGAGCCCGAGGTAGGACTTGATCCCAGGACCCTGAAATCATGACCTGAGCCAAAGGCAGATGCTCAACCGACTGTCACCCAGGTGTCCCCTCCATTTTTAATTTTTTGAGGAACCTCCATAGTGTTTTCCACAGTGGCCACACGAAGTTTGCATTCCCACCTACAGTGCATGAGGGCTCCCTCTTCTCCTCATCCTTGTCAACATTTGTTTCTTGTGTCTTTTATTTTAGCCATTCTGACAGGTGTGAGGTGGTATCACATTGTGGTTTTGATTTGCATTTCCCTGATAATGAGTGATGTTGAGCATCTTTTCGTATGTTTGTTAGCCACCTGCATGTCTTCTTTGGAAAAATCTATTTAGGTCCTCTGCCCATTTTTAAATGGGATTATTTTTTTTTTTTGGTGTTGAGTTGTATAAGTACTTTATATATTTTGGATATTATCCCTTTATCAGAATGTCATTTGCAGATATCTTCTCCCATTTGGTAGGTTGTCTTATAGTTTTGTTGATAGTTTCTTTTACTGTGCAGAAGCTTTTTATTTTGATGTAGACATAGTAGTTTATTTTGGCTTTTGTTTCTTTTGCCTGAAAAGACACATCTAGAGAAAAGCTGCTATGGCCAGTGTCAGGGAAATTACTGTCTCGGCTCTCTTCTAGAATTTTTATGGTTTCAGGTCTCACATTTATGTTCTTCATCCATCTTGAGTTTATTTTTGTGTATAGTGTGATAAAGTGGTCCAGTTTCATTCTTTTGCATGTGTCTGTCCAGTATTCCCAGCACCATTTGTGGAAGAGACTGTCTTTTCTCCACTGCATATTCTTGCCTCCTTTGTCATAGATTAAGTGACCATATAATTGTGGGTTTTTTTTTCTGGGCTCTCTATTCTGTTCCACTGATTTATGTGTCTATTTTTGTGCCATTCCCCTCCTGTTTTAATTACTACAGCTTTGTAGTACATCTTGAAATCTCAGATTGTGATACCTCCATTTTTGTTTCTTTTTCAAGAAATCTTTGGTTACTCAGGGTCTTTTGTGGTTCCATACCAATTTTAGGACTATTTGTTCTAGTTCTATGAAAACTGCTGTTGGTATTTTAACAGCAATTGAGAGAGATTCCAAGCAGTACCAGCAGAAGGGCTACCAATGTGAACCTAGCCAGTCCACAGTATTATGAGCAAATGAAATGATGGGACGGTTTGTAATACAGCAATAAATACCCATCAGTGCATCGAAGGTCCTCTTACAAATGTTACCAATCATATGCACAATGCCAGAAGTAATACACACATTTTTTTCTTTATCTTAATTGTCTTAATAGTAGCATCTTTTTTTATCATGGTAAAATATACATAACATAAAATTTGTGATTTTCAGTATTTTCATTTATACCATTCAGTGGCATTAAGTACATTAACAGTGTTGTACAACCATTACCACCAACCATCTCCAGAATATTTTCATTTTCCCAAAGTGAAACTGTACCCATGAAACACTGATTCTCCATTTCTCCCTCCCGCGCCGCCCCCCCGCCAGGCCCTGGCAAACACCATTCCACTTTCCATTTCTATAAGTTAAACTTTTCTAGGCATCTCATATAAGTAGAATCATGAAATATTTTTCCTTTTATATGATAAATGTTGCATCTTAATTTAGTATTGATTATAGCATCTCATCTTGCCGCGCATTTCCTCCTTGAAATGGTCTCCCTATGGTCTTGCCCCATAACTCTGTTTGGGTGCTTTTCCCCTCATTTGTCTCATTCTTTCATCTTGGGTCTCTTTTGAAGGCTGGACTTTCTCTACTGACTCCACTTCTTCTGAAACTCCATGTTCTCTCGGGCATTTTCTCCTGTGTGACCTCATTCCATTCTAGGCTTCAATTAATATATATAAGTGCAGTGATAACCAAAGCACTGTCTCTGATAACACAGAGCTATTTTTAGAAGCCTGAAATAGGCCCTGATATATTTTCCCTTCTCAGCAATTATGTCTTCCTCCATCACCCCAAAGTCTTTCTCCCATTAAGATTACTTTGAAGCTAGGGATGATGGAAGATATGATGTAAAGAAAGCCCCCTTAATACAAGAAGGGAAAGAGAAAAGCCTTCCAGTTCTGGGCACTGATGGTTAGAAGTGGAAATTTATGCAATTAGTTAAGGTTTGTCAGACTTAAAAAGAGCTGGTTCCAAGAACGGGGATCAAGCCTAAACCATGGGCTCAGGTTTGAATCTTTAGAATGTGGAACTAGGTCTCATGCCTCAACCAAAATCATCAAATGATCAATAACCAAGAACCAGTAGCCTTGCCTGGCATTCCCTTAGGATCTGGTAAGATTATCAGAATTCTAGGAATTTACAAAAATCCATTTTAAAAAATAAAGATGTGTGGGGCGCCTGGGTGGCTCAGTCGGTTAAGTGACTGCCTTCAGCTCAGGTCATGATCCTGGAGTCCCGGGATCGAGGCCCACGTCGGGCTCCCTGCTCAGTGGGGAGTCTGCTTCTCCCTCTGACCCTTCTCCCCTCTCATGTGCTCTCTCTCTCTATCTCATTCTCTCTCTCAAATAAATAAATAAAATCTTTAAAAAAAATAAAGATGTGTGTAGGGGTTATATTTTATAATGAAAATAGAAAATGTTGGGCGCCTGGGTGGCTCAGTTGTTGGGCGTCTGCCTTCAGCTCAGGTCAAGATCCCAGGTTCTAGGATCGAGCCCAACATCCGGCTCCCTGCTCTGTGGGGAGCCTGCTTCTCCCTCTCCCACTCCCCCTGCTTGTGTTCCCTCTCTCGCTGTGTCTCCCTCTGTCAAATAAATAAATAAAATCTTTAAAAAAAAGAAAATATAAAATGTTAAGAAATGAATGAAGAAATCAGAAACTTTTACTATCAATACTTTGAAGTTTAAAGGCTGGTGAGATAATGTATTTTATAATCATTAGGCTGCTCCATATATTCTTTGTTGACTTTTTTTTAAGATTTTTTTTATTTATTTGTTAGAGAGAGAGAGCATGGGCGCGAGAGAGTGAGCGAGAGTACAAGCAGGGGGAGCTGCAGGCAGAGGGAGAAACAGGCTCCCTGCTGAGCAAGGAGCCGGATGCGACTCGATCCCAGGGCACTGGGATCATGACCTGAGCCGAAGGCAGCCGCCCAACCGACTGAGCCACCCAGGCGTCCCTCTTTGTCGACTTTTTGGAGTTTGGAAATCTTTACCACATCCAAAAATCATAGACCATAATTTGAAATGGCTAAGGGAACTTGATTAATTAAGTGCAGTTAATGTTTAAGGAAGATTCAATTGGTTAAATCTGTGAGTTAATTAAAACAAACAAATAAGTGAAAGTAATTTTTCTTATTTTGTGACAAATAACCAGATTTAAAAGTAAAATAAGGTCTGTAAGCTTTGGGATAAACCCAAATAAACTATAATCACAAGGGAATACGTAAATTCCTTTTTATGTACAAAAGCCTTCCTCAGGCATGAGAACCCACCCCAGAATGGCAGAGAAGGCAGCCAAGAATTCCTGTATCTCCAATGGGAACATGTAAGTGCTAAGAAACCTGATGAGCTAAGTAGAGGCTTTTGTGACAATGAGGAGACCACAGATGGGTCATTGAGCCTGAAGGCCACTATGGGGACCAAGGACTTGAAGAGAAGGAACCAGCATGATGCTGGACAGGACCACATAGGGCCAGCCACGCCTAGGGCCTCTGCCTGGCAGGGTTCATGGCAATCCAGTAGACAAGGACATCTCTGCCCAGGCTATAGACAATACCCACCACAGCATGTGTATGAGAGATGCAATAGCTACACCTACCCCAAGGCCAGGATGGCATAAATGCACCCCCAAGCACATAGATCACCCCAGGGAGAAGCAAAGAGGTGCCAGAGAATCCAAACTGTTTATGGGGCCTGAAAGGACCTGGAAGGACCACCTGTTTACTTAAGAGATTTGTGACCTTGAAATAGATACATTTAAGGATCTCTGCTGCTGTTGTTAGTTTTTGTTTTACTACTGTGTGCTTGGAAGCAGGCTGCAATCAGTTATGGAAGATAAAATCAACTTTGAATTCACATCTGAGCCATGTGTACACTGTAATAGCACTGCTTTTAGCAGATGAAATCTTCTAAGCTCCAAACTCAATCTACCCACAGTACTGCCCACGCTGCCAGACTATCTTCATAAAATATAAACCTCATCATATCTCTCATTGCAAAGTTCTTTATAGATTTTAAGGTGAATTTCAAACTCACCAGCTTATCACAGCGGCCCTGGATGGTCTGGCACAAGCCTGGAGTCCTCACTTGCTGCACACCTGCTTCCTTCTAGCCATTCTGAGACATGAGTAGGTCCCAAACCTGACTTTTGGGTTCACACCTCTGTGTTGTTCCCTATGCCTGGAATTTCTAGCCCCTACCATCTATCAGAATTCAGCTCAGCATCACCCTGGCCATTCTTTTCTCATAATCCTTCCCCTCTTTTGTGTAACCAGCTAACTTTCCTATAAACACTCCAAAAGCAATATGTACCAAGGTAAACTCATATTCTTAGCCTGAAACCTGCTTCTCTATTTCTCTATTTGGGAGTGCAACAAGTAACCCAAGGTGGAAATGTAAAGTTTTTGACACCCCCATTCTTCACATCCAAATCCAATGCCAAGTCCAGCTCATGCCACCTCTACATAGCCACCTCAGTCTCTTTGTGTCTTGCCCTATTCCCATTACCCAGCTCAGACAGCCTCGCAGCTGATGGTTCTCTTTAATTCACACTGCAGCCAGCATGAACTTCATACATAGCGATTCTGATAATTTCACTTCGAGGCTTCAAGTCTTTACCAGCTAACAACACTCCATTATCAAAGATTACAGACCAAACCCACAGAAGAGCTTGTGAAGCTCTCCGTGGTCTAGATGTCATCCACCTTTCCAGTTTGTCCCCCAGGACCACCTGCTTGCCCTTCATGCCTCTAGCCCTAAACGGCCTCTAGTTTCCTTGGACACACGTGCTTTTCCTCAAGACACCTTTACTCATGTTGTCCCTGCCATTGGAAATGTCCTTGAAACTTTCACTTAGATACCAAATTAAAAGAAAGCACATTAGGGCAATTTATCCTTCAGATAAATTTCAGTAGGAACAAAAACAGAAGGAAAGAGCCTTCTGTGCATTAACCATCAACCCCACTTTACCCCCAGTCTACAAGACTGCTCAGTCTTCTCCATGACAATGTGAGATGAAACTTCCCTTAACTTCTTGTGCTATTTTACACTTGCCTGGAAATCGGGTACATGAGGGCATTGGAAAAATGTAGGAGAAAGAGAGAAGAGAAAGGGTCAGGTTGAGGCCTGGGACAAGGCACACCCGAACAATGATTTAGGAGCAACTGGATTGACAAGGTTTGGATTTTTTGAAAGATAGCAAAAAACTGGCATTCGTATTTATCAGGGCTAAGGTAAAGATCTTTTATTAAATTAATCCTTATGGTATCATCTCTAGAGCCAAGGTTCTACACTGTGAGTACCAATTATGCAGACACATATTAACACTTTGGTTGTAAAATTGCTTTGAATATTTCCTCCCTTCTGGTTCTCTTAGAAGAATGCAAAGTTACTCCAGTACCCACCCCCACATACAGACTCACACTTGTACATGCACACACTGCCTCCACCACACATGCTCTGGTATGCAGACACCATTTATAATTGTCTTTCTCTGTGTCACTTGGGGATTTAGTGATATTTTAGTTAACAGGTTGATTCTAGGCTCTTATAATATAAAAAGCACTTTGTATACACAACATGGGCACAGATCCAGAGTAATGCCTTTAAAGCCTGGGGCAATTTAAAATTTGTTTTACATCAAGCTAATCATGTCATGAATCTGCATTTTCATTACACATCACAACCATTCTTATTTTTACTAATGACATTCAAGAAGAGAAGAAACAGAATGCATATATTAAGACTACCATCTGATCTTCCATTTGTTAGAGTAAAACTAGACATCTTAGTAGAACCACAGATGAATTACATAATATTTATGAAGGGATCTTATAATAAAAAATGAAGAAATCAAAACCAGATGAAAGTAGATAAAAGCTTAATTTTCATAATTAAAATTATATTATACTGAATTGAAGTAGTACTTATACAGTGGTAACAAATTACTGTGTAGAATATTGAATTACTTTGCATTTCCAGTTGCTAAAATATACACAAATTTGTTACAGAAAAAATATTTCAAGTTTCCCTACCTCAACAGACATAAATTAAATTAAAAAGATCAAGTATCCCAATGATCCCAATGGTTAAAGTTATATCAGAGGTAAAGTATCCACCTTAAATTTTAAATATATTAAATTTAATTTTATATTCACTTCACATGTATTTTAGCACACAGTATTATTTTATGCTACAAAGATACTTTTTAATTCTTTAAAGTTGCAGTTTACAATGTTGAATCATTATATTGTACACCTGAAACTAATATAACATTGTATGTTAATTTTTTTAAAAGATTTTATTTATTTATTTGACAGAGAGAGACAGCCAGAGAGGGAACACAAGTAGGGGGAGTGGGAGAGGGAAAAGCAGGCTTCCCGCTGTGCAGGAGCCCGACGTGGGGCTTGATCCCAAGACCCTGGGATCATGACCTGACCCGAAGGCCGATGCTTAACAACTGAGCCACCCAGGTGCCCCTGTATGTTAATTATACTTCCATTTAAAAAAATTCAGTGCATCTCAGAGATAGCAAGTACAATTTTAAGTGTTTTCCACATTCACAATCTCTAGATCCTTAAGAGTTGCCTCCAATTTCCCAACCTCACTAAGAGACGAGCTTGGAACTCTGAAGATACACTATCTGACATGGTAATTGGTTCTTTTCATGTTGCTTACATTATCAGCCTACATATATTTTAAAGTGGTGTGTCTGTTCCCCACCAAAACATTTTTAGGAAGGTTTATTTAAAGAGCTTAACCTTTCCATGTAGATTTCTTCTTTTCTAAGCATTGTAAGATCTAGAGTGCTGCTGACTTTCCTCCCCCAGATCCCACTGCCCATTCATGGTGGGCTTTCTCATCTTTTAGGACTGACTTCAGGTGGGATCTACCGTGGGTTGTCTTCTCTGACCAAAGCCAGGTTGGAGCCCCTCCCCGGGATTTCATTTGTTCCCACAAATACCTAGATCAGGACTATTTCACCCTGCTGTTCTGGCAGATAATCCATCTCCTTTCCTAGAATACAAGCTTCCTGAAAGCAGCAACTAAGTTCTTTTACCTCCTTACTGTCCTCGCATAGTCATCTTTGCTTGGTAAGTGTCTGCTGATGAATAAAGACATGAAAGAAGCTATAAAAACACTGCATCAATCTTTTCCCACAAGTATCATTCTTTACATAGTGCTTTTGTGTCTTAGAAAGGTGAAGGGCAGTATCAGCATTGAATCCTTCTCTCAGACAATGGCAATTCTCCTGGAAGGAGAAAGGCAACTTTACTCTTGAATCCAAGTTTTGAGCATCAAGGCACATTGACAATAGCACTTTGATCTGATAATTAATAGTCCTCAGAATGACATGCTCACTGATGCAGTAATTTTTAAGTAGGTACTATATACCTCTATACCAAACTGTGGCAAATAGACCTCATAGATTTAAAATATTAAAATATAATGCAAAAGATCTTTCTAACTTAATAACTGAAGGATAAAGCTAATGGCTTTCTAGATGTAATGTTAGCACTTGATTTTTTTAAAAGATTTTATTTTTTTATTTGAGAGAGAGAGAGAGTGAGAGAGAGCACAAGTGGGGGGAGGGGCAAATGGAGAGGGAGAAGCAGACCCCACACTGATCAGAGAGCCCGACACTGGGATCGGGACCTGAGCCCAAGGCAGATGCTTAACCGACTGAGCCACCCAGGTGCCCCAGCACTTGATTTCTAATATAGAAGTAAATTAAGAATTATTTAACTAAAGTGAGTGATGAGAAACATATTCAGGAGCATCTAGGCAACAGGCAACTGGTCAAATGGATGAGGCCAGGGCTCAGTATGACAGAACACCCTCCAACCCTAAAAGAATAAGGGTGGATCTCACACTAGCCATCATAGAAAACAGGAAAAATTTAGGTACAGAGAAGACAAGAGCTAAGAAAATAAGCAGGAAAAGCATTTTACCTGTTAAAATAACTACTGATTAAATAGCAAAATCTGGAGTTTATATATGCTTTTTAAAAAATTTATAAAGCACTTTCCCCCATATAATCTCACTGACATCCCACAACAATCCTGAGATTAGAAAGATCAGGGAATATAACTGTTGTACAGATGAGGAAACTGAGGCTCAGGGAGGCTAAGGACAAAGTGATAGTGTCAAAAGTGAAACAACTCAACAGTTTTACTTTTAATCCAGTCTCTTCAAAATGCAGCACTATAATTTTTCCTCAATTTTCCTCCACTCAAAAAAAATGTTTATAAGTAAGTGACTATAGTTGAACTGGAATTTAGAAAATTTTGAAACTCTGCTATAATTGAATAATATCTATCTGGGTTATACTTAGCTGTGCATTTTACTTCTGATTGCATAAATATTCATACAGAAACACCTATGAGGAATATTCAAAGCACTGAGCAGTGTGGTTCTCATTAACACTAATAGAGATCAGGTGGATAAATTCCCATTCGATGCTTTGAAAATCTGTCCTCAACTTTTCACCATTTAGGTGGCTATAAAGTACACTCCTACTTGTTTTGGTTTTGTAGTAAAAAATGTGCTTAACTGTATTACTTTCACACCATTTAGAAAGATGTTTCTGTTTTTCAGTGATGCTAGGTTAGGTTAAATCATGAAGTCATACTTTTTTACCACCTTCTGAATTTCTGAACCTCACAAATCTAGAAATTCCCATGCATCTAACATCAGCACTGTCTCCAAGACCACACCTGTGATGTGACTGGAAAACTGCAATGCTTTCAGGAACCAGCATGTATGAAAGAAAAATAGGCAGGGGGCCCCACAGTGTGCTACAAACCCTCCTGAATGGGTCATTTGTTGTTCAACCCAAATGGGTTGTCAAGCAAGAATATGCATTGACTATTACTAGATCTTCTAAGTTTTGGGGAAAGCCAAAAATCTATATTTTTTCATTAGAAAGTTTCTTTTCTTTAAATGTTATAATTAAAAAGGGGTGCCTGGGTAGCTCAGTCGGTTAAGTGTCTGCCTTTGGCTCAGGTCATGATCCCGGGGTCCTGGGATCGAGCTCCGCATCAGGCTCTCTGCTCAGTGGGGAGCCTGCTTCTCCTTCTGCCTGCCACTCCCCCTGCTTGTGCTCTTGCTCTCTCTCTCTCTGTCAGATAAATAAGATCTTTAAAATAAATAAATAAATGTTATAATTAAAGATAATTTTTAAACAGTGTATGGACCAGCATTGTTTAGAACAAATATATTTGTGGGCCATGAGTTTACAATTGCTGATTTGAGTTTTCTATTTTAACAAGCAGAATGGTTGACCCAAAGTCACTAAGCTTCATACCATTGGTTCAAATTTCAGTAGGGAAGACTGTTTTCCTCTACTGGTTGCAATCCAATTCCTAGGTAAATTTAGAAAAAAAAAAATTGGGTGGTATAAACATAATTCAAATGTTAGGGAGCTACAGAATGAATATGGAGGAAGAAATCACTTGCTCATGCCAACATAAGTGAATGTTGATGAGAAGCCAAGAATAAAAAATTTTTAAAAGGAAGATATGTAACCTTCTTCTATTTCATGATAATCTGATAAAAGGATTAAAAAATAACTGTAAACAGAAATTTTCATTCTAAATCAGACTATTTAGTATCATCTTCCTAATGGCTTTGCAAACTTATTCTTAACATGGAACTTATTGGATAGATGGGGCCTAGTTCAATTCATGTCAACAAATATCTTATAGTCCCTTGTATGGGCCAGATTTTGCCATGTGTGAGAACATAGATAAATGAGGGATGTTCTCTGCTCATGATCTATGAAGCAAGCAGAACACATAATGTGATAGATTTATTTGAAGGCGCTAGGGAGGTATAGGAAAATATTTGGGGGGCATAGAAGATAGGAAGTATGATGGTCAGCAACTACTTAAGGCAGATGATGTTAGAACTGAATATTGAAGAATGAATGGAAGTCCTTCAGGTAAACTAGGAAAGACAAATGAAACAGCATTTGCAAAGGGACACAAGCCAGAAATAACCTGGCATCTTCATCAATGTACAGTGAGCCATTGACAACATTCAAGAAAAGAAGTAACATTGCCATCTATTTTAGATAGATCATAGGCTGTGAAGGATAGAATTAAGAGAGATAAATAAGGGGTTGACACACCTCTTATAAGACTAAAATTGTGGTCCACTTGAGTCATAAGGACTTAGAAAAAAGAGATAAGAAACTTTGAAAGAAAAGGGAGAGATGTGAAAAATATTGTTGCAACTGAAGGATTTATATAGTGGTAGAGCTGAGGAGAAGCAATGTCAATAATTCACAAATTTCTACCTTTAGGTCACTGTGTAGATAGTGGTAGTGTCTAAAGAGACCAAGAATAAAATAGAGGAACAGGTTTCAGGGAAAGTGATGCTCTAAATTAGAGGTGCCTATAGAATATTCAGGTGGAGATTTTCAGTTGTCTGAATCTTGGGGATAAGATGTGAGCTGAAAATATACTTTACAAAATTTTTAGAAAGTAGGTGGTGGTTAAAGCATGAGAGTAGTAGAGAACACTTAGAGTGAGTGTATAATGAGAAGAACAGGGGCTGAACATAGAAGCCTAGGGCAACACCATAACTTAATACAGACAAGAAATCAACAGAAAAGTAGAAGACCTGATAAAATATGTAACGAGGCTTCAAGAAGGGAATAAGCAGTATTGTAGTTAGTACATGCCAGTAACTGTGCTAAACATGTGCACACTGGTATGATCCCCAAAGTTAGTTATCATTATATTGTACTCATCTTGGAGTAAAGAAAACTCTGCTACCCCCCAAAAAGTAAAATCTTGCTCCAGGTCACTCTGGCATTAAAACACCTGCAATTCAAAACTAGTCCTACCACGTTTCAATGAATAATTTTACTTCCTCATGATGCCAGTGATCCCCAAGGTCATACAGCAATGTGATCAAGTAAGTCAAGGACTGAAAAGTGTCCCTAGAATTTACAGTAGGAAGTCCACTGGTAATTACAGCTAGAAACTCTAAGATTCTGGAATGACTGGCAAGTCAAGAAATGGAGTTAGCAAATGTTAAATGTCAGCAAATGTAAAGAACCTTGGCTATGATGATAAGAAAAAGAAAGCAGAGGCAGACATGGGTTAGACAGTAAGGGTGACCACAGTTTTTCAGTTGTCTATGAAGGATTTTACAAGGCATTCATTATAATGATGGTTAATCTATAGTTTAACACAAAGACAGAAAGATCGCAGAAGAATCTTTCAGGAACTCTGACTCTACTGATCATCTCCAGCTACCTACAATCTCAGTTACTTAGGATTAGGAACTAGAGAGGATGATAATACTATCCGGTTTTCTAATTACTACCACATCAGACACACAAACACAGAGCTCCTTTGATACCCTACGATGCTGAAGCTCTATCACACATTTGGGAAGAGGAAATGAGCAAGTCTTTCTTGGCACAGTAACTCAGAGCAGAGAAAGTATATTTTAATAAGCATGAGAATGATAGTCAAAATCAGCTTGGAAATGAATTGAATTATATGCCAAGTCTTAGGCAGACTGGTCCTGGTTATCAAACATCATGCTGGCAACTTCACAGCATCCAGCTAGTTCCAGGGGATTTGGGAAGCCAGCCAGTTCCTACACACAAGTCTCTCTGTAGACTAAAACTTGTAGAGCATTTTTCTGGGCTCCTATCACCCTTCGGCACCAGGATGCATGCCAATCTCCTTCATCTCAGGATCTCACCAAGACAATCAAGCAACAAAAACAACACCCAACAAACAACAACTAAAAAAACAAACAAAACAAAACAAAACAAAACAAAAACAAAAGAAGAAAAAAAGAAAAAGGGAGAGAGAGGAAAAACAACAGAATCTCTCCTGCCTCCCCTGCCCTTTTTTATGGGGGGAAAAAAGAATTTCTGCCAAGAAATTCTTATGATCTTTTCATTCCTTTTACTCTAACAGGATTTACTATTGTATACAGGGCTTACTTGTTTATCTTTTTCATTAGTATTTTAATATAGTATAAATATTTTAAATATAGCAAATTATATATAATTCATATATTAAATCTCTGCTTTAGAGTAAAAAATGTCAGGATATGTGTTCTCTCTTCTATTAATTACTAACAACAATTAAAAAGAAAGCAGTTTCACATTATACAGGTTAGATGAGATTGAAATGCATCAGAAATTCCCTCTAATGGGGCACGTGGGTGGCTCAGTCTGTTGGGCATCTGCCTTCAGCTCAGGTCATGGTCCTGGGACCCTAGGATTGAGCCCCACATCAGGCTCCCTGAGCAGGGAGCCCACTTCTACCTCTCCCTCTGCCTGCTGTTCCCTGTAATTGTGCTCTCTCTCCACCAAATAAATAAACAAACAAATAAATAAATCTTAAAGAAAAAGAAAGAAAAAAATGTATTTAATGAAATGTATTAAACCCTCTGTATATAACCATGAGCATTTGGTAAGATTTTTAGAAAGTGAATTGGCCAAGGAGGTTGTATATTCCTTAAGCAGCTTTTATCAAAGAGGTCAATCTAGAATTTTCACATTCTCTTACTGGGCTTGGCATTCCCCCCTCAAATTTTATTGAAATATAATTGACAATTTTTTTTATATTTAAGGTGTATGATTTGATATTTTGATATACCTCTGCATTGTGAACAATCAAGCTAATTAAGATATCAATCATCTCATAGTCACTTTTTTTTTTTTGGTGAAAACATTTAAGAACTACCCTCTTAGCAAATTTCAAGTATATCATACAGTATTGCTAACTGTAGTCACATTGCTGTACATTACATCTCCAGAAATTATTTATCTTGAATAACAAATTTTACATTTATAACGGAACTATGAATTTTAGGATTGTTTTTCTATTTCTGTAAAGAATGCCACTGGAATTTTGAAAGGGGTTGCATTGGATCCATAGATTGCTTTGATTAGTATGGACATTTTAATAATTTTAATTTTTTAAATCCATGAAATGGGATGACATTTATATGTGTCTTCTTTAATTTCCTTCATCAATGTTTCATAATTTTCAGTGTACAAGTCTTTCACTTCATTAACTTTATTCCTAAGTAGTTTATTCTTTTTGTTGCTATTGTGAATGGATCGTTTTCTTAATTTCTTTTTTGGATAGCTTGTTGTTTGTGTATAGAAACGTGACTGATTTTGGGGGGAAGGAGCAAGATGGCAGAGGAGTAGGAGACCTAAATTTCATCTGGTTCCAGGAATTCAGCTAGATAGGGATCAAACCATTCTGAAAACCTACAAACTCAACAGGAGATCGAAGAAAGGAATAGCAGCAACTCTCTGAACAGAAAAGCGACCACTTTCTGGAAGGTAGGACATACAGAGAAGTGAATCCAAGGCGATATTTGGAAGGATAGACGGCAGGGGAGGGGGCCTCTGTCAGCCACTACTGGCAAGTGATAGAGCCTCGGACCACAAAATTGGAACTTTTAGAAGTCTGCTCTGCTGAGGGACATCGCTCCAGTGGCTGAGTGGGGGCTGGAAACCTCTCTGGGACAGTGTGGTCTCAGGACCCTCGGGGTCACAGGAAGACCGGGGGTGCCTGAGGGTGGCAGAGCTCCCAGGTATCAGAGCGGGGAAGCCGGCCACAGAGAGAGAGCTGAGGAGCGGGCTGTCAGCTCGGGGTTGCCATAAACCATGATCCGTGGCACAGTCGGGCCACTGCTCCTCCAGCAGGGACCCAACACGTGGCAGATCCGGGGAGACTCCTCTTCCTCCCAGGGGAGGAGCAGCGCGGGAGCACACCGCAGGGATCTGCTGGGTTTGGAGACTCCACACAGGGCGGTGTGCCAGAGATAGAAACTCTAGGTCACAGGCTGGGTGAGCACAGAAGGCGGCCCGAGACTGGGGAGATGGGAGTGACTGACTGCTTTTCTCTAGGGGTGAACTGAAGAGTAGGGCCCGAGTTCTCGACTCCTCCTGGGCAGAGATTGGGAGGCTGCCATTTTCACTCTTGTCCTCCAAAACTGTAGGGAAAGCTTGCAGGGAACAAAAGCCCCCGAGAGCAAACCCGAGCCGATTACTTAGTCCAGACCTGGCAAGGGCGGGGCAATTCCACCTCCAGCAAAGACATTTGGGAACCATGGCAACAGGCTCCTCCCCCAGAAGATCAGCAAGAACAGCCAGCCAAGACCAAGTTTACCGATCAATGAGAATGGCAGAACTCCAGCACTAGGGGAATACTGCACATAGAATTCATGGCTTTTTCACCATGATTCTTTAGTCTTTCAAAGTTAATTTTTTTGAATTTTTCTTTTTCCCTTTTTCAACAGATATCAATCCCTTTTTTAAAAAATCTTTTTTATTTCTCATTTTTAGAGTCATATTCTAGCCCTTCATAGTAGTTAACCTTATTTTTGGTATATATATATATATAAATTGTTCTCTTGTTAAAATTTTGGGATACAGTTTCTTCTAACAGACCAAAATATACCCTAAATCTCTAGTGTATGGCTTTGTTCTAGTCTTCTGGCTGATCATATTCTCTCCCCCCTTTTTTTTTAAAATCCTCTTCTTTCTTTTTTCAACCAACTTCTTATCAATTCCTTTTATAAAATCTTTTATAATTTTCATCTTCACAGTCATATTCCATCCCTTCATTGTATTTACCCTTATTTTTGTACATATGTAAGTTTATTCTTTCTTTAAAATTTTGGGAGCCACTTTCTTCTAACAGACCAAAATACACCCCAAATCTAGTGTGTGGCACAAGCCTGATCATATTAGATCATATTATGTTTTTGTTTGTTTGTTTGTTTATCTTTTTCTTTTTCTTTCCTTTTTTTTTTTTCTCTTTTCTTTCATTGCCTTTCCTTTCCCCCAGTTTCAGGTCTCTTCTGATTTGTTTAGTGTATATTTTTCTGGGGTCGTTGTTACCCTATTAGCATTTTGTTCTCTCATTCATCTATTCTTCTCTGGACAAAATGACAAGACGGAAAAAATCACCTCAACAAAAAAGAACAAGAGGCAGTACGAACTGCCAGTGACCTAATCAATACGGACATTAGTAAGATGTTGGAACTAGAATTCAGAATGGCGATTTTAAATATACTAGCTGGGCTTGAAAAAAGCATAGAAGATATTAGAGAAACCCTTTCTGGAGAAATAAAAGAACTAAATTCTAAACAGGTCGAAATCAAAAAGGCTATTAATGAGGTGCAATAAAAAAATGGAGGCTCTAACTGCTAGGATAAATGAAGCAGAAGAGAGAATTAGTGATATAGAAGACTAAATAATGGAAAATAAAGAAGCTAAGAAAGAGAGAGAAAAACAACTACTGGATCACGAGGGCAGAATTCGAGAGATAAATGATACCATCAGATGAAACAATATTAGAATAATTGGGATCCCAGAAGAAGAAGAAAGAGAGAGAGGGGCAGAAGATATATTGGAGCAAATTATAGCAGAGAACTTCCCTATTGTGGGGAAGGAAACAGGCATCGAAATCCAGGAAGAACAGAGAACCCCCCTCAAAATCAATAAAAATAGGTCAACACCCCGACATCTAATAGTAAAACTTACAAGTGTCAGAGACAAAGAGAAAATCCTGAAAGCAGCTCGGGACAAGAGGTCTGTAACCTACAATGGTAGAAACGTTAGATTAGCAACAAACCTAGCCACAGAGACCTGGCAGGCCAGAAAGGACTGGCATGATATATTCAGAGCACTAAATGAGAAAAATATGCAGCCAAGAATACTATATCTAGCTAGGCTGTCATTGAAAATAGAAGGAGAGATAAAAAGATTCCAGGACAAACAAAAACTAAAGGAATTTGCAAACACGAAACCAGCCCTACAAGAAATATTGAAAGGGGTCCTCTAAGCAAAGAGAGAGCCTAAAAGTAACATAGACCAGAAAGGAACACAGACAATATACAGTAACAGTCACCTTACAGGCAATACAATGGCACTAAATTCATATCTATCAATAGTTACCCTGAATGTAAATGGGGCTAAAGGCCCCAATCAAAAGACACAGGGTATCAGATTGGATAAAAAAAAATAAGACCCATCGATACGCTGTCTGCAAGAGACTCATTTGAGACCCAAAGACACCTCCAGATTGAAAGTGAGGGCATGGAGAACCATTTACCATGCTAATGGACACCAAAAAAAAGCTGGGGTGGCAATCCTTATATCAGACAAATTAGATTTTAAACCAAAGACTGTAATAAGAGATGAAGAAGGACACTATATCCTACTTAAAGGGTCTATCCAACAAGAAGATCTAACAATTGTAAATATCTATGCCACTAACATGGGAGCAGCCAATTATATAAGGCAATTAATAACAAAAGCAAAGAAACACATTGACAACAATACAATAATAGTGGGGGACTTTAACACCCCCTCACTGAAATGGACAGATCATCTAAGCAAAAGATCAACAAGGAAATAAAGACTTTCAATGACACACTGGACCAAATGGACTTCACAGACATATTCAGAACATTCCATCCCAAAGCAACGGAATACACATTCTTCTCTAGTGCCCATGGAACATTCTCCAGAATAGATCACATCCTGGGTCACAAATCAGGACTCAATCAGTACTGAAAGATTGGGATCATTCCCTGCATATTTTCAGACCACAATGCTTTGAAACTAGAACTCAATCACAAGAAGAAAGTCAGAAAGAACTCAAATACATGGAGGCTAAAGAGCATCCTACTAAAGAATGAATGGGTCAACCAGGAAATTAAAGAAGAATTTAAAAAATTCATGGAAACAAATGAAAATGAAAACACAACTGTTCAAAATTTTTGAGATGCAGCAAAGGCGGTCCTAAGAGGAAAGTATATAGCAATACAAGCCTTTCTCAAGAAACAAGAAAGGTCTCAAATATACAACCTAACCTTACACCTAAAGGAGCTGGAGAAAGAACAGCAAATAAAGCCGAAACCCAGCAGGAGAAGAGAAATAATAAAGATCAGAGCAGAAATCAATGAAAAAGAAACCAAAAGAACAGAGAACAGATCAATTAAACTAGGAGCTGGTTCTTTGAAAGCATTAACAAGATTGATAAAGCCCTGGCCACACCTATCAAAAAGAAAAGAGAAATGACCCAAATCAACAAAATCATGAATGAAAGAGGAGAGATCACAACCAACACCAAAGAAATACAAACAATTATAGAACATATTATGAGCAACTATATGCCAGCAAATTAGATAATCTGGAAGAAATGGATGCATTCCTAGAGATGTATCAATTACCAAAACTGAAACAGGAAGAAATAGAAAACCTGAACAGACCTATAACCACGAAGGAAATTGAAGTAGTCATCAAAAATCTCCCAACAAACAAAAGCCCAGGGCCAGATGGCTTCCCAGGGGAATTCTACCAACCATTTAAAGAAGAATGAATACCTATTCTTCTGAAACTGTTCCAAAAAATAGAAATGGAAGGAAAACTTCCAAACTCGTTTTATGAGGCCACCATTACCTTGATCCCAAAACCAGACAAAGACCCCATCAAAAAGGAGAAGTACAGACCATTATCCTTGATGAACATGGATGCAAAAATTCTCACCAAAATACTAGCCAATAGGATCCAAGAGTACATTAAAAGGATTATTCACCACGACCAAGTGGGATTTATCCCTGGGCTGCAAGGTTGGCTCAACATCCACAAATCAATCAATGTGATACAATACATTAATAAAAGAAAGAACAAGAACCATATGATCCTCTCAATAGATGCAGAAAAAGCATTTGACAAAGTACAGCATCCTTTCTTGATCAGAGAAGAGGGATAGAGGGTACATACCTCAATATCATAAAAACCATCTATGAAAAACCCACAGCGAATATCATTCTCAATGGGGAAAAACTGAGAGCTTTCCCCCTAAGGTCAGGAACACGGCAGGGATGTCCACTATCACCACTGCTATTCAACATAGTATTAGAAGTCCTAGCCACAGCAATCAGACAACAAAAAGAAATAAAAGGCATCCAAATAGGCAAAGAAGAAGTCAAACTCTCACTCTTTGCAGATGATATTATACTTTATGTGGAAGACCCAAAAGACCACTCCAAAACTGCTAGAACTCATACAGGAATTCAGTAAACTGTCAGGATATAAAATCAATGCACAGAAATCGGTGGCATTCCTATACACCAACAATAAGACAGAAGAAAGAGAAATTAAGGAGTCGATCCCATTTACAATTGCACCCAAAACCATAAGATACCTAGGAATAAATCTAACCAAAGAGGCAAAGAATCTGTACTCAGAAAACTGTAGAATACTCATGAAAGAAATTGAGGAAGACACAAAGAAATGGAAAAACGTTCCATGCTCATGGATTGGAAGAACAAATATTGTGAAGATGTTAATGCTACCTAGAGCAATATACACATTTAATGCAATCCCTATCAAAATACCATCCACTTTTTTCAAAGAAATGGAACAAATAATCCTAAAATTTGTATGGAACCAGAAAAGACCCCGAATAGCCAGAGGAATATTGAAAAAGAAAAGCAAAGCTGGTGGCATCACAATTCTGGACTTCAAGCTCTATTACAAAGCTGTCATCAGACAGTATAGTACTGGCACAAAAACAGAAACATAGATCAATGGAACAGAATAGAGAGTCCAGAAATGGACCCTCAACTCTATGGTCAACTAGTCTTCGACAAAGCAAGAAGGAATGTCCAATGAAAAAAAGACAATCTCTTCAACAGATGGTGTTGTGAAAATTGGATAGCCATATGCATAAGAATGAAACTGGACCATTTCCTTACACCATAGACAAAAATAGACTCCAAATGGTTGAAAGACCTAAACGTGAGACAGGAGTCCATCAAAATCCTAAAAGAGAACACAGGCAGCAACCTCTTCAACCTCAGCTGCAGCAACTTCTTCCTAGAAATATCACGAAAGGCAAGGGGAGCAAGGGCAAAAATGAACTATTGGGAGTTCATCAAGATAAAAAGCTTTTGCTATGCAAAAGAAACAGTCAACAAAACCAAAAGACAACTGACAAAATGGGAGAAGATATTTGCAAATGACATATCAGATAAAGGGCTAGTATCCAAAATCTATAAAGAATTTATCAAACTCAACACCCAAAGAACAAATGATCCAACCAAGAAATGGGCAGAAGACATGAACAGACATTTTTCCAAAGAAGACATCCAAATGGCCAACAGACACATGAAAAAGTGCTCAGCATCACTCGGCATCAGGGAAATCCAAATCAAAACCTCAATGAGATACCACCTCACACCAGTCAGAATGGCTAAAAATAAGTCACAAAACGACAGATGTTGGCGGGGATGCAGAGAAAGGGGAACCCTCCTACAATGTTGGTGGGAGGTGCAAGCTGGTGCAACCACTCTGGAAAACAGTATGGAGGTTCCTCAAAAAGTTGAAAATAGAGCTACCCTATGACCCAGCAATTGCACTATTGGGTATTTACCCCAAAGACACAAATGTAGGGATCCAAAAGGGTACGTGCACCCCGATGTTTATTGCAGCAATGTCCACAATAGCCAAACTATGGAAAGAGCCCAGATGTCCATCGACAGATGAATGGATAAAAAAGAAGTGGTATATACATACAATGGACTATTATGCAGCCAAGAAAAGGAATGAAATCTTGCCATTTGCAATGACGTGGATGGAACTGGAGGGTATTATGCTGAGCGAAATAAGTCAATCAGAGAAAGACATGTATGATATGATCTCACTGATATGAGGAATTCTTAATCTCAGGAAACAAACTGAGGGTTGCTGGAGTGGTGGAGGGTAGGAGGGATGGGGTGGCTGGGTGATAGGCATTGGGGAGGGCATGTGCTATGGTGAGTGCTGTGAATTGTGTAAGACTGTTGAATCACAGACCTGTACCTCTGAAACAATACATTATATATTTAAAAAAAGAGAGAGAGAAGAATAAGAAGATAGCAGGAGGGGAAGAATGAAGGGGACTAAGTCGGAGGGGGAGATGAACCATGAGAGACTATGGACTCTGAGAAACAAACTGAGGGTTCTAGAGGGGAGGGGGGTGGGGGATGGGTTAGCCTGGTGATGGGTATTAAAGAGGGCACGTTCTGCGTGAAGCACTGTGTGTTATGCACAACAATGAATCATGGAACACTACATCAAAAACTAATGATGTAACGTATGGTGATTAACATAACAAAATAATATTTTAAAAAATATGACTGATTTTGGCACATTGATTTCGTATCCTTCAACTTCACTGAATTTATTAGTTCTAACAGTTTTTTTGGTGGAATCTTCAGGGTTTTTTACATATAATACCATGTCATCTACAAACGGATGCAATGTAAAGTTAGGTTATTTGAATCTTCTTTTTTAATGTAGGCATTTCCTTCTTAGTACTGCTTTTTGTTGTTGTTGCATCCCACAAATTTTGGTATATTATGTTTTTGTTTTCTTTGTCTTGTGACACTTTTTCTAATCTAATATTCTCTCTGATCCAGTGGTTGTTTAAGAGTGTGTTGTTTATTTTCCATGTATTTGTGAATTTTCCCATTTTGTGTTAGTGATTTTTACTCTTATTCCATTTTGGTCAGAAAAGTTACTTGGAATGATTTTGACCTCATTAAATTTGGTAAGACTTGTTTTATGACTTAACATATGATCTATCCTGGAGAATGTCTTGTGTGTGCTTGAGAAGAACATACAATCTTCTGCTGTTAGGTAGAAAGTTCTGTATATGTTTGTTAGGTCCATTTGTTCTATAGTGTTGTTCAAATCAGCTGTTGGGCATGGCTTTTGAAGGTAGAAAAATCAACATTATGAAAAAGTCTTCAAATAAAAGGTACTAACACCTGGAAAAAACTGATTCCAAAAATATCTGATAGTCCATGTATGAGTTACAGATTCACATTAAAATCTTTTTGAAGCCAACTTTAGTACAAGATTCTAATCAATTGGTCTTCAGTCCTTGTAGGGCTTTTGTGCTCCACCAGACTTCTCAATACTGTAATGACAATAGTTCAGTTTGAAACCTTGAAGATCTCTAGGCCAATATTCAATTCTCTGCATTTTTCAATCTATCCGTCTTTTTACTTCTGTATTTCATAACTATATTTCACATACATCTTTTTCCTAGTTGATGCTTCATTTTTTGTAGCATTATTTAATATATCCTTTTGATGTTGTTGAGCTTAGAGATGCCATTTATTTATTTTTTTTTTTGCATTTAGTGATCTATTTATAGGTTTTTCTTCTCCAAATATTTTGATGTAATGGCTTATATGTTGATAAATTTCCATATGTTAAAACATTCTTAAATTCCTGGAATAAGCCTGACTTAGTAAAGGAGTATACTGCTTTCAATACATTATTAGATTTGATTTCTTAACCAAATTCCTTTCAATATTTGGAAATCTTGCATATACTAGCAAAATTGGTCAGTTTGCCCTCTTTAAAATTTAGGTTTTGATATTAATGATAAACCATTTCATAAAATGAATAGGACAAATTACCTTTTTTGTATGATGTGAAATAGTTTAAAATTATAAGAATTATTCTTTCTTTAAAGGCAGAGCCACTTTGGTGCCTTTTCAATTTTTTTTCTGCACCAATTTCTCTTACCTCTTCTTCTTGGATTCCAGTAGCACAAATGCTAGATGTTCTGAAATTGTTTCATAAATCCCTGAGAATCTGTTATTTTTTTCCAATCTTTTTTCTTCCTATTTTTCATATTGTTTTATATTAATCTATTTCAATTTCACCTATTTTTCCTCTGTCATCTCTATTCTGCTGTTGAGACAATACAGTAAGCTTTTAAATTTTAGATACTGTTTTTTCCAGTTTTAAGATTTCCTTCTTTTTTTTAATAGTTTCAGTTAGATTGTTGAGAACTTCTATCTTTCCATTCATTTCAATAGTCTTTACCTTATGTAGCACATTTATAATTCTTCTCTAAAATCTTTGACTATTCCAATATCTCAACTTAGAGTTCATATTTATTGGTTGTCTTTTTTGTTGAGAAATAGTCACATTTTCCTTATTATTCATATGTCTGGTAATTTTGGGTTCTGTCTTGGACATTTTGATTATTATGTTGTGAAACTTTGGATCCTGGGAGAATGTTGATTTTGTTGTTGTTGTTGTTCTAGGAGACAATGAATCCAGTTAGTTTCAGATTGCAAGTTCTATCTTACGTTCTGTGGGGGCTGGTCCCAATGTCAGTTTAGGTTTTAAAGCTTCTGCTATGCTGTCATATAATAGTGCAATTCTTAAAACCTTTGCTGTGTTCTTTTTAGTCTTTTCTAGGCATGCAGAGCTCAGGTTTGAGCCCAGGATGTTTTCAGTTCATACACAGAATTAGGGAGTCTCCTTTTCCAGCTTTTTCCTTTCTCAGATCCAGCCACACACTATACCTCAGGGGTCTCTTTTATACATCCTCTGGCTGAAAAGATAGTTTCTCTCTGAATTGCAGCTGCAGATCCTTGACTGGGGCCTACCCATGAGTCAAAGCAGAAATATTAAAGCAAGAAAAAAAAAATAGGGATTCCCCCACACTTTTCAGACTATAGTGGTCTGTTTTCCTAGTCCTTCTGCACAGAAAGACAGGATTTCTCTGAGTTTTAGTGGTCTGTATCTTCACCACTGGGGCTACAATCAAGAGAGGGAGAGATGAAAAAACAGAAAGGAAGAAAAACATCTCAAAGGCTTTACCTCCACACTCTTTGGCATTGGTTTTTTTCTGGCTTTATGGCCAGAAAGGTGAGGTTTTACTCTGTTCTTGCTTCCCATATCTCTGCAGCTATGGAATCATGACTAGATCACTCTCAGATTAAAGCCATGAGAAAAAAAAAAAAAAAGAGAGAGAGAGAGAGAGAGAAAGGGAGAGAAAATGGGACTCACATCCATATAATTTGTTTCTTAAGTTTTGACCTACCCTTTTCAATCTTTCAGCTTTTATTTACTTTTCAGAGTTCTAAATGGTGGCTCTGTTTTATCCAGTTTCCTTTGTAGTCAATGAGACAGATAGGTTGTAGTGGGCTTACTCCATCTTGGCTGTCCTTGGAAGTACTAATGCCTTTTAAAGTACAGACCTTTATTTATCTTTCTAAACTTCTTTATGGATTTTGGTATTTTCAGGGTTTTAGTTTTTTCTTGAGTCAATAGTTCTAGTTCATATTTTGCTAGAAAATCATTTATTTCTTCTAAAGTTTCAAATGTATTGCTATATACTTACCAGAAACAAACAAAAAAATGTTTTCTTATGTCTATCTCTTCCATATATATGTGGCATATCTGTTTTAACTCCTGTTCCAAAAAATCAGGTATGGCAAAACTTTCTCTATTTTATTAGTCTTTTCAAAGAGTAGACTTTCAATTTATTCTTTTTATTTTTTTAACTTTTGTCTTTATTAATTAGTATCATCCCAATATCTTTTGTTTATTTTGTTAGTTTCTCATTACTGCAATAAAACAATTTATTTTCATACTCTCTTCAGAATAAAATTATTTAAAACTATAAATTTCCTTCTGAAACATATTAGTATATGCATATTAGCTTATTACACAGGTTTTGCTATGAGGTGTTCAGTATGGTGGTTAAGAGTGTACATTCCTTGAATTGAAACTCTTGTCCCTTCTTGTATTCACTTGAGCAGGTTACTTAACTTCTTTATGCCCCAGTCTCTTCTGCCAAATGGGAATAATAATATACATAACTGCTAAGATTGAGATCTTCCAGTTTAAAAGGCTTAGAAACTGCTTGCATTCAGTAAGCATTCAGTAATTGCTGTTGTTACTTCTACTACTTTCTGAATTATTTTTACTTTTGATTTTATTTCCTCTTTGGGTTATTTAAAAATGGATTCTTAATTTCTAATACTTAAGAGATTTTTTGGTCTACTTTTAATTATTTATGTCTGTGTTTATTAGATAATGACCAGATATTGCAACAGGTAAAACCCTAATTATTTTACTCTGTTGAAGTTTCCTTGTGGCCAAATATAAATATTTTTCAAGTAGTCCATGAAAATAAAAAAGGTGAAAAAGTTTATATAAATATATATGTTCTACTAATTCATACTTGCAAACTATATGATTCACATAATCTATTTGCTTATTATTTTTATTTACTAAAGGGATGTTTATTAAAATTTCCCATTGTAATGGACCTTTATGTAGTCCATTAAGGCAACAAATATCTTATATTTCTGGAAGTATTTTTCTATATATTTGACTACTTTGTCATATGAGCACCTTTGCTTTATTAGATATCTGAGGTTTGGCAAAATTTCTCAAATTTTACCTTATAATTTCCATCTATTTTTGTTCTATGTAGTGAGATTCTTCCCTCACTTGATATTCAAGCCACTGATTAAGTACCCAGAAGGGTACATTTTCTTTTTCAGTTTACCTGTTAACAACTAATAATGGCTTTTAGTTTCAGGAAGTCTTTTCCATGTTCTAAGTGCAACTCCAATATTCCTTTTTGCTTTTTTATTAAAGGTCTACTTCACTGGCATCCACTTGTTATAAATTTTAATTTGCTGGTCTTCCCTTGGTTTACTAAACCCCACTTAAATAAATTATTATTATTATTATTATTTTATTTATTTGACAGAGACAGAGAGAGAGGGAACACAAACAGAGGGAGTGGGAGAGGGAGAAGCAAGCTTCCCGCGGAGCAGGGAGCCCAATGCGGGGCTCAATCGAGGGCCCTGGGATCATGACCTGAGCCAAAGGCAGACGCTTAACTATCTGAGCCACCCAGGTGCCCCTAAATTATGTTTTTTCTTTGTCTGCTTATGGTTTTTGTTTTCCCTTAGCATCTGTACAAGCCAGGCTATTAAGGTCTCTCAAATAGAGACAAATGAGTGAACAATGGATGTCAATGATATTTATGTTCTTGAGGGCTATGTGACCATTGCCCTCCTATTAAGCACTGGAAGACAGCCTCTGTTCCCAGATTGGCTTGCTACAAGTAAAGGCCTTTTCCACAATAACAGGAGCTGTGTGTTATTCTGCCCACTAGGGTAGGTTCCCTCCAAATTCTGCAGAGTTGGTCCATCTGAAAACCATATGCAACAAATAGGCAGGTTACTACCTCTTAGGTTGCCTCAGGGAACCACAATTTGTGATCTACTTCCCAAGACATCAGTGAGAGGCAAGACTTTTTTCTCTGTTATTAGTGCCCTTGTATTCTGTCAGAATCAAAAGGTGAGGTCCATAGCTTATTAGAAATAACAAGCTGAAAATGGGGGAGTAATCCCGGATTGAAAAAAACTTCCTTTCAAAATAGCAACAAAAATGGCAAGATACTAAAAACTAAATTTAACACGAAAGGTGTGAGACTTAATAAGGAAAACAATAAACTATTATTAAATGTTATAGACCCAAACACATAAATATAACATGTTCAAAGATAAGAAGGCTTAATATTCTAAAATTATAAAAATTTTAAAATATTAACATATACAAAATGTAATTCAAAACAGACTGTCTCAAATGGGGGTGATGAATTGGGTAAAAACTTTTTCAGAGTTCATATAAAAATTTAAAATCTTCAAAAATATCTCTCAAAATTTTGAATTAAAGTCTAAGGCAGGACTTGGTTTTTTACTTAATAGCAGTTACTATAAGATTAATTAAAATGGTAAGCTTTTGGCATAAGAATATACATAGAAATTAGCAGAACAGAAAAAAAAACCAAAGATAAATCCAAGTATAAATGCATATTAATTTATGACAAAGGTGGCATTTCAATTCAGTGAAGAAAGTAAAGTTTATTTAATAAGCAGTGCAAGCATAACTGGCTGGGGAAAAAACAAAGTTAAATTTTGCTTGTATGCTCTATACAAAAATTAATTCCATATGGATTAACAATTTAAATATAAATTATTTTAAAAATATTTAAAAAGAAAACGAGAATATCATTTGTACAAGGTCTAGTGGGTGAGATTTTCCTAGGCAAAACAGGAAACCCAAAAGCTATAAAGGAAAAGGTTAACATAATTGACTACATAAAGGTCTAAATTATTGTATAGCATAAGACAGCATAACCGAAGTCAGAGATGATGGTAGGCTGGGAAAATATTTGACAGAAATTGGGTGAATAATCCTAAACAAGCAAAACTCCACCTATTGATTAGAAAAAGACAAGCAATCCAATAGAAAATTGTTCAAAGAATGTGCATAGGCAATTGGTAGAGGAGGGAATCCAAATAGCCAATAAACATTTGAAGAGAAATGCATCATTACTGGCAAACCAAAAAAACTGACCAAAACCAACCAACCAAACAAACAAAACAAAATATGTGCAAGGGGTAATAGGTAGTGCTGGTGGAGTTATAAAGAAACGGAAATTCACATAGGACGATGGTGGGAGTAAAAAAATGTCACAATGTATACATGTAAATTTACACAAATGTAAATTCGTAGTATTTATTAAAGTAGAATTTGAATTTGCTTGTGCTGTGACCAGTAATCCCACTTTTGAGAATGTACCCTATTGAAATAAAAAGGACTACTATGTAAGGACTTCCACGGCATCATTTTGATAATGGTGAAAATGGAATCTACTTGAGTATCTACCAGTAGAGAAGTAATGGGATAAATTGTAAGTGTGAAAGAATTGCATGCTGTTTCTAAAAAGAATAAAATAGAGCCATATCTATAAACCTGAAGGGATATCTATTTTCAAGTAAAAAAGCAAACTGCAGAGTAATGTGCATACTATGATAACATTTTTTAAAACAAAACAAAACCTCATAAATAATATGTATGTTTGAAAAAGGATGGAGAAAGTTATGAAAGTATACACCCTGGGCTATTAGCACTGGTCACTTCAAGAGGACAGGAATGGAAGGAGAGGCTGAAGGAAGGTTACTCATTCTTTCTTTAAGCATGTTTGGACTGTTGCACTTCTTAAATTGCATACCTAATTTTTGTGAATTTTAAATTTGTGAATTTAAATTTTGTTTATTTTAAAATTTTAAAAATTAAATTTTAATTTATTAATTTAAAATTTTAATGTTGTGAATTTAAAAAAAACTAAAGACATTTAAAAAATAATTTTGCTTGTTTAGGGAACCAATTGTTGTAAGTCAGTTTGACTACAGCACAGCAATTGGGAAGGGAGAAGTCAGACTGAAAATGGTGGCGGGGTCCACATTATAAAGGACTAACACACTTAATTTTTTAAGATTTATTTATTCATCTTATAAAGAGGGGGGTGTGGAGGGACAGAGGGAGAGAGAGTCTCAAGCAGACTCACTGAGCACAGAGCCCCACACAGGTCTTAATTCCACAACCTGAGAATCATGACCCAAGCTGAAACCAAGAGCCCAGTGCTGAACCCACTGCCTCACCCAGGCGCCCCTAAGAAAGTGACCTGATAAGAAATGTACACTTAAAAAGCAATAGCATTCTGGAATAGGAGTAAAAGATTTTGGAGGTGTCCATATCACAGAGTTATTAAAAAAAATCCCAGCAAGGAGAAGAAAGAGAAATATGGAAATATTGTTTTTCAAACCACTGGTCATAATATATAATGGGCCTTGAAATGACTTGAATGACTTGCTATGAACATTTTTGAAAAATGAAATCGAATATAAAACATCAGAAGTCATCACTCCTAATAAGTGAAGGTATCCCTCTAGAGATGTTTTTCAGGCATCTGGATATTCATTCATACCTACAAACTGTGATGAAAAAGTATTTCCAGCTGGGAGTTGTAATTAAACACATTTAAGGCCAGTTTTATTGCTTTTAGAGGTAAAACTGACAGAACACATCAATTGATAGATTGCAAAGTAAAGGAAGAAAGAATTGAACAATGTGAAGGTCCAGTTTAAAATGAAATGTAAATGAAATTTAAAAATGAAAGGATAATACACTTCATCTTCTTTACACAACCAGAGTCACCCCCAGGACCTGATAGTCTATCATTATTACCTTCAGTTTTAAAAATCACTTTTTATTCTAAGCCAGCTCTTTGTTGTGGTGGTTGTTTCATTTTGTTTTTTTTTTCAACAAGATATTCCATTTAGAACAATGGTTCCTTGGGGTGCCTGCGGGGCTCAGTCAGTTAAGCATAGAGTCTTAGTTTTGGCTTCGGTCCTGATCTTAGAGTTTTGAGATCAAGCCCTGCGTCAGGCTCCACACTCAGCGGGGAATCTGCTTGGGATTCTCTCTCTCCCTCTGTCCCTCACCCCCTGCTCTCTCTCTCTCTCTTTCTATCAAATAAATAAATAAATCTTAAAACAAACAAACAAACAATGGTTCCTTAAGCCATCCCTACTCTCATCCCTACTCTCTCCTCTCTTCTCCTCCCCCTTCCACTCCCCTCCCCTTCTTTCCCCTCCCCTCTCCAACCTTTGCAGGTTACCTATCTCTTTAACATACAGAATGGGAACCAGTCAGAGTTAAAGACTGGATCCCGCCCTCCTTTGACTCACCCACTGCTCTCAGTACAGCCTCTTACAAGATTGGTATTTACACTTCATCCCTTTACTAGTTCACACGGTGGTCTTTCTCTTCTAGCACACAAGCACATAAGGTCCTCACATGTAGGGTAAGTTCTGTTTTTAACTTGTCTGCATTTCCCCTGCACCCAGTACTATGTCTGCTACATGGCAGGCAAAATAATTGGAATGGGTGAATAAATGAATATGTGCTGAGCCATTTGCTGAGTTCTAACTGCATTATCTTACAATCCTTTGCTTCATAAGTATCCATCTTTCTTAGACCTTAAACTTCTATCCTCTGGATCTTTCCCCTTATTATTCAACACACATGTACAAACTATCCAAATATCCATTACAAAGGGAAAAAAAGAACAAAACTTTTCTCAAATTTTTAAGCTATTTCTTTCCTTCTTGTCACAGCCAAACTTTCTGGAAAACTAGTCAAATTTTGCTACCTCCCCTTTCTCAACCTGCATTCACTCCTCAACTCGTTAGAGCTGACTACAATTTCCAGGAAATACAGTCGACAGAGGGACATATTAAAACACAGCATAGGAATGCAATCAGCAAAATCCAGACTGTGGCAAGCACTACAGAACAAATGGCTCAATTTAACAACTATAGCCATAAATGAAGAGGGAGAGATGAATATAAACATAGATTTTTAAAATATTAAACAATCTCAATTCGTGGACCTTTTTGAACTCATACTTTTAAAAAGCAATTTATGACATTTATTCCAAATAGTGAAAAATGGCAATTATATAAATTAGCATTAACTGGATATTTGATGATACAAAGAAATTATTACTTATTGATTTTAGATGCAATAACAGTATGATAATTGTTTTTTTAAATGGTCTTATCTATTAGTGATACATGCTGAAATATTTATGGATAAAATAATATGATGTCTGAAATGTGTTCCAAAACAATACAAGGGACAGAGTCTTATATAAAACAAGGCCATGAGTTGATTACTGTTCAATTTAAGTAATAAACATGGAGGTTTATGTTATGTTTGAAATATTCCATAATAAAAAGTTAAAAAGAAGCATGGTTTCAGTCCACAACATCCTTAAACTATTTTGGGCATAGTCATCAACCAAAATGCCCAACTTCATGGGCATCTTTTCAAGTCGTTAACATGATCCCTGTTGTACCTGACCTTGTTACCTAATCCCTATGTCTTGTCAGTCTCACACTTGACTTCAAGGTCACGGCTGTCCTCATTCTCCTCTACCTCCACTCTCCTGATCACAAAGCCTGGTGGGAATACTTCTTGGGGACCAATGCTAGGGTAGGGGATTCCAGCACTAAATTAAGACGGTGATAGGAACTCGTACAAAGCAGGGGAGTCAGGTTGAGAAAATGGAATCATAGTCCAAAGCCAATGTGACATGTAAAAGAACTATAGTTTAATTCTACAGGATGGGACAGGACCAAAATGGAAAGATGTTGTTGCAAAGGTATGAGTTTGGCGGTTTAGAAGTAGAATAGAATCAAAGATAAGCAAAAAGTCAGAGATTATCTTTAAAATGTCGATAAAGTTGTGTTCTGGAGTTCTGTTCTCAGGAGTCTCTAGCACCTGTTCGGTGGTGGTGATGACAGCCCCAGGTGTTACCTTGGGCCAGCAGCCTGCCACTCTGACAGGAACTGCTCAGCCTCCTGCATTGGCAACTCCAATTGCCTCTGGATATTCAGCCAGTATTTGAGCGCCTTCCAGATGCTCAGTATATTATCCTAGCTCTGCTTCTCATTTTACTTTATACCAATTGTTCTTAGCCATTTTTGGGTCATGAACTCCTATGGGAATCCAATGAAAGGCACGGGCCATTTCCCCAGGATAAAATGCCCATAAACACCTAGGCACAAAATTTGGCATGCCATTTATTTTATTACACCAGAAGTTTCCTTCAAATATGCAGACATAAAATAATTGTCATGTCACAAATAAAAAAGAGCCATATTTATTATAAGAAGGAAAAATGCATATCGTATATGCAAAATAAAAAGTAACCTAATTGTGTTAAAAGTAAATCCCAATGCTGTCGTTGAACTTGACGGCTACGCTGTAGCTGTAGTGTGGTTCGTGATTTAGTATGTTTGTGTCATCTTCGGCTTCTCAGCCGACCTTGTAATAACTAGTGCTAAAAATCTTGCTCCTAAAGGTGTGCAGCCAGGAAAGAATCATTTCCTTTGTTTGCTCTGTTAATTGAAGGTGCCACAAGGTGGTTTCCTAGAAAGCAGAATGAGTGATGATCAGCCGCACACAGTCTGTCTCTGAGGGAGTACTGCCGGGATGAATGCTGAGGGAAGGTAGGGAGGGAGGGAGGACGGGAGGACGGGCAGAAAGAAAGAGGCTGACTACAGGCCGCCCACCTGGCCAGCCTTCCAGGTGGGAAGGCATTTCAGAGTTATCCTGACTTACAGACAGAATACTGGCCCTTATTCCTGAAGCGGGGTCTGGGCAGCACATGACTGTGTCCACTACAGGAAACACCAGAATTCTCTAAGACTCCTTGAACTGAATTCCTGTCCCAGATTTCCTCTGTGCCCAAGTGCACACTGCCATCTTTGCAAGGTGCTCAGTCTTTTTAATTTTGACTGCAGAGAAATGGCTAGAGCTTTACCCCTCTTGTCTCCAGCCTGTAGACACATTTTCCCAGCGCTAGAAATTTCACACTAAAACCCACCTGCAATCCCCTCTCTCCCTGAGAGGCTAGTGAGCCGTAACAGTTTTCTCAGCCGGTGTGATAAGAGTTTCTTCAGGTTCTTGAATAAAAATGTTTACCTCAAACATATATGTCACCATTTTCCACAAAGTAAGCCAAGCTGTGTTGAACCTTTCTTTGTCTGGTCGAATAATTCTGAGAGGAGCTTCCCTTTTCACCCAGAGAAAATAGAATGTCCATTTTATGGCTAAGGACTTCAAAGCCTTGATCTCTGGGATACCTGTGAACTTCAGATATTTGGGTATTCAAAAGCAGCAGGGAAAAAAACCCTTATGTTGTTTTTTCCCTTATGAACTAAACTTCTGGTAAAGATGGTGATTTAAATCTGTAGCTCTAATCGAGTTCATGACTTACATGTCAGATGACTAGTTAAAAGATTCTTCATTAAAACAACAAAATCTGGCATATTCTGGAGCATGGCAGTAATCCATTTATTTGTAGATCAATATTTTTTTTGTCACCCAAAACTTATGAAATAGGAATTCTTTTTTGATAGCATCAGTATGCACATACCCGAACAAAACCAGAGACACTGGGCGCTCTGACAGGTGTTGCAGGTGAATCCAGTGGCGCTCCGAAGGGAATTTGGTAAATATCAGTGATTCTTTCGTAGGTCACATCTTTTGACAAAGAGACCACTTCAGTTTCCTTCCTCTGCCTCTTTGACCATTTCCAGAGCGCTTAAAGTTCTCACTAATGTTTACTACTTTTGTTTGGACATGAGGCAATCAGCCTTATTGTAGCAACAACAAAGCTAATCATTACTAAGGGCCTTCCATGCACCACATACAATCTAATTGTATCATCTCAGTTAATTCTCATGATAACCGAATGGAGTAAGTACCACTATTATTCCTATTTTAGGGATTCTCCTTTTTACAGAAGAGAAAAGTGATACCAAATGATGTTAAATAGCTAGCCTCAATTCACAGACCGAGCAGGTAAGAGGCTTGGATTCAAAGACACTCTGCGGCTAGACTTCAAAGTTTGCCTACTTATATATGCTACATGGTGTTTCAAGCATCTTTTGGGGACAAAGGTTAATTTGGGAGTCATCCCAACATCTTTAAATTGGGCTTTCCTCTCATCAGAGAATTCCCCCTCGCTTGGTATGCTCTCGGGGCAGGGGGGGCACACAAAACCGGCTACTTTAGCTCTGTTAGCTTCATGCATCCATAGACAGGACGTGGCCACAAAGTGCTGGAGCTCCTTGCTGCAGGTTGAACAATGAAAGTGGACAAAATGTAGCTGACCTCTGTCTTAGTTCACTGACATTTTTCCGTTAAAGCTAGAGCCAACATAAACAAAGCCACATTTCTATGTTCATAATAGCAGGATTTTTTATTTAATCCCTATATAGAAGCAGCTCTGCTTGCTATCCCATAATGTGGGGATAATGACAAATACACGTTGCTTGAGTAGGTATGTTGTATACCTGTTTGGAATGTGTGTTAGTTATTCTCTGCTCATCTCCACTCTCTCTTGCCTCAGGAGGCTGCTCTCTACAGATGACATCACCCACACTCCCATGCTAGCAGGCTTCAAGCTGGCCTCGACCAATAGGAAGCAGCAAGAAGATGGTCAGAGAGCAGGAGGAGTGAGAAGGAGGGGTACTTCTTCCCTGCTCTCTCCTGCTTTGTGCCTGGTTTTGCCAGGGGCAGCAGCCCCCCCCCCCCCCCGCCCCCGCCAGGACTATAGTGCCTCCTCAGGAGGCCTTCTTCAAAGCACCAACACTCTTTGGGCATCCCAATGTTTCCAGCTTCCTGGTGTCTCATCTGTGGAGACAGTTTCTTCATTAAATGCACTTCAGTTGTGTCACCTGAGTGGAATTCTATCTTCTGCTGGGACTCTAACTGATTCACAGTAAAATAATACAATGATAATATATAATACAGTAAAAATATTGGAGATATAAAAGAAAAATAATTTTTTAAATAAGAGGAAGAAAGTAGTCATTTGGGAGACCTTATTTATAACTCCTTTAAAACCCACTTTTGCAAAGTTAAATCTTCTGCTCTATCCAATCTTCCTGGGTGATCCCCATCCATTCTCATGATTTCAAGTGTCATCTATGATCTTGTACTCAAAGTGTGGTGCTTGGACCGGCAGGCTTAGCATCATCTGAGATCTTGTTAGAAATGCAATATCTCAGGTACCTGCCAGACCTACTGAATCAGTAGCTGTATTTTAACATGTTCCCCGTTATTTGTAGTCATGTAAAAATGTGAAAAGCACAAGACAAACACTGTGAGTCCAAATTTTATATCTTTAGTCCAGTGTTTCTCAACTAGGGGTGAATTTTTGCACCTCAGGTGGGCATCGTTAATGCTTCGAGACATTTCTGGTTGTCACAGTTGGGACGTGCTACTGGCATCTAGTGGGTAGACATCAGGGATGCTGCTAAACATTCTGCAATGTGCCAGACAGCCCTCTATGACAAAGAATTATGCAGTCCAAATTGTCAATAATGCTGAGGTTCAGAAATCCTGCTTTAGATCTACCTCCTTAACATGTTTTTGACTACCTAAAAGATATCTCTATCTTGATGTCTAGATAAAACACTTTCTTTTATTAATCACCACCATCCCTCCCAGACCTAAATCAGCCTCCAAGTCTATACCACTGCTCTCCTAAGCTAGAAAACAGGAAGTCAGGGCTCCTGGGAGACTCAGTCGGTTAAGCAGCTGCTTTTGGCTCAGGTCATGATCCCAGGGTCTTGGAATGGAGTCCAGCCTCGGGCTCTCTGCTCACCGGGGAGCCTGCTTCTCCCTCTGCCTTCCACTCCCCCTGCTGGTGCTCTCTCTCTCTCTGACAAATAAATAAAATCTTTTTAAAAATTAAAAAGAAAAGAAAAACCAGAAAGTCATCCTGACTGCCTCGCTTTACCTCACCCAGTTGCTCATAAAATCTCATCACTTCTACCTTCTCTGTTACCATCACCATGTACATCACCATCATTCTCACCTCATCTACGATGGTAGCCTTTTAGCTAGGTTCTCTACCTCTTGGCTCTCAGCAGGTAAGTCCACTCTTTACAATGATACCCAGGTCACTTCCCTAAGGACAAATGTCTTCCCCATTTTGCCACCTAAAAAGTTATTCTGGTCCCCAGCACTTCATATCAAAGTCGCAAAATGGCATCTCTTGGATATGATTCATTTGTGTCATGCTGTTTTTTTTTAATTGGGAAATTTCACATAAAATTTTACTTTTTTCAGGTTTCTTTTAAAAAATTAGAAAGTCTATCAACCTTGAACCCAAAGTCTCATATAAACTGCTTCTGCTCCTCTCTTTTGATGGGTCATGAGCTCTTTGGTGTGTCCTTAGTTCCTCTCGTATCTGAATCTAATTTCTGCCTTGACCCCATAAGGACTTTGACTTACAAAATAACATCTAAAAGTCTTACATTTGATTCAAAATGCTGGTGACCCAAACTGGTCTTACTTTACCTCTCTATTTCATCCTCTCCCATCCCCATATAAAAGCACTCTCTGAAAAAATTGCCCTACTATGAATATTCAGACATATACATTATCTCGGAAAGCTGAATAAATTATTTTCATTTATTTCGCAAATATTCCTTGAATTCCAACCCTACTATATGCCAGGTGTTGTTCTAGGTGTAGGGGATACAGAAGAAAGCAACATAAAGACAAAGTGCCTTCTCTCATGAAACTCATCTCCTGGGAGCCAAGGGAGAGCTAAACAAATATGTCATATGGTGAGGAGGGGTATGAAGACAAAGGAAGCAGGGATGAGATAAAGAGCAAAGGTGGTGGCGTGGGAGGTGGTGCTTTATACCGCACACTCAGGGAAGGCCTCCCCGAAGGACAATGTTTGGGCAGAGGGTGGAAGTGAGTGGGAAAGCAGGCTACGGAGATGTCCGGGGAAGAGCAGGTGAGGAGGTCTTGAGGTGCGAATATGCGTCAGGGGTCTGAGAACCTGCACAGTTATTGTTGCCGGAGCCAGATAAACAAAGGGACGAGAGGTGGGAAATGAGACCAGAGAACCAGTTCGGGAATCAGATTATTAGGGGCTTTTTATTTACCCAGAGTGAAATAAAGCATCTTGGAAATTTTTGAGCAGGTCATCCTTTTAAAAGATTACTGTAGCTGCTATGTGGAAAACAAATTTTAGAAGACAGGGGTAGAAGCAGGGAGGCATTAAAACAGTCCCTCGTATTATTTGTAAAGTATACATATATAATATCAATAACTAACACACACTCCAAACAGGTATAAAATGTGCATACTCAAGCAATGAGTATTTGTCATCATTATCCCCACATAAAGATATTGGGAATAGTTTCCTATATGTAGGGATATCAATTTCATATATATGTATTATATTATATATTATAGTTTTATATATTATTATGTAATATATTATATATATTATAGTTTTAAAATCATATGCATTCTACCATCTTGACTTAGGATACAGCACAAATTATACCAGAAGAATAATTAATTACATAATGATGAGGCCTGATAAGAGAACCTATGCCACAAATTGACATGTATTATCTTAGCATTCACCTAAAATTCTATACGTCCATTATAAAAAAAAATGTTCTGCCTTTGAGACACTTAATTTTCTTTTATTGTCAAAATGATATCAGGTCTCAGATTTGCTTCAGTTGGGGGTGGGGGTAGAAGCCAAAGGTTGAAACAAGGTTGGTTATGGGTTCAAATTGTTGCAGCTGGGAGATGGGTACCCTGGTGGTTCACTTCACCATTTTTGCATATTTCTAAATATGAAAAATTTCTAAATCACCATTTAAAATATTATTAATATTAACGTTTCAGTATAGGATTACTTAAAAACTATATGATTTAAATGCATGCCTTATTAGTCCCATAATTATTCCTATATGTAAAACTTAAGCTATATTTGACATATTTGTTAAGTGCATAATAATAGAAAAATCCTCTAAGATGGACTACAAACTATATTACAAGGATTTACAAAAACTGGAACTCTGGAACACTAAAATACCTGACAGCAATTCTCTTGTCTATTTCTCAGACATAGTAATTTTAATCCTTATTATAGTAGCTTTTAAGAAGGCTAAATACTTATCCCCATTAAGGCCTGCTAGATACAGTATCCCAAATGTACTTAATAAATTGCACCTTCCTTGAAAAGAAAAGGTGATGGGTTGAAAAATGTTTAGCTCAACCATGCATAATTGATAGGTTCCCTAGTGCAAATAAGTGTCTAATAAATAATTAAATTTAATCTCATTATAAGAGTTTTCATAATGGGATAATTTAATTAAATGAAAGCCAAAAGGGTTTCTAAGGGTTGAAAGATGCTAATGTTGCTATATTTGGCTAATGGTCTGGGGATGCTATAGTGAAGAAAGTAATTCACAGGGGTGTATGCATTATTTAATGAATCCCTCTGAGATGGAAGAAAGGACAGATCAATGATAACTTGTCATTTTATCATTGCTTACAAAGCACACTTAAACAACCTGGGATATGTTAAAAGTAGAAAACATGCAAAAAATTAAGAAGTCTTTTAAAAGACCAAGTGACTACCTGTAAAATATTACACTGGAAGTGCTTATTAAAATACACATTTTTTTCCAGGTACCATTATGTCTACTTTTTATCTACTGCTAAAATGGAAATAAATAAAATCTCATAAGCTGCTGTTCAGTCAGGTCAGACCTGGCTCTGAGTGAAAGTAATAATGGATACAGCATGTATATCTGATACTAAAGAATTGATAGCTGAGTCATGAGGGACCCATTAACAAGCTTTCTGAGTGAGCAGAGTTTTGTGCCTTAAGTCTCCAGAAGCACTTAGCCAGACTAGAATAGTAAAATTGTAGTCTAAGTAGTTCTCTCTGTTACAGGTGATCAGTTATGAATTAACCTGAATGATAAAAGGCATCAGTCTTCTATCAAATATTATTTTTCAAGGCATCATTTTGTGAGATGTAAAGGTGCAATCACCACAAAATTGGAGCCGGTTGGGTTTTTTTTTTTTTTCCCTACCAATACCATGGCAAATAACAATGCATAGACCATGCATATTCTTGATTTTTTTAAAAAGTTAAACATAATTTCTTGTGATGACTGTGTCCAAATTGGCGTTTAAAACAGCACAGAACCAACCCCACTGGCTTCAGAGTACTGGGTCTATATTTGGACAAATGGTCCGTCCCCTGAAATCTGAGTCATGGGGCTCTCTGAGCCTTGGGAAAGAGGCACCTTGTTTACAGGGAAACTCCTTGTTTTCATCGGGGATAAGGAGATGGATGAGTAGTGGTCGCTGCTTCAGTCCCCAAGGGTGATCAATCAATTCCTTTAATGTTGGTGTGGTTGCAATGAATCCCACTGAAACGTTGACAAATCTTTCTCCTGGATGGGAATTTATCATGCAATTATAGATGAAAGGACATTAGACATCTCCTATTCACACTGCTTCATTTTCCGATGAGGAAACTAAAGGCCAACAAAGGTGACTTGCTCAAGGCCATCCAACTGGTAAATGACAGAACTAAGTAAAAAATCCAGGTTTTCTGGATGCCAGCATAGATTTTGTTTTGTTTTGTTTTTTACGACACCACTTGCCGAAGAAATTTACTAAATGATGGTGACATTATAGTCAGTGTTTCTCAAAATTTACACGCATCACTACAAGCTCAAGTGTGTGTGTGTGTGTGTGTGTGTGTGTGTGTGTGTGTGATGCGAAGGGTCAGTTTGTGGATGGGAAAGTCCTAAAAAGTTGAGGAAATTAATGACTCAGTTCTTTGAACAGCTGTATGATGGTGGTGGCGGTCAACCGTAGGTTATACAAATACAGTGAATTGGCTTTACCCAGCTCCTCCAAACGTCCTTCCATCCCTCTACCCTTAAATTAAGACATATGGGATGTTGAAAAGGTACCTGAAAGTGAACTAATGTGCTCTCAAAAGCTGCTGCCGTTGCACCTGCAAAATGAACAGCGGGTTGTGCGGGCCATGTGAGTACGTGTGTGCAGAGTGTGGCGGAGGACTGGGATCCATACGGGGCAGAGGCTGGCCTAAGATTTGAAATCACTGGCCTCAGTATTGTAGGGGTGTTGGGTGGTACTAAGAGAAGGAATTACCTATGATTATCAATTTTTAAAGTAGATAAATTTTCTGTAGTGATTTAGATAACTCCTTCCCGATGTCTGGCTTCACTTAATGTAAAGATGAGGCTTCTTGATCTGGAAATTTCTTATGTAATAAAGATCCTTTATTTGGAATGACTGAAAAAGAATGTTTACTTTGCTTTGAGAAGGAAGCTTCCCAATTTGATTTTGTTCTGTTTACAAAGAAGTCAGTGATAATCTGGTGAGGTTTTTTGGGGTGAAAGGCAGAATATATTTAGAACACCTTTTCTAATCCGTTCTCCCCCTGGAGACACTGAGGGATTAATTTATTCTCTAGGGTTACTCTCTCTCCAAACCTATTAAATTGATTATTGGTCTTTGGGAATAGGGGTATCCAGGTGGCAGAATATTTGCTTCTGTTGTTTTCTCAGGCACAGAACGGACAATGCCCTAGGCAGACTCACTCCTAATCCATTCATAATTAGGGTTTTGTCTTTGACTGGGGGTGTTGGTGCATTTTTAGGGAAGGAACTGACATAGACCCTTACCTTAGCTAGAAATAATACTATAAGTATGATTAGTCTCATTTTACCCATGAAGACTCTAAACTTAGAGACCCACAGAAACTTTAAAGTATGTATTTTTTTCCCCCTTTACTTGAAATGCTATAGAATACTATTGCTAAGAAAGGCCTTATGCTTTCATACTGTGGTTGGGGAACGGGGTGTGTCTTTGCTACCAATCCCAAGTTTAGATCTCTTACAGGACAAAACTAGATTGACAAAAATATTCTTAAAGACTAGATTTAAATAGTGACAACAGCGTACTGTTTTAAACATCTGAAATAATTTTGCCCAACATCAACAGTACAAACAGGATTGTCCCTCATTTCAATCTTCCTAGTTAGAATGTTGCTTTTATGACAGTTCTCTGTTATCTGATCTATCCCATTTTAATGGAATGTTATTTGATTTTATTCTTCAAATTTGCGAGAGAAATCTATAACTAAATTAATTTCTTTAGGATATCCAAGTAATAGTAATAATTTTCAACAAATATATAATATTTCATTGTCTTTCTTGTTTTAGTTAACCCCAATTTCCTTGTGATAGGTTGTATCTGTGCATATAGGATTAGTGGTCCATGACAGGTAAAGTAGGGAAAGGAACAAATGTCTCCTTTGGTGGTTTCATTTAATGTGTTTCAAATATACAATTATCACTACTTGAAAATATCATAAAATCATTTTCATTTTTCCCCTGTGTGTCTACATTGTTTTTTTAACATAAAATAGTTAACAGTAAACTATAGAAAGCTCTTGATTCGAAGACACACACTCCTAAACATGTCTATAGCACAAGTTTTTCCAGAAGCAAAACCTGAAAACAATTGAGTAGATACAGGTCTTGGGTAACAGGTTAGGATCATTTTCTAGCTAAGTGAACTGTTTTGAATTTGCTCCCCTATCTTTTGCCAATGCTTCTATTTCTTTTGTAACCTTCTGTTGATGTTAAGCAACAGTCCCATATATTTAGAAAAAGGCCTCCTTCTTATAGAACTTGCAAGCTTCTTGCTGTTTTTAAATATAAAACAAAAAGTTTGATGACAGTACCTAAAAGACACCAACCACCTGCTTGTTAAAAGTGCTTCCTGAGAACCACCTATTCCAGGCCCAACGATTTTTCAATAATAGAATGTTATAAAGGAAATATGTTTCTTGGAAATCACATTAACAATCAGATTTCCTACAAATGTTAGAGGTTCATGATCTCTACCTAATATATTCAGTCCTACGATATTCTTAGGTCCTCACCATCAAGATTCAGTAATTCAGCTAATATGATTTATAAGGAACATCATAAAATAGACATGATTGTTGGTTCTAAAATTAAAATTCTAATACTGTACTTAAAATATTTTTAAATGATTTGCCTAAGAAGAATCTTGGGTATTTATATCCATGAACATACATTGTATATGATATATTTATATGAAGATATAAGTTTCTCCAAATCCAAGACCCACCTTAATAAAATGTGAAGCCCATCCAAATAAAAATTCATCAGAAATAGAAATATTCTGATTGGGAACATGTATCTCAGGAAGATGGCAGAACTGGTAAATGTCATCTTATCTGCACAGGAAATGTATATGTTTGCAGTCTGTACCTTTTTTTTCTCAGCTCTATGTGATCGATGCTAGTTCCCCTTGAACTTTCTGCCTGCTAAGGCTTTTCATTTTAATTAGTAAAAGGTAAGTAGCTTTTTGAGACGTTCCAGGTGTCTGTCCTCACCCTGGCCTGAGGGATGGTTTCCTCCAGCCTACCAGGTCAGCCATGCCTTCTGAGCCTGTTGACTGGAGCAGTGACACAGGCTTCTAGTACGAACTGTCACTAAACTCTTAAAACCCTGTAGAACTCCAGGGAGGAAAAAAAAAGAGTTTCTCGAGTCATTTTCTATATTGTTTGGGAGAATGCATACTTTAAAAAAATTCTTGACAAGGGAGAGGTTGAGAAAGCAAGTAACTTTTGGAAACAGTAAAATACAAATTGTAAAAATAAAACATGCTAATGAATTTGATACATCTAGAAAAGATGCCACCCTTATTTTTCAATAAGCATATGAAATGTTCACATAATAATAATTTTTAATTATTCCATGTTCTGAAATGGGATTAAACATCCCTCCCACAACACACACACATACACAATGGGAAAAGTATGTTCTGTATACAACTGATAGTGTTGTATCACTGAAGGAGCTTAACATCCACAAATACCTAATTCCTTTCCAGATTTGGATATTCTTAGATCATACGAGGGTATTGTCTTTAAAAAATGAGTTTTCCATTAAATCTTTAATGTATCTCTCTCTCTCTCTGTGTGTGTGTGTGTGTATGTAGAAGAATGTTCTTGTTCCTTTGGTATCACTGGAATCTAGTCTTAGTATCATAACTCTAAACAACCATGCTGGCTGGCTGGTACCACATTCCAGGGAATTGGTAGATAAACCTGTACTGATACGAGGCACTGCCAGTGATAGGCAAATAATCTAAAAGGGGAGCTCGGACAAACAGCTCCAGGCTACATGTCCAAAGGCCTGGGAGGGCAGAAAATGTGAAAAAGGTCCTGATTAAAGCCAAAATAGACCTCATAAGGCTGAATCTGATGATACAACTTCATGTTTGCTTTGCTGGGATGTTTGGATTAGGAGAGTGAGACTAAGGAAGGAAATTATCATCCAATCTGGTTAATACTTCATAATGTTGAATAATAACAAAAGTGTGCATTTAAAGTTAACCCAATATTTTAGTATTGCCTAAACTTAAATTAGGTAACTTCCTAATTTAATCATGGGGTGCAAAACATAGCTGTTAATAATGTGACTGTATAACTTTTAAGAGAACTTTTCATTGCAATCTGTTCCTTCTCACGTGGAGACAGTAACAAGAAAAGTAGAGTTAACATTTACATATGAAGCATCCTCAGATTTTAAGAGCTAAGCAAGGAAAGGAATTGCAATTGGATGGCAGGATAGCAGATGAACAAGGTGTAGTGACGTACAAGATTTACCATCTGCCAATGATCTTGCCAAGGAAATCTCACTGGAGTTCGGATGAAAGGAAGAGTTTGGGGACTGGAAAGGATGAGATGTGCAAATAACCACCAACATGGGACACTAGGGATTTATTCCCCCTTGCCTCCTAGCTTCCCCAGCACTCCCATAACCAGGTTAAACAACTAGGTCTGCAAAGTACAGTTCTGGTTTACTCAAAACCAAAACATTCATAATCCAGAAGATCAATAACTTATACCTTTTCCTTTATAAATTCTAAAATATTGATTCCCAAATCAAATATCCTTTAATATTGCAGTGGTTGGACTCTTCATTATTTATTAGTTATTGGTTTTTTTCTCAAATATGGAGTTGTTTTTAAGAAAAATTATGCTAGGGTGGTGCAGTCGGTTGAGCATCAGCCTTTTGGTTTCGGCTCAGGTCGTGACCTCAGATTCATGGAATCGAGCCCCAGATTGGGTTCCTCCCTCAGCACAGAGTTGGCTTCAGCTTCTCTCTCCCTCTCCCTCTGCCCTCCCACTCCTGCTCTCTCTGCTCTCTCTCTCTCTCTCTCGAAAATAAATAAAACTTCAGAAAAAGAGAAAAGTAATTTTTTGTGTATGACTAAAAATTCTATACCGATCGACAACACTGAATTTATCTTTTAACTCTGAAGGAGAAAACAAACAGAAAGAACACTCAGAATGAGAAATTTGAAGCCCTGACCTAGTATTTGCATGAAATGGAGAGTACAGCAGTATAAATTATGATTATAACCTGAACGATGATATATGTGATTTCTAACAGTATTACGCTGGTTTGCTTTGAAGCACTATTAGTTGGCCTTCATGTTGCTCAGATGGGAATCTGCTTGAGGCAAGCCCCGCCTAATCACAGCAGTTTGTGGATGCTTCCCTTCCTACACAGTTTGCTTAGCTTTTTATATTGTCTCCCCTGCTGTTTAATGACCTGGCTATAGTTTTGTTTCATGGGTTTTCTTTTTAAATAATAAAGACTAAAAACAAGAGAGAATAAATTTCCCAGGCGTCAGACCAAAATAGAGAAATAAAGAGACGTGGAACACTTAAGAAGATACCTCAACTGATTTCAGTCTGAATTGTCTGTTTGAAGCGTACTGAATAAGTCACATACTTCTCTCATCTCATTGTGGGCTAAGATTTTGCTTCTTTTACACTTTATATAATTCCTAGTAAGTCATTCATGGCTTAAAAATTAATAATATGTTAACACACTGAATGTTTTATCCATACCCTGCCCACCCCCCCTCAATTTTTTTTCTCCTTGTCTCTATTTTTTTTTCCTTGCTTTCTGTCATTGTAGTCTCTGGCACATATATGGTTACATAGAATGCCAGGTGTAGTTCAAAATATATACACTAAAAAAAGGAAAGGAAGGGAGGGAGGAAGGAAGGAAGGAAGGAAGAAAGGAAAGAAAGTCACAACAAAAACAAAAGCCAGGGAAACCTAGTGCATCTCAAAGATTGTTAAAACTAGAGTAGTAATATAATTTATATTACTTTCAGTAAAGGGTCATGTGGGTGAGTCTGCATTCACTTGTGACCATGTTTCCATTGAATGAATCAGTTAAGATAGGATAGCGAATTTTTGGCACACATTAGAATGTACCATTGATTGATGGACTGAAATAGATTGCCCAGAAAAAGCTCTGTTTAGTGAGGTTTTATCTGGAGGCGGAGGCTACTGGGGAGGTGTGGGTAAATATATATCTACGTAGGGAGGTGTTAATAAAATGTATTTAGTATAACATCAGTTGCTGCCTGAAACATTAATACTAACTTACATTGCTGGGTGGCAATGATGCATTAAAAAAAACCTAATGCAATGCCAGAAGATTTATGCAATAGTTAACAAAATTAAACCATCTCATGAATTTAAAATGTACCAAAATTCCTTTGTATAGGAATAATTACTAATGCAAAATACACGAATAAAATCACTCTTGACGACTTGCTTTCAAATGCTCACTTTTATCTAAATGTAGAAAAAACCTGGAGAAATACTCTGTACAGAGCAACAAGAAATACACAAACTTTCCTAGAACAAGATCCTGCTGTAGCCAATTCTATCCCACTGGCTTGTCTAGTTACTTCAATCTGAATAAGAAACGCTGTTAAATTTAACAAAGAACATCTGTTTTTCATTTGAGGTGCATTCAAGTCTTCATTAAAGTGTCCTAACTGCTCTTTTCTTTTTCTATTTCACAATGGCTTTCCTTTCTAATACTATTGCAAGTTCAGCATGTGACTAAAAAAAACCTCGGAGTCATTGTGGCATTTCCTTTGAAAAAGGCCAGGAGAAACAAGGGGGGAAACTGAAATCTCTCAGTTTAATAACATTTACTACCATTCACCTTTTCCATACTTCCTAGGGGTGTTTATTTTCTACAATTATTCAACTAAGTTTCACTGAACCTGAATGAATACTCCAGAGGCCTTCACTCCTGTCTGCAGGGAGGCCCAGGAAAACTGAGCTTGAAAGTGAGTTATTGGTATTAGTCCCTTTGATGGAAGTATTTGGTCACCTTCGATATGAGGAGAAATCAGTTCTGAATAGCCGAAATGCAATGCCTCAGATGGCTTTGTTCTGCCAAAGGCATTTGAATATATAATTTATCCTGAATGTCAAAGTCATCTTTTTTAAAAACCTTTCCTTTGTTTTCTTGAAAGCATTAGCCCATTGAAATTAACAAAGGAATTTGGATTCTTATTTCCTTGAAAAAGTAGAAAATATTTTAGAGACTTATATGGGAAGACCCATCAGATTTTAACCAATAAGTTGCATCTAAATCTAACCAAAATGATTTTCGTTTTAGTACACGTTTAAAGATGTCTAATCATCTAAGTACATGTTTAAGCTAATTTAGGGGAAAAAAAGTATTTTTAAGCACATTTAAAGAATGTTGCCAAATCCATCTCTAGGATAAAATTTTTGTATTTTAGATACAATATACTACATTGGTAAGCTCCTGGTAATAAGAGAAATATAGGATTACCTTGTGGCTGAAAAAGAAGCACAGAAATCATCAATCCCAGTATGAAATAGAACTTTGTCAAGATCACTTACCTAAGATGATCAACTATTCAAAATGTCATAAATGGGAAAACAAAGTCTGACACATAGTAGGCTCTCAATAACACTGGGCTCTCAAAAATATGTATTGCATAGAGAGATGGAGGGAATGAGCCAAGAATGCATCAGTCTATTTTATGGAAAAGCAACTTATGAATTTCCTGATAGGATTTCTGATTCCCTACCCAGTTTGTCCTTTTGGGATAATTTTTTTTCTAGCTTTATTGAGATTTAATTGACATGTAACATTGTGTAAGGTTAAGGTGTACCTTGTGATGATTTGATATACATATATATTGCGAATGGGATATTTTGCATAGAGAAGACCCTTCTCATACGTGAACTACTGCTACTATATTATTCTTACTGATAAAAAGAAGTGAACCATAAATAAGGCAATTATTAATACTTTCCAAGTTAAGTTTTTTTTTAATCATTTGGGCAAAAACCATACTGTAGTTTCATTTTGGCATTATCAATATGATCGAATATTCCATGGGAATTACTTATGAAAATAGGATTGTATATATTAAAATTGAAACATTTTATTGAATGTAATAACTAAAATATATAAAGAAGCATTAATTCTTGCAATTATTGCATTATTAGAGAGAGAGGCTTTAAAATGCAAGTAAATTAGCGCTAGTAAAAATAAGTTGAAAACACCTATGAAGCAGTGCTTTATTGGTATGGTTTGAGCCACCATATAAATTTGAAAGAAATAATATATATTTTACTTAAAATTTATTAATCATATAATTAAAGCTTTAATTTAGAGGTTTTTGTCTTCTCTAAGGGGTCCAATAATAACTAGCCTTTATCAAACAATTTATGTGCCAGCAAATCTGCTAAATGTTTATTATGTTTTTATGTCTTTATGTTTATTGTTATCTCACTTGATCTTACTTATACCCATAAGGGAGATATCATTTAGGATAATTTTTATCTACACGTCACAGCTGCAGGAGAGTTATGTCCAAAGAGGTTAATACACTGTTCAGAGTCACACAAAAGTAGTCAGCAGCTAAGGGCTGGAAGGCTTAATTTGCAACCTGTTAACCAAACTTGTACAAAGTACAAAGTACAAAGATTATCCTGAGAGTCCAGGAGAACAACAGAATAAGTCAGGTAAATGAATACTGAGAAACTATATTAAAATCTGGAAAAAGAGGAGAGAGAAGAATAAGATGGAAAGCATAAATCAATACTGTTTGGAAGAGTGCCCTGCATCATCATCTCTGATTTGGGCTAAGAACATCCAGTTGAGTCATGCCTAGAAATAACCTGTGGTAAATAATTGACTCCCTCAGGGGGAGGCTGGAGCCAGCCCATCTGGGATGCTGGCCAAGGGGTTGTTATCCCTGAAACCAACTGGGGCTGGGGCTGCAAAGTTTCCTGAAGCAGCCAGAAATGGAGAAGCCAAAGGGTAAGAACAGAGCCCTTGTAGAGGGCAAAGTCAAAAGCTACCTAAGTCACCTTAAGATCAAGTCCAAAAGGTGAGGTGGGAGTGTATATGGAACAGCCAAAAGATGGATAATTGGAAATAAACTGGAAGAGAATATGAACCCAGAAACAAAGCCCACAGAGTCTAAGAACTTGGGGTAAGAGGACTTGGTTTTCATTAAGTGGATAAAGCCATTACATAGTCAATATAGACACCCAAAAATCTTTAAGATATAAGAAGGAGTTTTAGTCTAGCTTTCATAGTTATGGATAGCTTAGAATGTAATGTCTACATAGTCTTATCCCTAATATTAACTCAGATCCTAGACAAAAAAGCTATCGATACCTACTTGCTGTTTATGGATCATGTTCGCAGTTCTCTGTTAATTGCATAGACAAAGAAAAAGGAAACAAGATACAGTCCATTTCCTTGGGTTTACATTCTAGCTGGGAAGGGGAGAATAATCTTCCTGCCTCCTCTCCTCCAAACTGTATCATCATTCAGTGAGCCTCTCTCTCACTTGACTTAAGGAGAGGTCACGTCAATTCACTCTTCCTTTCAAATGTCTCTTGAACCCAATATTTCCTTTTGTTTTCCTTTTCCCACCACTCCAGTCTGGGCCCACAAATCTAGTCTAGCAGTTCCTAATCAGTGGATGACTAATTCCATGGCATATTTAGAGGCATTACTCTGCCAACCTCACTTTTTTTTTTTTTTAATGTGCCAGGGTTAGTTAAGTATAGGAAACACAGGTTAAACATAATTAAACAAGTGTCTTTGCTGAGGAACTGCTTAGGGCCATTAAAATAAGCTAGTTTGCATTGTGCTTTCCGAAGAACACACCATATAACTCATTTAACTGCAAGTACCTTCTTTTGAGGAAACTCAGGACAACACTTTGGGCAGCATTAGCCTGTAATGCTTTAATGGATTCCAAAGGCTATTCTCCCTACTCCCCTCCCCAAAACTATTGCACACATTTCTACCGTACTGTTTTTCCAAAAATATTATTTTGGATATACCATCCACTTAATCACAAATCTCAGAGGCTTCTCTATGACGACTTCATGAAGTCTAAATTTGACAAGCTGTCCGGATATGTCCCTGCCACTCAACTGGTCTGATTTACTCCTATTTTCTAGATTTTGTCAGCCTCCACACATTTGTGTGCTAATTGCATGGAATACAATTCTAACTATTCCACTAGCCTTGGTCTCACAAATTTTTAAAGATTTTGCTTAAATATCAGTGGAGTTTCTCATAGTTCCTTCCTTCTTTGAATGGTTGCCATATTTGTTTTTACGGACGACACACATTCTGTTTCCCAAAGAGATCATAAGCCTCTCATGGTTAATAAATATGTTTGGTTTTTCTTTTATTTAGTTTTACTTATTTGTGTTCTTAGGACCTGATACAATGCTCTATTCAGAGATGTAAAAGATGGCAATAAAAGGAAAAGAATAAATATAAGCAATGACATTTTAGAATCCAGCAAAACTTTGTTTGCCCAACATCTGCTTAACAAGAAGGCTGGATGCAGTGTGCATTTAGAGTGGCTTATCTGGAAAAGAAGGGCTTGTGGCCAACAGAAATCCTCATGTGGCATTCATCAACAGGATGCTGTATTAGTTTTCTAGAGCCGCCATAACAAAATGCCACAAACAGGTGGCTTAAACAATAGAAATCTTTTTTTTTTTTTTTTTTTTTTTACAGTTCTGGAGGCTGGGAGTTCAAGATCAAGGTGCCTTTAATATCTTCTTCTTTTTTTCTTTTAAAGATTTTACTTATTTATTTGAGAGAGAGAGGGAGAGAGAGAGAGAGCAAGTGAGCACCAGTGGGGGAAGGGAGAGGGAGAAGCAGACTCCCTGCTGAGCAGGAAGCCCGATGTGGGGCTCCATCCCAGGACCCTGGGATCATGACCCAAGCCAAAGGCAGAGGCCCAACCCACTGAGCCACCCAGGTGGCCCATCTTTGGTATCTTCTGAGCTTCTTTCTCTCTTTGGCTTGCAGATGGTTGCCTTCTTGCTCTGTCCCTGCACGGTCCTTCCTCAGTGTGCTCTGTGTGCATATCTGTGTCCTAATCCCCTCTTCTTATAGGAACACTAGTTAAATTGGCTTAGGGCCACCCATATGACCTCATTTTACCTTAATTACCTCTTTAAAGGTCCTATCTCCAAATACAGTCACATCTTGAGATGCTGTGGGTTAGGACTTCAACATACTAATTTGGGAGGGGTGCCTAATCCAGCCTTTAATAGATGCTTTTAATCACTTATTTAAATGAGTGGAACCAATCAGACTGAGATTGAACAAAGACTGAAAGAAGACAATTTGCCACAGCACTACGCCCAAGTTTTCATTTTTAAGTTGCTTTAGTTTTTTTTTTTTTTTTTTTACTTACATTATTCTTTACTCCAGAATAATGCCTGGTGCCTGGTAATAAAGCTTTTGAAACTAAAAGCAATTACCTTCCCTGTTTCCGGAAATACATAAGTCAAAGGCAAGCTTAAGGAGACTCCTACTCCTGCTAGGATTAACCAGCCACATGGTCAAATACCAACCTGCCTGCCCTGCACAGGAAGCATTCCTTCAGCTGCAGCTCCTGTGGCTTCTGAAAGCACGAAAGGGATATATTTTGAAAATTTTCCTTTAGAGTTTTACATTTTTGCAGATTTCTGGTATCTAGAAAATAATGGTCCATTGTACACAGGAAAAAGTGGGGGAAAGATTTGAAGAGGGAAAAAAGAGTGTGAAAATTTCAGAGCTTTCTGAATATTTCAATACTAGGAATTAAGTAAGTAGAAGAATATAGTCCAATGTCACTTGGTAGATTTAAATAAAACAGACAAAATTCTTGTCTCATGGAGCTTAGCTTCAAATAGGGAGAGAGACACAAAAGAAACAAGGGAAATACCTAATATTTAGATGGTGATCAGTACAATACAAAAGACAGACAGCTCCTCATGGGAACTCAGAAAGCTGCAATTTAAATGGAGCCGGGGCAAGTCAAGTTTCACCAAGAAAGTGCCCTGTTAACAAAGACCAGAGACTGGAGAAGGAACAAGCCATGGGGTTGCTGGGGGGCAAAAATATTCCTGAAAATGGGAACAGCAAATGAAAGGTCCTGAGTGGGAGTGTGTTGGTGAGTCTGGGGAACAATAGAGTGGCCAGCAAGCCTGAAGCAGAGTCAGTGAGAGGAGAAGAGTAGGAGGTAATGTTGGTCAGGTACCTGGGCCCAGATCATTCAGTATCCTGAAGGCCATTGGCTATAACTCTGAGTGAACTGAGAAGCCCTCGATGGTTCTGAGCGGAGGAATCACAGGATTTGATTTGCATTTTAAGGGGAACACTTTTGGCTCTGGAAAACTAAAGCAGGTAGAGTAGGGAGTTAAGAGACTAATTCAATAACCCAAGTGGGGAATGGTGGTGTAGCAGTAGAGTTGTTGAGAATTGGTCAATAACTGATGTATTTTGTAGGTAGACCCAACTGATTTTGCTAATGGATTGGATATGGGATATGAAAGGAAAAGCAGAATCAAGGATAATCTGAGATTTGGAAGTCTAATCAACTGAAGGATGGAGTAGCCATTAAATTTGTATTTAAATATTGACATGCCTATTACTCATTCCCAATGATATTAATAATTTTCTGGATATTATTTTAGGTTGCAAGTTGAAACCTTGAGAAATGACATGCTTGAACACCTGGCACATAATTTCACGCATATAGGTATTCCAACATTTCCTTAATAAATACAATAATGCATTATTCATAAGTCATAGAATAAAGCATTTCAGTTTTCTGTAAACCTGTCTCTCAGAGGACATTTTTTGCACATTAACTCAGTGATAAGATTTTTGCAGAAGGAAAAGTTTATACAATTAGATAAGTTATGGCATTAATTCAACCTGAAAAGTTATTCACGTTGGTTCTCTTGGTGAAAGACAAGTGGAACAAAATAGTCATAATAAAGCATTCTTAAATTATAGTGCAATAAATCTGTAGAGCTATAGGAATCTTTTGGCAAAACAATGAAAACACCTGAATATTCCAAAGTCTTGACAATATAACCTGAGCATCCTAAGTGATACAGGATAATGTACATAAGCATAGCTTAGAAACTAGAAAACTTTGTGGAAAAGCAAGATCAAGATCAAGATCAAATGACCTAGCCCACAGACTACTCACTGCAAGATTTACATTTCATCTATGTGTATTTACAGTAAGTGCGACTAAAAAAAAGTCTTAAATAATCCATTGCAAGGAACATACCCTCTGAGAGAACCGTTATTTGCTTGCCTGATGTGTATATGGCACACTTGTAGCCTTACCACTGCCCCTCCCCAATAGTACCATTTAGTACAAACAGAGAAATAATTTGTTTAGCTATATAATCAGGAGAGGCTGCACACAATAAAAGAAAGCATTCTGGTTTTTAAATGAATAAAAATTGATTGTGTCCCTATAAAAACTAAATTGGCAGAGTGTTAACTGCATTTCACATAAACATCTGTAGTGGGTTGTGCCTCTCCGCAGTGCTGTAATGCAATATGGGACACTTAGGAATAAATGCATCCTCCAGATGAGTTCAGAGAAATTTTCTGAAAGCGCCTGATGAGATTGTAAAAATCGGATTAGTCAGGACTGCTAATGACACTTAAAACAAAGGGAAATCTTTAAACAAAATTATTTTGCACTTCTCTCTTGATAAATTATATGCAAATTAGTGCTGATTGAAAAATGTTTGCCTTGAAGGTAAATTAACACTAATAAAGGAGAGGTCATCCTGCCTCAAACACAGTACCCCTCATCAGGGGGAGTTTAAAATTAACCACATTATTTCCCTTTTGTAAGCTATTTCGATAAACAGTATGATGATGTTCTATTTTATCTTTGGTGCATTTCCGAGTATGATAATTATGATATGCATGATTTTACATTATGCTTAGTTCCAGGTGGACTCAAACTAATGGACTTAAAAAAAATGGAAAACATTGGCAGCTTAAAGGCATATAACATACTTTATATATATGTATATATGTGTATATGGATACATACACGTATCTGCACACCTGAAACTAAGCATAATGTAAAATCATGCTTATCATAATGATAATACCAAAGATAAAATATAACATCATCAGACTGTTTATCGAAATAGCTTATAAAAAGGAAAGAAAGCGGTTAAAGTCCATCAGTTTGAGGAAAAGCTGTTGTTTCAGTCAGGATTTCTTGTTTCTGGGTAATTTCATTTTTGGCACAAATTTTAAAAAAAATTTAGTTCTGGTGGCTCAAGTAAATATTTTTTGTCACTTATCCCTCTACTGAAATATCTGTGTACTGTGTTAGAAAGAGCAGGGTTCGAATTCTAGATCTCCCTGGTGCCAGCTTCAAAATCAGAAACAAATTTATGAAGGTACAGTGTCATTCATTACCAGGAACCTGAGGCTTATCCTTGAGGCCTCATTTTCTCCATCTCTAAAATATATGTGATGTTGCACAACTCTTTAAAATGTGTAAGATTATGTATAACTCATAACCAACTAACTTGATCACAATCAAATGGTCCATGGTGAACTAAATGAATTATACATTTTGTACAATAAATAACCTAAATACAGAAATAAAATAAGTAAATTCAAACATTGTGGTTGGCACTGAAAAATGACACAGACATAGGTCACAACTCTTCTCCCCAGGGATCCTAAGATCTCATGGAAGAATTACAGACACTTAAAATATTTAATAAGATTAAAATGAGTGATATAGGCAGGAAGTGCTGTCAGGGTTGATCGATGGAGAGGGAATGATGGGTTTTGACTTCATGAAGGATGTGAGAGTTGTTACAGTGATGTCTGAAATGTGTCAAGTGTACACAGATAGAGAGAAAGAAGCGGGTATCCAAGTGAGGGGTCCAAGAGAAGCTGGAGTGAGCATGGCACATATAGGGATGTGGATGAGACTAGCTTAACCATAGGGAGAGGAAGAAGAACATTAGATGTTAAATCTCTCGTTCAGCATATATGGCATTGTGACAAAACTTGCAAGGAAGAGCCAAACCTGTGTATTGAGGTTTGGAGAATGTCTTCATGGATCTTACAGATCAGAGCAGTTAATAAACCTGGAGTCTGGAGTAAAACCTTGAGAAAAAAGGTTTGGGCTTTGATCTTGTTCAGCCTCCACTGAATGGGAAAAATGGTGACCAAGTAGTTACCCCAGCTACTGTAAGTTGGAAAAGGGGGTGTGTAATAAACTTAGGAGTAGCTGCTCTAAGCTAAAGTTGGACAGATGGTTATGTATTAGTTGGGATGCTGGTCATCTAGCTGGTATCCAGTGTCACACCTTGAGTGCTATTAAATGTCTTTCCATTTTACTATGATTCTGGGACCTGTACTGCAGGGTAGATTCATATTTTCCAATTAATTCATTCAGTAAATACTTATTGGGCTGTTCCATCATTTCTTGCCTTCATGGAACTACTTGGCTTACTATTCATTCTGGTGTCAGTGGTATGGAAGTAGAGTTGTAACGTTTAATGGACTGTGTCAATCCTTTCCATAACAATATTAACTCAATTGCAAGAACATTTATTAATTTATTCATTCCACAGATATTCACTAAGCACCTACAGGTACTAAAGAAGTATAGACAGTAGTGTTACTCTTAATGAGCAGGCAGCTTCTCAGCTCAACCAGTTGTGTGTCTTAGCTTTGATTATGAATGCACTCATCTCATAGGGTAAAACTATGTGATGAAACTAAATGGACTCAGACATGGAAAATGCCTAGAACATGGCCTGGCACAAACTAAGTCCTCAATAAATGTTAGTTATTATGATTATTATTTTTAGAGACTGTTTAAGCCAAATCAAAGATGACTTCCAGCAGTAGAGACACTGGGGTAGAACTTTGAAGTGTTAGTAGGCATGTTCTGTTTAGAAGAAATAGGAGAAGGTCATTTGAGGCAGATTAAAATAGTCTTTGAAAATAATGAAGGTGTGAAGCAACAATATAGGGGCTACTCTCTTGGCTGGAGCCTGAAGATTTGAAAGTCGAAGCCAAATCACAAAAGGACCTGTATGCTAAACTGAGGGGTTTGAATTTTATATTTGAAACTATGGGAAGTCACTGGAAGATTTGCTGACAGGCATATTACCATGATCAGTTTTGTGCTTTAGAAAAATTGTTCTGGCAGTTCTGATAGAAATATAATTTTGGAAGCTCTTTGACAACAAGGCCAGGAAGTGATGAGGGCCTGAACCAAGGCAGGGCTGGTGCATATGAAGACAAGGGAACATAATGAAGAGGAGCTTTGGAGCAAGCTTTATATGACTTAATCACTATGTAGACATGGGAAATGATGAGGGGGAAGTATAGGCTGACAACAGTTCCAAGTCTTGGGCAACTATGTCAAAGACAGGCCATTTTCTGAGACGAGGAAAACTAAGCATGCAACAGGTTTCGTGGGGGCGGGGGGGGGTGATGAGTTCAGGTTCAGACCTGCTGAGTTTAAAATGTGAGATATGCAGCTGAGGATGTGCAGTAGGCATCTGGATATGAACTTGGAGCTCATACATCAAGTTCCTATTTGTCATCTCTGGACATTAGCAGAGACATAAGTTCTTGAGTTATGGGGTTTCTTTTTTTAAAGATTTTATTCATTTATTTCAGAAAGAGAGAGTGAGAGAGAGAGCACAGGCGGGGTTAGGGGCAGAGGGAGAGGGAAAAGCAGATTCCGCATTGAGCAGGGAGCCTGACACGGGGCTCAATCCCAGGGTCCTGGGATCATGACTCGAGCTGAAGGCAGACATTTAACCAACCGAACTACCCAGGCATCCCTTGAGTTATGGGTTTTTAAATGATAGTTAACATTTTGAATATGGTTAAAGTTACCCAAGAAGAAGATATGAAGAAAAAAGGAACATACAAATGAGAAGCAAAGAAGAACCAAGTTCATGTAGTGCAAGTCCCTGTGAAGGTCCCTAGAGGCAGAGAGAACAAATTAAAAGCACCCTTCTATAGATACACCAATGCTTCGGAAGCCTACTTAAATCTATATGTGGACCATTTTACAGAGCAGGTTATATTGATTATGAAAGTCAAATTTTCTGGCATTCCTCAAAACCACTAATAACACCAAAAAATAGACCCGAGTATATATGCACAAAGGAAAGGAAAGATCTAAAGGAACTTCCAATATTTGGGGCCTAAATAACTTGTGTGAATTGTATTGAATGAATTGTAATATCACAGTCATAAACAGGAGTTTTCATAAGAGGTGGATATTGGGTATATTCAAGAGAGAGAGCAGTGAGGAGATATACGTGTAATTTGCTTTGGAGTCCCATACATAGAAAAGAACATTAAGACCATCCAAATCAGATTGGAAGGCTAATTTCTATCTGTCCTCCACAGAAACAACACTGGAACAGTAATGCAGCAATTCTAACGCTCAAACAGCCCCCACCTCCCCTCTCAATCGATGAACTTGGAACAACAACAAGAACAACAACAACTTGGAATAATATACAGTATATATATATATATATATATATATATATATATATATATAGAGAGAGAGAGAGAGAGAGAGAGAGAGAATAAGAAAGAATGTTGGCTTCTAAGTTAGGCATTTCCGGATTCAAAACCCAGCTCTTCTACTTACTAACTATACAATTAAGGACAAGTTAATGAGTTTGTCCATGTATCTTCTTTCTAGTATTTAATTAAATGTAACAATATAGCCCACTTGTAGTTTGTTGTGAATGAGGAGAAAGTGAGATAAATTAGAATAGCTAATGTTTATTTAGCTCTTAGTACAAGCAAGGCAATGCACTAAGCTCTTTACATGTACCATCTTTTTAATTCTCACAACAGTTCTCTGCGGAAATGTACTGAACCATTAATCAGTGGGTCTCATGGGAAACAGACATTTTCTTTTGAAGACATTTGAATCCTGAGGCAACTGAACTGTTTCCTAGATAACGGAATCTTATTCTCATGTTTGTATAAGCTGCCATAACGTATATACATCTGCCCTTCTCCAGGTTTAATTTAGAAAGTGATTGAGGTATAAGCCCGTATCTCAGAAACCGTAAGACGTACAAAACTTCTGGCTCTGCTTCTTTACCTGGATGGCTGTAATACAATACAATACAAAAAAGGTGTATTGATTTTGAAAGGAAAACTTTTTCTGGCATTCATCAAAACTTCTGAATTGATAGATTCTCAATGTATGCTTTATTGAGCATTAACTTAGGTACTATGGCAGGTACTCTGCTATGAGTTCCATATTCATTAACTTAGTTTATCTTTACCATATCACTATGCAGTTGAAGCTATAACTATCATGATTTTACAAATAAATAAATTGAGATGTTTGAGATTGCTTGACCAAAATCATAGGGCTAATACACAAAGTGGGAACATTGTGTACTCTATTTAACACGTCCTGGCCAATACTGATATCATTACAATGTGTATTACAGCTTACTTTCCATTCTCCCATGCTTTACAGTAACAGCCAAATAAGAGCCACTGTAGTGGCTCTAGATTATATAGTGTTGACTAGTGAGAATTTATGCACCATCGAGGATTTACTGTCAACAACCCATATATCTACTAGACTATTCCAAATGGGTTACTTATAGTAGGATCAGCCACAAAGAAACAAAAGAATATCATGCTAGTTTCAAGAAAATGGTTCAGGATAGAGAGATAATGATGAACAAGCCTTCTGACATTTTGTAGGCTGGGACAATTGATCAACAGTTCTCTAAGTCTTAGCTGGAAAAATCTATGACCAAAGACAAGTCCGAGATGTGAGGGAAATAAACTATTTTTACCATATACTATGCATCTACCAGAGAACTATATTATAATGCTACTACGCAACACCACACAGTACCCATTCAGTGGGCACTCCCATTTCCTAGGTTACTTGCTCCCATACCCACCCTCCAAACTGAATTGGCTGTGCATTTTTAGTGTTTGCACTGACAACTGACATACCACTGAATTTTACTCTCTCATTGGGTCCATCCTTAAACCCTGAAACAAATTCTGAGACCCCTTGGTAAAAGATTTCTTAACATTTAATTTAAGTTTTGCCCTTAGGTAAAACAGAATTTTCAAAAACATTAGGAATATTAAAGTTTTGGAGAGAAAGTAGACAGCTTTCTAGAGTATTTCTAGAGACACAAATGAGATTGTTTGTTTTCTCTAGGAAGATGTGATACACAATCTCTTTTTTAATTCCAAAAGCTCCTATAACTTGGATTCCTACATATGTGACAAAACTATGTTTTCCATAAATACCTACTGGCTAAATAAATGATTGGTTTGCTATAAATATTATTTTTAGCTGTGCCTACTTTATGCTCAGGTGACTTCTATCACATTAATTTACTACAACTGAGGTGACCTGAGTACATAAAATAAGTTATCTTCAAAGCACAGACTGAAAGCCCAACACTCCTTTCTCACAAAGGAGAAGAGGTTCATGAGCAAGATAAGTCAGAATGGGGGCAGAGATGGACCTCCAGGGTTGGGTCTAAACACAGTGAGGCATTCACTGTTCTAAGGAAGGACACATGGGGACACAGAATCAGAAGAGAGTGCCAACAGGAGAGGTTCGTTCAAGGGTGGAAAGCACAATCAGAAATTAAGGACTATTTGCCAGAACAGAGCACATGATCACAGACCAAAAGGGAGCAGAGAGAGCGACCAAGGAAGATTTTGGTATGAAAGATAGAGAACCCAATACTGAGAATTTAATCAACTAAGATTAAGATATAAGGACTGGAGATGCTGCTACACAGGACTGACATTAGTTGGGAATCAGCTGGTACCAAGGTGAGAGGAGAGCTAACTTGGTGCTGAGGAAATGAGCATCCTTATGTGCTTCTTGCTCATAGCCCAACTCCACACAGAGACGTTAGAAATGTCAGAGAGAACTACACATCTGAACTTTTAACCTTGGACAGGATTATACCCTTAACTGTTGAAGTTGGATTTGAACTGTCTGCCCCATCAACCAGATTTCACATCGTGGGAGGTAGTGATAGTAAAACTATCTTTAGAAAAATATTCCTCAAGATGGCCATTACAAATCTATTTGTGGAAAATATGTAGTTTTAAGTACAATTTTTAAATGTAATATTTTTTTTCCAAGAGTTAGAGTTGTTAATTCAAACCATGTGTGAAATTGGAGAGATATGGAACTCAAATCAGACTATCAGAAAGTCTCTGAATTTTCACAAGATAACCCAATGTTTTAACATTGCCGCTAGTAGAATACTTTTTGTTTGCATTTATTTATTTTATATTTGTTGTGTGTGTGTGTGTGTGTGTGTGTGTGTGTGTATGTGTGTGTGTGTGTTCTGAGAGATTTTGAATGTGCTTCTAGAATGTGGCTGAGTTCAGCAGTTGAAAATCCACCTTCATCATCCATTCCTTTTCTTTTTAAAACTCCTGTTCCATAATAGCTCTTTTACTGTTCCTGACTATACTGAATGATTTGTGCTGGGCAAAGAGACTGGATTTTAAAAACGTTGTCTGGTGATTTAATAGAAGGGAAGCTGAAATCTGTAGCTGAAATGGAGACTTTGTATTAACAGAAAATCCAAGACTGGATATCCAGTGAAACACTTTTTAAGAAAAGTCATCAGCTAAGTAAAATGCATTAGACTTACCCTTAGTATATGTGGAAGACAAAATGACATTTTTGTCTGGCTTGATATCCAATGCCCATATAAATATAAACATTAGGAACTGATTTTTTTAAGTAACAACATTAATTAGTATTAATTTAGATTCTTTTTCTGTGTATTTTGCTTTAAGATTTTTGTCATCACAAATCAGTCTAAGCTTTTCAGAAATTAAGAAACCTGTGAGTGGTATAGGCATTCATTTTGCCTCATAATCTCATTTTCACTCTCATTTCACTTGCTTCCTTTGTAGAACCGCAGACTAGGAGAATACAATTGACTGAAACAGGTAAGCCTGAACTATACATCAGTCTCAGACATAAGAACTTCACAAATATATATATTTTTAGAAAGTATTTGGCTTTATTTCTGAAAAGCCTCCAGAATTGCATGAAACATCTAAATCACTATTTTGCAATCTTATTAAACATCAATAGCCCCTCAAGTCCAAATAATTCAAATAGAACCCCTACCTCAAGAAAAGCCCATATTGAAGCAAATGCTAAAATTTTGCTCTGTCTTTCGTATTATGTTGCAAATGTGGATAAGAAGACAGGTGGCCAGCGATTCTTCACACTCAGCATAAATGTTAAAAATTTTGAATTACGCTGACAGCTGCTATTTTTAGGACTGGCAGTTATTTCAGGCTATACCGCTTCATCTTCCACCTACTAATGTTTGTTCAGAGTGAACCATTGCAGTTCTGACTGCAGTGTGCATGACCATTTGCCCCAGACTTTCAGAAATTGAAAGCAATGCTGGCATATTTCACATTATACTTTGGTGGGTCTTCATAAAATGTTCCTGTCCAGGCCACTTGCAGCTTATCTTAAAGAAGCACCTTAAAATGAGCTGAATTTCTGCTCAGTTAGCAGGCACTGAGCACCTATAATATGTCCATCAAAAGTTAAAAAAAATATCAATTAGCATCTACATTGCTCTGCACTTGGTAGAACTTGCATGCTCTGAAACCTCATTATTGGCGGTTCTGTCTTATTATGTATGTTACACAGAATGGCATAGTGAAGGACCCCCAGTTTTTGCTTTCTCCACCACAAAAGGCAGTAGCCCTCTTTATCTTTTGTCAGTCACTCACCACTAGGTCCTCTGCCTCTTTGGGGGGCTGCAGCTTTCCCAGTTTTCAATCAATCTAAATATATCTTGCTTTAAACTATTGCTAAATGGCAACCTGTCATCATCTCCAACCCATTCTTTAACAAGCCTGAAATGTAAGCAACTGTAAAGTCTGCAAAAGGCCAGAAGTACCTCTTCAAAAGCACTCTCCATGTGTGCTCTGTGAATTTTGTGACATTTCATCTTCTTACTAGAACTATTGCACAATGACCAACATCACCACATAGTAAAATAACACCTGTGCTCCACGATCCCTAGTTGTCTGCACTTCTAGACTATTCAGATTAATCTGCTCTGTGCAGTTCACATTTATAGGAAAACTTCTAATTGTACTGAATTAAACTGTGGTAATTCATAGCCATTGAATGCTAATGAGGAACTACAATGATGCCCACAGAGGACCTCACCAGGGTAGAGATTGCAATCTGTGGCTATTGGATTCACTATAAAATTATAAATGCAAATGTATAAATCAAAATGAAACTGAATTTCTCTAATACTTTTTTCAACTTCCTTAAAATGATTTTCACAAGTAAGTAAAGTTCATGAACTAAAAATATGCAAAAGAAATGCAAACAGTCAATAAACAGGAAAAAAATGTTCATTTGCATTAATCATCAGAGAAATGCACACTATAATACTATTATCACCCATTAAATTGGGAAGAATTTAAATCATATTCTTAATGTAATAAGGGTACAGTGAACTTACAGATATTTTTGTTCACTGATGATGGGAAAATAAACTGTTCTAGAACATGATTTGGCACTATATTTTAATAGCTATCAAAAGATACATAATTTTGAATCTAGTAATCACACATTTGGAATAATTCTTAATGTACTCATGTTCATTACAGGAATAATTTTAAGAGCACACATATAACACTTCCAAAATATCAAAAAATAGAGGAATATTTTACAAATTTGGTGCCAATGGATTAAATATTATGCTGTCATTTAAAATTACATCTTTAGAAAGTATTTAATTATATGTGAAATGTGACATAAAGAATAAGAGAACATAAAACTGTATCTGATATGAGACAAATCTGTAAATTATGTATGCACAATACATACATACAACACTAAAAAAGAAATATATGAAACATCAACCTGATTATAGGTTTATGAAGCATATATTTTATTTATTTTTTCAAATTTCCTTTTTATTTTTCACTCTTATAATCAGGGTTCTTCTTTAAAACTGTCTGTACATATCTTTATCTTTTACCAGAGAAGATAGTCTTTATGTGGTTCCTCACCTGTTAAATTATCAGTTGGTGGAGTGGACACATCTTTATTAATTACCTTTCTGATCTATGAAGATCTTAGTCTTCCAATATCAAGTTATAAGAGATTGTTTTGCCAATAATTAGCATATATACTAAGGACATTTTATGTTTAGTCGTGGACTTGAGTTTGACTCACCTTACCTCTTAATTATAGGCTCCTATTCTGTTAAAGCCAAATCCAATATTTGGAAATTGTAAACTCTGAGTGATTGTCTAAGTGTGCATATATTGCAGTATTAGGGTAGAGAGTGACTCCTTGGGTGAGCTGAATATATCGATATTTTATTCTAAGAAATACAAGAGAGACTAGAAGATATAAACAAAAAGGTATTTTAAACATAGAAAATGGAAGTTTTAAAAACTCTCATCATTTGTGTTCAACCCTGGTTACACATTTGAGTCACCTGAGAACTTAAAAAAAACAAAACAAAAAGACTACTGACATTCAGGTCAAAACCCTGAAATTTCAACTTCTGTGGTCTGAGGTAGGACATGGACTTTGAAATTTTTCTCTTGAAGTTTATAAGGATACCAATGTTAGGAATTACAGTGGTACTTCCTGACACTTTCAACATTAATTATTTGGACAAGAATTGAGTAATTTTGTTGTTGTCTTTTCACCTAAACCCTTATTGTAATTCTAAGGACTTCTTAAGAGTCTATTACCTCACATATTCAGAATACACTTTCTTAATCATCAGCCATATTCCATCAATCACCAATAACTATTGAATATACTACTAAAGAAGATTATTAGGGATTACACTGCTTTGAATATAGCTACTTATAAGCTCCTTTAGTCAATTCAAAATGCATTAAGTTCTTGGTGATGGACTGGATATGGATGATGAAGAATGAAGTAGTATCAAGAAGGACTCTAAGGTTGAGAGCTCGAGCAACTAGGTCATAACTGGAGTCACACTGAAGATAAAGAAGTCTGGAGGAGGTAAAGGCTTGGAGAAAGAGCTCCTGAGTCAAATCTTGTGCATGTTGAGTCTGAAGTGCTATTATGACATACAAAATGAAATGTTAGGGAAGCAACTAAATAATGTATGTAGAGCACAGAGGCAAGAAGATAATGGATAGATGGACTTACAAGGGTGGGATTTTGCTAGATAGGTGAAGAAAACAAAACAACACACACACACACACACACACACACACACACACACACACGAGGGGCAAGAGGATTTTACAACATTGGAAAGGATGTTATTAAAATGACAACTTATGGCTCCGAAATTAGATCAGAAGGGTTGGAAAGATGAGAAGGCGCTTGTGTGTAGAAAGACACTGGAGTCAACAGATTGTCTCACAGGTTTCCAAAAAAGTATTTGAAGCAGGTTACTAAATGCAATCTGGCTAAAACAAAAACAAAGCAGAGAGACAGAGAGACTCCTTATTAGCACTGCAACATCATCTTTTGTTTTCATTCACCCTCAGATGTGGTATCATTTCCTCCTTGCCACCATTACACTGGTTTCTCATATGAATTGTCATGGTGGTGGGGGTCATATACACAGTCATGGAGAGTGTCAGAACTCTCCTCTATTTCCATACACACTTTCCAGATGTGTTCACTTAGCATCTAAATATTGTTATGTCAGTCACTTGTTCACTGACCACTGCTTATTTGAGAACTAGGCTGGGATTAGCGAGACTGGTTTCTAATCCTAGTTCTGTCACCAACTGTTGGTGGTCATCCTGTCATCTGTAAAATTGCTAAATTGATATCTCAGTGGTATTCTCCAGCTTTAAGATTCCAAAACAATGACTTTATCTGATGAGCTTGTCTAATACTCATATTCACAGAGATTTTTTGTGGGGTGGGGGAAAAACATGGCTCAAAAACCGTTTCCTACTCAAGGCTTAGTGAGAGACTTTCCACATTTCTCTGACATAGTCTGGGACTTCTCCCAATGTTTTTCCATGCTCATTATGACATGCCCTTTGGCTTCATACCTCAATTCCCATTAACTTAAATTTGCTTGAAAAATCTCAACAATCTTGTAGAATTAGATGATGTGACCAAATCCTTTTATATGTTTTTCACTTCCTTATCTGTAATTTTTGCTTTTAATTTCTGCAAAACCTGTACCTAACTCAATTATTTCCTCTTTGTTTCATATGTATACTGGTTTTCAAAGATTTTCAACTATTTTAACTTAAAGTTTTGTAGTAGTGGGCTTCTTAATTCTCCAAATTGGCCACACTGATCTTCATTGTCTTCATCAACATAAAGCTCGAAAACATCTATGAATGTGATTTGATTATCTTTTCTCCACATTAACCTAAGTACATAAAAGCTTACTATTTATACCTTTATTTTTGCTATTTTTGTTTCAAATGAATTCTTTAAAGTATTTGCTGATTTTTCAAATATAAATATTCTCTTCTTGCAACCTTTTTCTTTCTCTTTTTATTGTTTTTGTCATGTTTATGTTAAATACTGTATTATTCATAGTACCTTGAGAGTAGGGGTTTTTATGGTTTTTATTTGTTTTTTATTTGTCTTTCTAACACTGGTTTTTATTTGTCTTTCTAACACTGCTCTTAATATTTTTTTATGTTCCTGGGTAAAAATCCTTCTTGTTTGTCCAGTTAACTTCAGTTATTTTTTTTTCTGATTATACAAAGGTAATTTTCAATTTGCATATCCAATACTTGTTCTTTTTAGCAAATAAACTAATCCTATAGGTAAGCCCATTTTCTAGCAGGAAATATATTCCAGATTATCAGCACATGGATTTAGAAAAGATTTCAAAATAGATTTAAGTGATTTCCCTCACATGCTATTTTCTGTTACCTCCCTTGTCTACTCACCAACCCACACTTAATATAGCTCATTGAAACATTCATTCAAAAAGTATTTGAACATTTTTCATACCCAGCTTTTGTGATACTAAGAAAACAAGATGTGGTCCATATTCTCCAGGTGCTCAGTCTAGGGTAATGGGACATGTGTGAACAAATAATTACAACAATGTGTGGTAAAGCTCTGCAACAGGAGTGTGCTCAAACCACCAAACGAGATTCTCATCTGGTATCCTGAGGAACTTTAGAAGAAAATTTCAATTTCCATAACCCTCCTAAGATGGAGTAAATCAAAATTTTAGGGATTTGACCTGAGCTTCAGTAGTTTTTTTAAAGTTCCCAGGTGATTTAAATGTGCAGCTTAGTTTGCTTATTGTTGCAGTAGGAAAACAGAGTGGAGAGCACTTATCTTAGATATCTCCTAGAATGGGGAGAATGTGAAGTAAAGCTATTTACAATCAAGCAAAGATAGGACCTAACCAGGTTTAAAAAAGTTCACATTTTGTCCTACAGAAATGAAAACCATTGTAGAACCTGCCCTAATGCAGAGTTTACCAAACTTGGCTGCCATAAGGCTGCCCCAGGAGAAGATTCAGTAGAGACAGAAGAGGCATAGTCAGCACTACTTCAGCAAGCAACCCAAGCCACCTGCTGGTCCTGTGATTTTGGGAAACACTGACTTAAATAATACAGTATCTAGGGAATAGGAAGGTAGTTCTAGGGCCATAAAGGCTGGCTAGAAATTAAAGAACTTGTAAGTTTAGATTTTGTGTTAATCATGTCATCTGGTGAAACCTAGAGTTAGGGGAAAAAAGGAGGATATGCCAACAAAAGAACTAAGTGTAAATATGATACAGACCATCACTGTCCAACAGAAATATAATGTGAGTGTATAATTTTAAGGTTTTTATGTAATTTGGTATGATTTGAAATTTTTCTAATTGCCACATTTTTAAGGACAGTTATTTTAGTAATATATTTTAATGAATCCATTATACCTTAAATAATATTACTTCAACATAATCAACAGTAAGATTATTAATAAAATATATTCTTTTGTTTGCACTAAATGTCCAAAATCTGGTGTGTGCAGCACATCTCAATTTGGGACTTACAGCATTTCAAGTATCAGGTAATCACATGTTGATTGGGGCTACTCCATTAGACAGCACTGATCTAGACTAAAGTTATAGGGTTTTCTGTCCCATGACTTAAGAACACAAAAAGATGAGTTATGGCGGTGATTCTCACAAGGACAGAGAAAAATGAGTTTCCTTCCACGTTTATTCCTTTGTCTATAGACGATGGAATGGACCACCTCGTAAACCCAGTGAGTTCATTTTCACTGGACAATGCTAGGCAGCTGTTAGACAACCACCTTGCAAAATGTTGAAGACGGGCTCATGGATCATGACACAAAAAGGTAGATGAAATGATCTCTAAGGTTAATTCCAGTTCAGACATTCCAGATCTGACATACTATATTTGCAACCACACATTAGACTTAAAGTTATTCTTGACATGCATATGTTCTCTGTCTCTGTCTCTGTCACTCACACATGTATATGCACCCACACATAACACATCCACACATACATTTGCATATGTGTATGTGTATCATTTACTCAACCATCATACAATCTCTAGTCTCTTATTCCTACTGGTCTGCCACAATTATCACAAAATAGTTTAAAAATTTCTTTGGACCTTTGCTGAATTTGTGAACACCACACAGTCTTTCATTCTGGTCTTCTTATCATCATCCCTAAATGCCCCCCTCAACACCCCCCCATTGCTCTGTCTCAGAATCCTCTCACCTTTATGTTTTCTCTAGTGTAAAGAAGATTTCTCTGTAACTTAAAGTTAATGGAGAGTACTACCTAATTGGGATTTATACTTATCAATTATGCCTTTTATGATCACCACTGCTATGTAATTATGAGATATCTTCTTTAGGTAGTTATTCATATAACTTTTCACCTATTGCATCTAAATAATCTTTCTCCAGGCAATTCTCCCCCATTACTCTGCCCAACATTGCTCTCTATCATTACTGTGTTCTCTCTCCTTTCCCTGTGGTCCCCTTCCAAACTCTTCCTGTAGTCATTTTCTTGTAAGTCACAAATTTGATACTAATCTTTATATCTCAAAAAATTCACAAGTTTTTCAGGCACCGAGGCCATGTCTACGGCTTTTCTTCCATGTTCTTCCAAACCCTTAATAACAAATGTTATTAAATTAAATAATAACAAGTCACCTCTTACATCTCCCACCTCCTTTCCAAGAGGCACCTTTCTGAGCTGGAAAAATGTATTCAAATCCTCTTCATAAGGAACAGCCATCTTTCTTTTTTTCTCAGCCTGTGCCTCTCACACAGGTAAGGGGCACTCCAAAGCCAAACTCAACAGGCAATGCCAAGTACCTAGTTGGTTCAATAGCTACAGATAGGAAATAGTATTTACAATAAGTTGTGAAATTGTGACGTTTGTGATGTTGTACCTGGGTAGTAAGTATAATTACATTAACAATTTTTATTTATTTAATGTTTTTTACATTAATAATTTTTAAAACATTTTTCAGGGACTTTATTTTTTTTCACTCCTGACACTTTAATTTTTCCCCCAGCCTCATTGAGGTAAATAGACAAATATAATTATATTTCAATTGTACAAGGTGATGATTTAATATACATATACATTATAAAAGGACTCCCATAAATAAGGTAATGAATACATTCATCACCTCACATAGTCACTTTCTTTTTCTGGTGAAAATGTTTAAAAACTACTCTCTTGGCAAATTTCAATTACACAGTATGGTATTATCAACTATAATCACCATACTGTACATTAGATCCTTAGAACTTATTGATCTTATTACTGAAAGTTTGCACCCTTCCATCACCCTCTTCCCATTTCCCTCGCCCCTCAGCCCCTGGCAACCACAAAATTATTCTCTGTTTCTATGAGTTTGTTTTAAATTTAATGCCACATATAAGTGATAATATGTCTTTCTGCCTGACTTATTTCATTTAGCATAATGCCCTCCAGTTTCACCCATGTTGTTAGAAGTGGAAAGAATTCCTTCTTTAATTAGGTTTATTAATATTCCAGGGTGTGTGTGTGTGTGTGTGTGTGTGTGTGTGTGTGTGACATTTTCTCTATCCATTCATCTATCAATAGACACTTAGGTTGTTTCCAAGTCTTGGCTCTCATGAATGAGTAATTCTGCAGTGAACATGGGAGTAAGATACCTTTTTGAGATAGTGATTTCCTTTCCTTTGGATATACATCCAGAAGTAGGATTTCTGGATCATACAGTAGTTCCACTTTTAATTTTTGAGGAAGTTCCATACCATTTTCCACAGTGGTTGCACAAATTTACATTCCCACCAACAGTGTACAAGGGTTCCCTTTTTGCCACATCTTCTCCAGTATGTGTTTATCCCTTCTCTTTTTGATAATAGCCATTCCAAAAGGTATGAAGCAATATCTCATTGTGGTTTTGATTTGCATTGCCTTGATGATTAGTGATGCTGAGCAATTTTCCTTTCTTTTTTTTTTTTGGACAGGGAGAGAGTTAGTGAGAGCAGGAACATAAGCAGGGGGAGTAGGAGAGGGAGAAGCAGGCTCCCCGCCGAGCAGGGAGCCCGATGCGGGGCTCGATCCCAGGACCCTGAGATCATGCCCTGAGCTGAAGGCAGACGCTTAACGACTTGAGCCACCCAGGTGCCCCAATGCTGAGCAATTTTCATTTACCTGTTGGCCACATGTATGTCTTCATTGGAAAAATATCTATTTGGATACTCTGCCCATTCTTTAATTAGGTTACTTTAAAAATTAATTTTTTTTTTTTGCTCCTGAGTTGTATGAGTTTATTGTATATTTTGGATATTAACCCCTTATTGGATATGTGGTTTGCAAATATTTTCACTTATTCCATAGGTTACCATTTCATTTTGTTGATGGTTTGGGGATGGTTTTAGTTTGCTGTAGTCCCACTTGTTTATTTTTATTTATTTTGCTTTTGGTGTCAAATCCAAAAAATAATCACTGCCAAGAGCAATGTCAAGGAGCTTATCCCTTATGTTTTCTTCTGGGTATTTTATGGTCTTATGCCTAATGTTCGAGTTTTTAACCCATTGTGAGTTGATTTATGTATATAGTTAAGATGGGGGTCCAATTTAATTTCTTTGTATATGAATATCCAGTTTTCCCACATCATTTATTGAAGAAACAATCCTTTACCCATTGTTTATTTTTGATACCTTTGTCAAAAATTGACCATATATAGTTGTAGATTTATCTGAACCCTCCATTCTGTTTCATTGATCAATGTGTCTCTTTTTATGACAATACTACACTGTTTTGATTATTATAGCTCTGTAAAATAGTTTGAAATCACAATGTGTAATGCCTCCAGCTTTGTTCTTCTGGATCAATATTGCTTTGGCTATTTGGGGTCTTTTGCAGTTCCATACAAATTTGAGGATTGTCTTTTCTGTTTTGATGAAAAATGCCATTAGAATTTTGATAGGGATTATATTGAATCTGTAGATTCTTTTTTTTTTTTAAAGATTTTATTTATTTATTTGACAGAGAGAGAATGAGAGAGAGAGAGCACGAGAGGGAGGAGGGTCAGAGGGAGAAGCAGACTCCCTGCTGAGCAGGGAGCCCGATGCGGGACTCGATCCCGGGACACCAGGATCATGACCTGAGCCGAAGGCAGTTGCTTAACCAACTGAGCCACCCAGGCGCCCCGAATCTGTAGATTCTTCTAATTCATGAACACAAACTATCTTTCTTTATTTGTGTCTTTTTAAAATTTTTCATCAATATTTTATAGTTTTCAGTGTACAGATATTTTACTTCCTTGGTTAAACTTATTCCTAAGTGTTTCACTATTTTTGATGCTATTGTAAATGGATTGTTTTCTTAATTTCTTTTTCTGATAGTACATTGTTAGTGTATAGAAACACAACTGATTTTTGTATATTGATTTTGTATCCTGCAACTTTACTAAATTAGTTTATTAGTTCTAACCATTTTGGGGGGTTTTCTTCATAAATATTCATGTCATCTGTAAACAGAGACAGTTTTACTTTTTCCTTTGCAATTTGTCTGTCTTTTATTTCTTTCCTTACCTAATTGCTTTAGCTAGGATGTTGTATTTTTTTTATTTTTAAACTTTAAATTTTTTTATTATGTTAATCACCATACATTACATCATTAGTTTTTGATGTAGTGTTCCATGAGTCATTGTTTGTGCATAACACCCAGTGCTCCACGCGTAACGTGCCCTCTTTAATACCCATCACCAGGCTAACCCATCCCCCCACCCCCTCCCCTCTAGAACCCTCAGTTTGTTTTTCAGAGTCCATCATCTCTCATGGTTTGTCTCCCCCTCTGATTTCCCCCCCTTCATTCTTCCCTTCCTATCTTCTTTTTTTTTTCTTAACATATATTGCATTATTTGTTTCAGAGGTACAGATCTGTGATTCAACAGTCTTGCACAATTCACAGCACTCACCATAGCACATACCCTCCCCAATGTTAGGATGTTGTATTTTGTCAATTTTTTTTATGCATCTATTGAGATACTATGATTTTTATCCTTAATTTTGTTCATGTGGTAGATCACATTTATTGATTTGCAGATGTTGAACCATCCATGTATCTCAAAAACAAATTCCAATTGATCATAGTGTATGATCCTTCTAATGTACTATTGAATTTGGTTTCCTAATATTTTGTTTAAGATTTTTTAATCTATGTTCATTAGGGATACTGGCCTGTAATTTTCTTTTCTCCTACTTTCTTCATCTGGCCTTGGTATTTTGGTACCTCATAAAATAAGTTTGAAAGTGTTCCCTTCTCTTCCATTCTTAAAAAGAATTTAAGAAGGATTGGTGTTAATTTAAACATTTGGCAGAATTCACCTGTGAAGGCATCTGGTCCTGCATTTTTCTTGGCTAGGAGGTTTTTGATTACCAATTCAATCTCCTTACTCATAATTGGTCCACTCAGATTTATTTTATTTATTTGTGATTCTGCCTTGGTAGGTTGTGTGTTTCCAAGAATTTATCCATCTCTTCCAGATTATCCAATTTGTTGCTGTATAATTGTTCATTACAGTCCCTTATGATCCTTTCTTCTCTGATTTTATTTTTAATAAAAATTGTAATGGCTTCTCTTTCATCTTTTCATTTTATTTATTTGAATCTCCTCTCTCAGTCCAGTCAATCTTTTCTTCTGCTTGATCTAGTTGGCTGTTAAAACCCTCTATTGAATTTTTCAGTTTAATTATTGCATTCTTCACCTCTATGATTTCTGTTTGGTTCTGTCTTTCTATCTGACTTTAGTGAGCATCTTTACAAACATTGTTTTGAACTCTCGGCTGGATAAAACGTTTAGTTCTGTTACATTAAGGTCAGTTTCCGGAGATTTATTTTTTCCTTCGTTTGCGACATATTCCTCTGTTTCTTCATTTTTCTTTATTTTTTGTATTGGTTTTTGTGGATTAGATAAAACAGCCACCTTTCTCAGTCTTAAAAGACTGGCCTCATTTAGGAGATGAACCTCATCAGTCAGCCCAGGCAAAGCTCCTGATTGTTTGTCAACCTTTTTCATTTGTCCAAGCTGCTGCTTCAGATCAGGATGTGCCAAGACCTGTCAGTGTCCCAGAGGTGTGGAAAATGCCCCCATGCCAGGTAAGGCTCCCAGTTGTCTACCTAATGCCTCCCTTCAGCTCTCCAATGCAAGCCAGTTGGAAGCAGGCAGCAGCTTGGGAAAGTCAGGATGTTAGATATATAGTCCAGGCCTATCAGAGGGAAACTGGGAGTTGGGTATTTTTGCCTACACACTCTATGCTAAGTCAGAGGGAATAGCCAAGCTCTGAGAGTACTTTTGTGCCAATTAGAACTGCTTCTATGTTTTATGTGGTCCAGGGGACTTGTGAATGCTGTGACCTGCCAGCTCCCAGAACTAGGTGATTTTGGGACCGGGCTCTCGGGTTATAGCTATAATGTAACAGTTGGGGTGGTGGATGTGTGGACAAGCCTCTCTCAGGAAGAATATGGAGACTTGGTTTAACTGCTGGAGTGAGCCCAGGAGAGATGGCAAGGGACATGCCCACCAGCCCTTTCAGTCTTCCAGGAGGATCTGTCAGTTTTCCCATGTAAACTGATTAGAGGTTGCAACCTCAGGCAGCAGCTAGGAAATTATGCAGTCCTGTCCTCTCCATGGAGAAACTAGGAGATGGGTATGTATGTATGTATGTATGTGTGTATGTATTTGCCTGCTCCCTCTTTGCTAAGCCCAGGAGGGATAGCTGTGGGAAGTGCTCGTGTGCCCATTTGAAATTGATTTTTTTGTTAAACATGGCCCTATGAGACTCGTGAATTCCTAGCCCCATTGGCTATCAGAGCTAGGTTATTTGGTGACCTGTCCTTCAGGTGGTAGCCTTTCAAGGGCACTAAGTGTATAGTCCAAACTGTTTGCTCCTCAGGGAGAATTTGGGAGTTGAAAGTTCTCTCCTGATTGTAAGGCTCTGTGCCAGGGGTAGGATCTATGGTGAGAATGTATCTCAGCCTTTCCCACCCATTTTGATGTGGGTATTTTCTGTCACCTTGATATGTAGGAGTCACTCAATTAGTTTCTGGATATCTCTCAATGTGAACTCATCTGTATACATAGCTGGATACTTGGTACATCGGTGGGAGAAGAGAAGTCAGGAACCTCCTATCTCTCCATCTTGGTGAAATCCTTAGAAGCTCCAAAATAACAATTCTTTATCATAGCATTTTTATTTGTTTAGGGATGGTTGCAATATAACTTATCAATATAATTTGAGGTCTCTAAGCCTCTACTTGTTTCTTATGAAATGATGATAGCATAAAAATATAACAAATTATAATATCCAGTCATTATTCTTTTAAATAAATACTAATATACACTCTCTTCTACTATGGATTTAATATTAGAAGCCTTATATTTAAATTTATTTTCAGACTAAATTTTCTACAAGTGTACTTGCTAAGATCATTGCTATCACATTTCTGAACTTCAATGTCTGTTTTCAAAAATAGGGTCACAACTTCCCCCTGAGCAACAAAGGATCACTTCTTAGCTTTTAAAAATATTTACTAATATTTCTCATTGTACAATTTACATGCGGGACCCATGTATAGCTTTAAAGAAACTTGTAATGATAAATTAGAACTTCATTCATATTTAAAAAATAACCTATGCCTAAATTTAACATTTTTCTGATAAATGATAATACTTTATTACTGCATACTTTGTTCAGAAAGGATTGAAGGCAACCGATAAACTATATTACTGTTAAAACTCTGTTTATTGCCTCCATAAAATTATATTTAGGGCGCAGAAGCTGTTGATAACATTAAAGCAAATGAATAGAGTAGAAATCCCTTTATAAAATGCAAACTAGACAGGTAAAACTGGCCACATAATCAAGAATTGATTAAAAGGAAAAAGAAATTTTTAAATATACAAATATACTCAAAATATTTAGTTTTTATTTGAAATGGAAAAGCTTACATTGGTGATGTGAAGTTAAGTTCCTTTCTTTGCAGACTATAATTCAAAATCAATTCTTATTCCCTTTGCTCATTTGTTTTGTTTCTACAGAATTTTAGTTTCCCTAAAAAGATTCTTAAAATACAGAGAAACTGTTCATTAAATCATAACACAGCCAAAAATTATACTCAAAAACCCAATTTAAAGGTAAATTCATAATTTTAACGATTATACAGTCAAATAAATATTTGAGTCTCAACTATACGCAAAGCACTGTTCCTATTTCATTCAGAAAACAAAAAATAATTTTAATGTATTCTTTAATGTACATACAATTTTAATGTATGTTTTTCAAAGTTTCTATTGGAAACAGTCTACATTTATTTTATTTTCTTAAAATATAAATTGTAAAGTTTCTACAACATTATAGAAATTTTACGAATATGGCAAAGGTAGTTGATTTTCCAAAACCAAATGAAAGAATACTTGATTGTTTACTTTACTTACTAGCATTTTCATGTGCTCTTCTATATAATAATGCATGAGTTGTATATCTTGCTTTATGTTTCTACTTAATATTAAATCACAAACGTTTGCATATTTTTATGTGGTCTTTATACTGTTATGTGTCATTGCCACAAAAGAGTCCAATGAAAAGAACTAGCACGGTTTATCTAACTGCTCCCCTATTCTAAATTTAGCTTATTTTCAACTTTTAGAAAACATAAATAATGCTGCAATGAAAATATTTACCATGTAACTTGACTCCTTTTTAGGAAAAAAAAAAAAACCACATATCTCTAGGATAAATTCCCAAAAGTGGAATTAATAGTGCAAAGGATATGAAGCTTTTATGGTTTTTAATATTTATTACCAAATTGCTTTTTGTCAGAGTAGATTTATATCTATAAAATATAGTACCACAGATAGGGCTTTATGTGTAAAACTCTATAAGAAAGTAGATAAATTTTACAATGTACAGTAATGTGCAGGGGAAGAAATAAATACATAAAATATAATTATGTATTTTTGATAACATAAGAGAGATGGAAAAATGTAAGGACATATAGAGTTTGGTTGTAGTACTGTTTAACACAGCTGCCAGCACAATAAATTTCAATTTGTTCTAATCTTTACCAGCATTGAATATTAATTTTTTATTTCATTAGTTTAAAAAGTTAAAAATACATATAACCACATAGTCTAATATAACTTAATTTATGTTTATAGGTATATTCATAAAGGGTAAAACATAGGAAAAGCAACAGGATATTTAACATAAAATCAGGATGGCATTTCCTCCTGGGAGGGAGATTGTAGGGATGCAATGTCACCTGGGAGGGGTAATCTAAGTCCTGGTAGAGTTCCATTTCTTCACCTTGTATATTCAGCATCAAAATTGTTTTTATTATTTCTTAAACAGTGTGGGTATATTTTATACATGCTTCTGCATATATGATCTTTTCCACAATAAAAATAACTTTAAAAATGAGGTACACAGATAATAGCCAATCATTCTTACCTTGGGTTTGCTTTGCCAATATGCATTAAGGTGGTGGTGGTTAATTATGAGAATCCATAATGAATGATGGCTCACCTATCCCCTGTGGGTAAGCATCATGCAGCCCTTCCTGCAGACAGGAGGTCTCATCAGCACATCGATCCACACCTTCCTTCACAAGATCTCCTCAGGCCAGAGACACTAGTTTTCCCTGTATCCCCCACCCTCAGCAGCATAATCTCAGGAACTTTCTTTTCTTTTCTGAATGTGAGCAATTCATTCTTTATCAAGAAACAGTCATATTACTCCCTCACTCATTAAAAGTGAAAGAAAAAAAAACAATTTCACTTCAGGAAGAGATATGAATTAGAAAAAAAGAAAAAAAAAAAAACAAGGAAATACAGAGGCAGTAGCAGAGAGCATGTGTGCAACTCTGCAGCTCTCCACTGCAAAGCATTCCCAGCCAGTCATCAAGTTACAAGAACCACACCATCAACACTAAAGTCCTGCTGCTGATATGTAAGAGGCCAAACTCTTTTGTGAATGTTTCTTACTAACTCACTCTTGTAAATCAGAACATTTATTCTGATGAACATGCAACCACATTTCCACTTTTTGGTTAAAATTTTTATTGTGCATGTCCTTCCACTGTGACTGCACCATTGGTAGTCCTATATTATTTTTAGTTCCAGTGATGTCCTTTACTGCATTGCACTGAGATGCTTCGGCAGTGAGAAAAAAATCTTACTCATTAATATTCGGTGTCCTTAAAGAAAGTAGGAATTCTCTACTTTAGCCTCAGCAACTCAGTATTAGAAAAGTAGGGGTAGCGATGTCACCAAGACGGCAACATAGGTTGTTCCTGACTTCACTCCTCATCACAAGAACAATGAACATCTATACAAGAACAACACACCACTAAGAGAAAGTTAGAACATGGAGATAATGCTGAAGCAACCCCTGTACCACAGAGATCAAGACAGACTGCATTAGAAGGGTAAGAGAAATGGCTACATGTTGACTACATTGCCCTTCCTCCAGGCCAGCATAGCACCATGTGGAGTGGTCTCCCCTGAACCTCCAGTTCCTCTCGTGGGAAAAGAAAGCCCAGGGGGGATAATCAGCTCCCACCCCCAGCATTGTGGGTCACTCTGTGGGAGCTCCTTCTCTGATCTCACACGACAAGAAATGCAGGGGAATCCGTGGGGCTCAACAACTGGGAATCTGACTGTGATGGAGAAGAGGGGAGGGACTTGTAACAACCAGCACTTGGATCTTGGCAGACTAAGTTCATACCTACAGGGCCCAAGTAGTAATCCCAACCAGTAGTTCTGCTCATCAGCAGAACCAAGTCAAGGGTACACTCTTACCAAAGAACTCAGCAGGGTATAGATCTGTCTGATTAAGATCCTCAAACAAGGAGTTTTGCTGGCTCTAGAGCCCAGTTTGCCCACACCCAGGCAAAGAGCTAAATCACAGCCTTACCTCTACTGTGGAGAGTGTTTCCTGGTCCCAATTGACCAGAAGGACTGGTGACAATTCCTGGAAGCAGTGTGGTCCAGCAATGCTTGATCTGAGAGTGGGTGAACAGAGCCGACAGCCCCAAGAACAAAGCTAGTACTGGGCATGGAGTATTCCCATGCTACACACAAGTACAAGTTTTAATTCATAATCAAGACTGAGGGTAGTTCCTGGCTGCTCCCATCCAGAGAGCCTGTTTGGGAAATTGAGAGTAGCCTGGAGTGACCCCTACCCCACCCACCCAGGCAAAGGAGCTGAGACACAGCCCCACCCACTGAGGAGTGTGCCTTCTGGCTCCATCCGACCAGAAGGGCTGGCAACAACTCCTGAAAGCTGTGTGGCCCAACAGCACTCAGATGAAAGGAAGGCAGAATCAATAGGGTTCAGAGCAAAGCCAGTATCTCCGTTCAGTGAGGGAACGTTGAGTGCAGGTCAATTTGAGTTAAGACAACAAATAAAGAGCTTTCCCCACTTTGCAGCTGCTTCTCCCACTATACCTGGGCAGAGAATCTAATGAGTAGCTATGCTCATCATTGAACACATCCTTCAGCGTGTCCCAAAAGGAAACCTAACGAGAGCATGCGGGAAACTGGATAGTCCATTCAACTGCCCTTGAACAGAGAGCACAGCCTGTGGCTTCTGTCATCTGCAGAGCAAAAACCCCCATCCTCATCCTCAGAGCCCAACTAGTTGACTCACCCAAATATAAGTCATAATAGCAGGCCCCATGTACACGAGGACAATACCAGCAGACACATCCAAAAGCCCAGACAGCTGACTGGTGAAAAAAACTGCCTCTAACAAACCAAACCTGTAAAAATCTAGAAGAGGAGCCTGATTACTCAAATACACAGACACCAATGTAAGGAACTAAAAAGCAAGAAAAATCAGGTAAATATGACACTAGGGAAGGAATAAAACTCCAATAACTTACCTTAAAGAAATGGAGGTCTATGAAGTGTCAGACAAAGACGTCAGAATAACCCTCTTAAGAAAGATTAGTGAACTACAAGAAAACACAGACAACTAAACTAAATTAGGAAAATGAGGCATGAACAAAATCAGAAGTTTGATAAGGAAATAGCAATCATCAAAAAACAACAAACCAAACAAATAGAAATCCTAGAATTGGAAACTATAATGATTGAACTGAAGAATTCAATAGTTTCAAAAGTATACTTGACCATGCAAAAGAACGAACTGGTCCCCTGAATTGAGCTGAATATCTACCAGACCACTCTGAACACCCATGAAATCAGCCTGAGATATAAGAAGATATATCTGGATCTCTACAAAAAGAATATCGCAGGCAGTTGGTTTGGAGGTATGAAGCAGGGAGCCGTGATTCTGTGGGCAGATATTAGAAGATAAACAGAAGGGGGAGGAAGCTGTGGGGATCCTGCACCACCGGTGAGCGAAAGCCTCCCATGCTGGGGACAGGGCACAGACTCGCAGACCAGTAGCAGTGGGGAAAGGACTTTAGGGCAGCCTCCTGGACTGAAACCTGGAGCAGTGGGGCCATGCATGGGAATTGGGGGCAGTTGGCGGTTTGAGAAGCACAAAGGGCAGAGACGTGCCCCAAGCCCTGACCTGGAGACGAGGATTGGGAGCCCTGCTAAGGGGTGCACAACCCAGGACACTGCAGTTTATAGCAGCACAGACAGAAATGGAGATAGTGTGGCATGGAGAGCTCCCTGAAGAACAGACTGCGATCTCTCTGCTCTGAGGCAGTGGGTTGGAAACGGTCTCTTCTGCTCTGACTCTCGGAAGAGACACGGAAAGCCACCAGAGAACAAAAGCCCCCAAAAACTGGTTTTCACTGAGCCCACCTCCCGCCACAGGGGGCAGGGCAACTCTGCCCAAACAGGGTTGCCTGAGTAACAGCACAGAAGGCCCCTCCCCCAGAAGACAGGCTGGGAAAACAAAAGGCCAGCAACCCTAAGGTCCCTAGAAAACAGGTGCATCTTGCTTGGGTTGTGGTCAATAATTTGGACTCTGTACATTCCCTCAACCACTCCTCAACAGAATGACTAGGAGGAAGAACCCACAAAATAGGAAAGACTCAGATACTGTGACTTCTGCCACAGATTTACAAATGGATACAGATATAACCAAGATGTCGGAAATGGACTTCAGGGTAACAGTTATGAAGGCGATAGCTAGAATGGAGAAATCAATTAATGGCAACATAGAGTCTCTAAGGGCAGAAATGAAAGCTGAACTGCAGAATTTAAAAAATGCTATCAATGAGATCCAATCTAATCTAGATAATCTAACAGCTAGGGTAAGCGAGGCAGAAGAATGAATTAGTGACCTAGAAGACCAATTGATAGAAAAGAAGGAAAAAGAGGAGGACAGGGAGAAACAACTCACAATCCATGAAAACAGAATTGGAGAAATAAGTGACACCATGAAATGTTCCAATGTCAGAATTATTGGGATCCCTGAGGGGGTGGAGAGAGAGGACTAGAAGATTTTTTGAGCAAATCGTAGCTGAGAACTTCCCTAATCTAGGGAATGAAATAAACATTCATGTCCTAGAGGCAGAGAGGACCTCTCCCAAGATCAAGGAAAACAGACCAATGCCCCAGCATGTAATAGTAAAACTCGCAAATTTTAGAACCAAGGAAACCATCTTAAGGGAAGTTAGGGGGAAGAGATTCCTTATGTACAGAGGGAGGAACATCAGAATAACATCAGACCTATCCACAGACACCTGGCAAGCCAGAAAGGCCTGGCAAGACATATTCAGGGTACTGAGTGAGAAGAATATGCAACCAAGAATACTTTATCCAGCAAGGCTGTCATTTAAAATGGATGGAGAGATGCAAAACTTCTAAGACCGGCAGAAACTGAAAGAATATGTGATCGCTAAGCCAGCCCTGCAAGAAAAACTAAGGGAGGTTCTATAACAGGAGAAAGACCCCAAGAGTGATATAGAACAGAAATTTACAGAGACAGTCTATAGAAACAAGGACTTCACAGGCAACATGATGACAATAAATTCATACCTTTCAATAATCACTCTCAACGTGAATGGCCTAAGTGCTCCCATAAAACGGCACAGGGTTGCAGACTGGATAAAAAGACAGCACCCATCCATACACTGTCTACAAGAGACTCAATTTTAACCTAAAGATACATCCAGACTGAAAGTGAAAGGATGGAGATCCATCTTCCATGCCAAGGGACCTCAAAAGAAAGCTAGGGTAGCAATTCTTATATCAGACAAATTAGATTTTAAGCTAAAGACTGTAGTTAGAGACACAGAAGGACACTATATCATTCTTAAAGGGTCTATCCAACAAGAAGATCTAACAATTGTAAATATCTACACCCCCAACATGGGAGCAGCCATCTACCTAAGCCAACTGTTAACCAAAATAGCCATGTTGATAATGATACGTTAATTGTAGGAGCCCTCAATACTCCACTCTCAGCAATAGACAGATCATCTAAGCAGAAAATTAACAAAGAAACAAGAGCTTTGAATGACCCACTGGACCAGATGGACCTCATAGATATATACAGAACATTCCACCCTAAAACAACAGAATACTCATTCTTCTCAAGTGCACATGGAACTTCCTTCAGAACAGACCACATACTGGGTCACAAATCAGGTCTCAACCGATATCGACTGAGATTATTCCCTGCATATTCTCAGGCCATAATGCTTTAAAACTGGAACTCAATCACAAGAAAAAAATTTGGCAGAAATTCAAACACTTGGAAGCTAAAGACCACTCTGCTCAAGAATGTTTGGGTCAACCAGGAAATCAAAGAAGAACTTAAACAATTCATGGAAACCAATGAGAATGAAACACATCAGTCCAAAACCTATGGGATACTGCAAAGGTGGTCCTAAGGGGGAAACACATAGCCATCCAAGCCTCACTCAAAAAAATAGAAAAATCCCGAATTTACCAACTAACTTTACACCTTAAAGAACTGGAGAAAAAGCAACAAATGATGCCTAAGCCACACATTAGAAGAGAATAATTAAGATTAGAGCAGAGATTAATGAATTAGAAACCAGAAACACAGTAGATCAGATCAATGAGACTAGAAGCTGGTTCTTTGAAAGAATTAATAAGATCGATAAACCACTGGCCAGACCTATCCAAAAGAAAAGAGAAAGGACCCAAATTAATAAAATTATGAATGAAAGGGGAGAGAACGACTAACACCAAGGAAATAGAAACAATTATTAGAAATTATTATCAACAACTATATGCCAATAAATTAATCAACCTGGAAGAAATGGATGCATTCCTGGAAACCTATAAAGTACCAAGACTGAAACAGGAAGAAATTGACAGCCTGACTAGGTCAATAATCAGTAACGAGATTGAAGCAGTGATCAAAAACCTCCCAAAAAACAAGAGTTCAGGACCTGATGGATTCTCTGGGGAATTCTACCAAACATTCAAAGAAGAAATAATACCTATCCTCCTGAAGCTGTTTCAAAGAACAGAAATAGAAGGAACGCTTCCAGACTCATTCTATGAGGCCAGCATTACCTTAATTCCCAAACCAGGCAAAGACCCCATCAAAAAGGAGAATTTCAGATCAATATCCCTGATGAATATGGATTCCAAAATTCTCAGCAAAATCTTAGCTAATAGGATCCAACAATACATTAAAAGAATCATCCATCCACCACGACCAAGTGGGATTTATCCCCGGGATGCAAGTGTGGTTCAACATTTGCAAATCAATCAATGTGATAGAACACATTAATGAGAGGAGAGAGAAGAATCATATGGGCCTCTCGACTGATGCAGAAAAAGTATTTGACAAAATACAGCATCCTTTCCTGATTAAAACTCTTCAGAGTATAGGGGATAGAGGGAACATTCCTCAAGTTCATAAAATCCATCTATGAAAAACCCACAGCAAATATCATCCTCAATGGGGAAAAATGAGAGCCTTTCCCTTAAGATCAGGAACACGTCAAGGATGCCCACTCTCACCACTATTGTTCAGCATAGTACCAGAAGTCCTAGCATCAGCAATCAGACAGCAAAAAGAAGTAAAATGTATTCAAATTAGCAAAGAAGTCAAACTCTCTCTCTTCGCAGATGACATGATACTTTATGTGGAAAATCCAAAAGATTACACCCCCAAATTACTAGAACTCATACAGCAATTCAGTAATGTGGCAGGATACAAAATCAATGCACAGAAATCAGTTGCTGTCTTATACACTAACAATGCAAGGGTAGAAAGAGAAATTAAAGAAACGATTTCATTTACAATAGCACCAAAAACCATAAGATACCGTGGAATAAACTTAACCAAAGAGGTAAAGGATCTATACTCTAGGAACTACAGAACACTCATGAAAGAAATTGAAGAAGACACCAAAAGATGGAAGAACATTCCATGCTCAAGGATCAGAAGAATAAACATTGTTAAAATGTCTGTGCTGCCCAGAGCAATCTATACCTTCAACACCATCCCAATCAAAATTCCAATGACATTATTCAAAGTGCTAGAACAAACAATCCTAAAATTTGTACGGAATCAGAAAAGACCCCAACTCACCAAGGAAATGTTGAAAAAGAAAAAAAAAAAGCTGGGGACAACACGTTGCCTGATTTCAAGCTATATTCCAAAGCAGTGATGACCAAGACAGCATGGTACTAGCACAAAAACAGACGTATAGACCAATGGAACAGAATAGAGAGCCCAGATATGGACCCATCTACTCTACAGTCAAATAATCTTCGACAAAGCAGGAAAATATATGCAATGGAAAAAAGACAGTCTCTTCAATAAATGGTGCTGGGAAAATTGGACAGCTATATACAGAAGAATGAAACTCAACTTTTCTCTAACACCATACACAAAGATAAACTCAAAATGGATGAAAGACCTCAACGTGAGACAGGAATCCATCAAAATCCTAGAGGAGAACATAGGCAGTAACCTCTTTGACATCAGCCACAGAAATTTCTTTCAAGATACATCTCCAAAGGCAAGTGAAACAAAAACAAAAATGAACTTTTGGGACTTCATCAAGATAAAAAGCTTCTGCACAGCAAAGGAAACAGTCAACAAAACAAAGAGGCAACCCACAGAATGGGAGAGGATATTTGCAAATGACACTACAAAGGGCTGATATCCAAGATCTATAAAAAAACTTTTCAAACTCAAAACCCAAAAAGCAAATAATCAAGTCAAAAGATGGGCAAAGGATATGAACAGATACTTCTCAAAAGAAGACATACAAAGGGCTGACACATGAAAAAATGTTCATCATTAGCCATCAGGGAAATTCAAATCAAAACCACACTGAGATACCACCTTACACCAGTTAGAATGGCAAAAATTAACGAGGCAGGAAACAACAAATGTTGGAGAGGTTGTGGAGAAAGGGGATCCCTCTTACACTGTTGGTGGGAATGCAAGTTGGTACAGCCACTTTGGAAAACAGTGTGGAGGTTCCTCAAAAAATTAAAAATAGAGCTACCCTATGACCCAGCAATTGCACTACTGGGTATTTAACCCAAAGACATACATGTAGTGAAAAGAAGGGCATCCACCCCAATGTTCATAGCATCAATGTCCTCAATAGCCAAACTGTGCAAAGAGCTAAGATGCCCTTCAACAGATGAATGGATAAAGAAGATGTGGTCCATATATACAATGGAATATTACTCAGCCATCAGAAAGGATGAATACCCAACTTTTACATCAACATGGATGGGACTGGAGGAGATTATGCTAAGTGAAATAAGTCAAGTGGAGAAAGTCAATTATCGTATGGTTTCACTTATTTGTGGAACATAAGGAATAGCGTGGAGGACATTAGGAGAAGGAAGGGAAAAATGAAGAGGGGGGGAATCGAGGGGGAGAGGAACCAGGCGAGATTATGGACTCTAGAAACAAACTGAGGGTTTTAGAGGGGAGGCGGTGGGGGGATGGGTTAGCCTGGTGATGGATATTAAGTAGGGCACGTACTGCATGGAGCACTGGGTGTTATGCAAAAACAATGAATAATGGAACACTCCATCAAAAACTAATGATGTACTGTATGGTGACTAACATAATAAAATAAAATAAAATTTAAAAAAAAGAGTGAAAAAGCCTGTGGGAATTGTGAGGCACATGAAATGAAATAATATTCTCATTATGGGAATTTAAAAAAAGAGAGAAAGGGAAAGAAATGGAAAGCATATTTAAAGCAATAATGGCTGAAAACTTCCAAAACCTGGGGAGAGAAATGGACGTACAAATCCGTGAACCCAAAAGATTCCAAATATGTTGAATCCAAATAGGGCTATACTGAGACACACTAAAATTAAATTGTCAAAAGTCAAAGACAAAGAAGTAATTTTAAGAGCATCAAGAGAAAAGAGAGAACTTACATACAAGGAAATTTCCATAAGATTATTGATGGTTTTTTTCAACAGAACTTTTCAGGCCAGGAGAGAATGGGATGACATATTCAAAATATTGAAAGAAAATACTGTCAGCCAAGAATTCTATACATGGCAAAGTGGTCTTTCAGAAACAAAGGAGAAATAAAGCTTTTCCAAAGCCAGTAAAAGCTGAGGGAGTTCACTACCCCTAGACCTGCCTTACAAGAAATGCTAAAGGGAGTTCTTTGAGTGGAAGTAAAATAATGCTAATGAACATCATAAAAACAAAAAAAAAAATTAGTGTGAATCTCAGTGGTAATGGTAAATATATAGTTACAGTTAGGTTCTGCAATATGGTAATAGTGGAGCATAATTCACTTAAACTCTAGTTTAAAAGAAAAAAGTGAACATAATAAAAATATCCATAACTACAATAATCTGTTATTAGTTACACAATATAAAAATCAGGTAAATGGTAACAGCGAGAACCTAAAATGTGAGGTGGAGGAGAAATAAAAGTGTAAAGTTTACAAATTTTATTCAAGTTAAGTTGTTATCAGTTGAAAATAGGGTATTGTAAGTTTAAGATACTTTATGTAAACTTCATGGTAACCATAAGGGAATATCTTATAGAATTACACAAAAGAACAAGACAAAGAGGTCAAAGCATATTGATACCAAAAAACATCAAAACACACCAAAAAAGACAGAACAATTAGAAACAAGGAGCAATGGATCTACAAAACAACCAGAAAATAATGAACAAAATGGCAATAGTAAGTTCTTACCTATCAGTAATTATTTTAAGCATAAACCGATTAAATTCTCCAATTAAAAGGCACAGAATAGCTGAATGGACAAAACAAATTACCATATGCCTCTGCCTATAAAAGACTCACTTTAGCCTTAAAGACACACATAGTCTAAGAGTGAAGATGGGAAAAGACATTTCAAGCAAATGATAAGAAAAATATCAGGAGTAGCTATACTTATTTCAGACAATATGGACTTTAACCTAAAAATGGTGAAGAGACAAAGATGTCATTATATAATGATAAAGTAGTCAATAAATCAAGAATATAAAACAATTGTAGATATTTATGAATTGGAGTATCTAAATACACAAAGTAAAAACTAACAAAACTAAAGAGGGAAATATAAACAGTAGTACAATAATATTTGGGGATTTTAATAACCCATTCTCAACAATGGATAAATCATTCAGAGAATCGATAAGGAAACAGTGATTTGAACATTATAGACTAAATGGACCTAACATACATATAAAGAACATTTTATCCAACAATAGCAGAATACACTTTCTTCTAAAGCATGCATGAAACATCTTTTCTAGGATAGATTATATGTTGGCCACAAAACAAATCTTAAAAATTCAAGAAAATTGAAATCATACCTAGTAACTTCTCTGACCATAAAGGCATGAAACTAGAAATCAATACAAGAGGAAAACAGGAAAACTCACAAACACTTAGAAATTAAACCATATTCCCCTAAAAAACCAATGGATCAAAGAATATATTAAAGGGGAAATGAAAAGTTTCTTGAGACAAATGAAAATAAAAACACAACATACCAGAACTTGTGGGATATAGCAAAAGCAGCTCTAAAAAGGAAGTTTATAGCAATAAAAGCCTACATTAAGAAGCAAGAAAAATTCCAAATAAACAACCTAACTCTCTGCCTTAAGGAACTAGAAAAAGAAGAGCAAAATGAGCCAAAGTTAGCAGAAGAAACAAAACGATAAAATTAGAGCAGAAAAGACCTACAATACCATGTTAAAAGCTTTTTTTTTTTTTTAATAAAATGAAAAATCCTCTTTGGATTTCTTTTGGCTAACAAAGACAGGTACTAATGTATGTCTTTCATAAAAGCACAGTGGCATAATGCAAGCTTTCAGAAAGTAAGGGATACCTGTACTAGTAAGGAGTACAGGTACGGAATCAGTAATAAAAAATCCAACAAAGAGAAGTCCAGCACTAGATAGCTTCACTGGTGAATTTTACCTAACATTTCAAGAAGAATTAGTATCAATCTGTCTCAAATTCTTCCAAAATCTAGAAGAGGAAACATTCCCAAACTCATTTTATAAGGTCAGCATTCCTGATACCAAAACCAGAAAAAAACACTAGAAAAGAAACCTACAGACCAATATCTGATGTATATAGATGCAGAAGTTCTCAATTAAATACTAGCAAACCAATTCAGCAGCATCTAAAAATATTATTCACCATTATGACCATGATAAGTCAGATCAGACTTAGCCCTTAGATACAAAAATGGTTCAATATATGCAAATCAATCAATGTGATACATCATATTAATAAAATGAAAGAAAAGAATCATATGCTTAGCTCAGTTATTTGAAATAATTCGACATCTATTCATAATAAAGAAAACCCTCAATAAATTAGGCATAGAAGTCATAAGAAAACTCTTAACAAATCTCAACATAGTAAAGGTCATATATGACAAGCCCACAGCTAATGTCCTACTCAATGGTAAAAGGTTGAAAGCTTTTCCTCTAAGATCAGAAACAAGGCAAGGATGTCCACTTTTACTATTCCTATTCAACATAATACTAGAAGTACTAGCTAGAGCAATCAACAAGTAAGAGAAATAAAAGCTTTCAGAATTGAAAAGGAAAAAGTACAATTGTCTTTATTTACAGATGATGATCTTATACATAGAAAATCCTAAAGACTCAAACAAAAAATTGCTAGATTTAATCAATAAATTCAGTAAAGTTGCAGGATAAAAAATTAACATACAAAAATAGGTACTATTTCTAAACACTAGAAGTGAATTTTCTGAAAAAGAAATAAATTGATACCATTTACAATAGCATCAAAAACAATAACATACTTAGGAATAAACTTAACTAAGGAGGTAAAAACTTTCAGAGTAAAGAAGTAAAAACTTCTTTACTCTGAAAACTATAAAACATTCATGAAATAAATCAAATACATAAATAAATGGAAATGTATCCCGTGTTTATGGATTGAAAGAAATAATATTGTTAAAATGTCAATACTACAAAAGTCATCTATACATTCAATACAATCCCTACCAGTATTCCAGTGGAATGTTTTATAGAAGTAGAAAAAAAACACTCCTAAAATTTATATACAAAAGACCCTAAAGAGTCAAAGAATTTCTGAGAAAAAAGGACAAAACAAGAGGCATGGACTTTCCTGATTTCAAGCTATGCTATAAAGCTATAGTCATCAACAGACATCTCTTTTGTTCAGGGGAAGATGGTGGAGTAGGAGGATACTAGGCTCACCTCATCTCATTGATACAACTTGATAACACTCACATCAGTGTAAATAACCCAGAAAACTCTCTGAAGCCTGGCAGAATAAACTCCACAACTAAATGTAAAGAAGAGGCCACATCTAAGATGGCTAGGAAGGGCAGAGACCCTCTTGGGAACTATATGGACTCTCAGGAGTGTCCACAGGAGGGAGGGATGCTGCAGGCACAGAGAAGGGAGAGAAACATACCCCTACACTGGGGAACCTGCAGAGGACTAAAGAATCCCCATAACATTTGACTTTGAGAACCAGAGAGGCTGAATTTCATGGATTCTTAAAAACAGTGGGTCATAAAAACTGGAACTTAAAAAAAGCAGTACGCTCATCTATGGGAGAGTCAGGAGGATGAGAGTAAACTGAGTCCCCACACTTAAAGAGACAGCACAACAAACAGCCCATAGAAATATAGCATACAAGCAGCAGTTTGAAAGGTGCCTGGGGCATGCAGGAGTTATTTACTAATCTCAGAGTGTGTCCCAGAAGGACAGAAATGGCTGAGGAACTCCTCCAGGAACAAAGAAATTGTCAGGCACCATTTGCCTACCCTGTTCCCCAGTTTAAACACACTGCCACCTACCGAACTTGCTAGCACTGCCACCCCAGCCCCCCTGCCCACACTGTGCTTCTGCCAATCCAACCCTCCGGACAGCCTGCCTAAGTCTAAGTGCTACAGGGCCACCTCCCACACAGGACCGCTCACAAACATGCAAAGCTTGCTAGCAACGGCCACCCTGCAACAGCCACCCCACACTGTGCTTCAGGGGACCTGCCCTCCCTAATATGCTCTTGGTCAGAGCCCACACAGGGTGGTTCCACAGGCCTGGCAGGGTGGGAGAAGCCCCTAGAGTGGCTAGCACTACTCCAAAGTAACTCCTGCCCTGGAGAGAGGGGAAGGTAACCATACACGCCAGTCAGACTGTAACCCCAGCAGCAGGGTGGGAGCAGACACCTGTCTGACTGCAGGCCCTGCCCACCAATGAAAGCTTCTCCAGGGACAACACAAGGAAATTGCCCTGCGGTTCTGTGCTACTGCATCTCTAGTCTGGTCTGATTCAACTCATGCCCAAGGCAACCCCAGACTGGCCCGCTAACAACACAGGGACAAAACACTGCCCACAACAGGAAAAAAGAACCATTGCAGATGACTGGATTAAAGGAAGATGCAGCTCAGCCACAACAGGAGGGTACATGCACCACATATAGGAGACACCCCTGAAGCACAAGGTTCTGTTGAACAGGGAACACTGCGCAGCAGGGCACAAGACTTCTTCTTCACAAGGCCATTCCTTTTAAGTGCATGAGTAGCTTTCTTTCCTAACACACAAAAACAGACACAGAGAGTTAGACGAAAAGAGGAGGTAGAGGAATATGTACCAAATAGAGAACAAGACAAAATTACATCAAGAGAGATCAATGAAATGGAGATAAGTAATATGCCTCATAGAGAAATTACAGTAATTATCATATAAAGACACTCAGTGGACTTGAGAAAAGAGTGGAGAACATCAGTTTTTTAAAATGATATTTAAAAAAAAAGGAACCAATCAGAGATGAAGAATACAATAAATGGAATAAAAAATACCTAGATGGAATAAATAGTAGACTAGACAAAGCAAAAGAATGAATCAGTGACCTGGAGGACAGAGTGATGAAAAGTAAGGAAGCTGAACAAGTGAGAGAAAAAAAATATGCAAAATGAGAACAGACTCAGGGAACTCAGCAATACCTTCAAGCATAGTAACATTCACATTATAGGGATTCTAGCAAAAGAAGAAAAAGAAAAGGGGGCAGAAAATTTATTTGAAGAAATCATAGCTGAAAACTTCTCAACTCTGAGGACAGCAGAAATCTAGATCCAAGAGGCATAGAGATCCTCCTATTAAATCAACCCAAGGAGGTCCACACCAAGACACATAGTAATTAAAATGGCAAAAAGCAGTGATAAAGAGAATTTTAAAAGCAGCAAGAGAGAGAAAAAACAAAAAACAAAACAAAACAAAACAACAGAACAGTTACATACAGGGGGGAACCCCATAAGGCTATCAGCTAATTTTTCAGCAGAAACTTTGCAGGCCAGAAGAGATAGGCATGATATATTCTAAGTGCTGAAAGAAAAAAATCTGAAAAAAAAAAATCTGACGTGAAGAATACTCTATCTAGCAAGACTATCTTTCAGAATAGAAAGAAAGATAAAAAATTTCCCAGACAAACAAAAGTTACAGGAATTCATGGTCACAAAACCAGTTCTTCAAGAAGTGTTAAAGGGAACTTTTTGAGTGTAAAGGAAAGACCATAAGTAAGAGTAAGAAAAGTAGGAAGCACAAAACCAGTAAAAGTAAGTATATATATAAATATCAGTCAAGGAACTCACAAAATAAAAGGATGTAAAGTATGACACCATATGCCTAAAACATGGGGAGGAGAGGAGTAAATAATTGGTTCAAAGTTAAGTGACCAGCAGATTATTATGGACTGCTACCTACAGAAGATATTATATGTAAACCAAATGATAACAACAAATCAAAAACACAGTAAATATGCAAAAAATAGAGACTCGAATCCAAGTATATCACTAAAGAAAGCCAACTTATTGTGAAAGAAAAGAGCAAGGGGAAAAGGGAACAGAGGAGAACTAAAAAAACAAACAAACAAACATAAAACGAGTAACAAAATGACAATAAATACATACCTATCAATAATTCCTTTGAATGAAAATGCATCAAATGCTCTGATCAAAAGACATACGGTGACAGAATAGATAAAAAACAAGACCCCTCAACACACTACCTACAAGATCCAAAGATGCATGCAGAGTGTAAGTGATGGGATGGGAAGCATTTATCATTCAAATGGATGTGAAAAGAAAACCAAGGTACCAATACTTATATTGGACAAAAGGGATTTTCAAATAAAGTTTATAACAAGAGACAAAGAATACCATATAATCATTCAGGGGACAATCCAACAAGAAGATATAATAAATTATAAATATTTATGCACCCAACATGGCAGTACCCAAATACTTAAACCAATTAATAACAAATATAAAGGAACTAATCAATAATAATAAAACAGTAATAGGAAACTTTCACATGCTACTTACATCAATAGACAGATCATCCAAACAGAAAATCAAGGAAACAGTGGTTTTGAAGGACATACTGGACCAGCTGGATTTAACATATATATATTCAGAATATCCCATCCTAAAACAGCAGAATACACATTCTTTTCAAGTGCATATGAAACATTTTCCCGAATAGAACACATTTTGGGACACAAAACAAGTCTCAACAAATTCAAAGATCAAAGTCCAAAGACCACAATGCTATGGAACTGGAAATCAACCACACACACAAAAAATTGGAAATAGCACAAATACATGGAGGTTAAATAACATGTTACTCAACAGTGAATGGGTCAACTAAGAAATCAAAGAGGAAATAAAAAAAATACATAGAAACAAGTGAAAATGAAAACATAACAGCCCAAAATCTTTGGGATGCAGCAAAAGGCTGTTCTAATAGGGAAATTTATAGCAACATAAGCCTACCTCAAGGACAAGAAAAATCTCAATAAACAACCTAACCTAACACTTAAGAGAGCTAGAAAATAAAGAACAAACAAATCCCAAAGCCAGTAGAAGGAAGGAAATAATAAAAAATGGAGCAGAAATAAATGAAATAGAAACTATAAAAGCAATAGAACAGATCAATGAAATGAGCTGGTTCTTTGAGGAGATCAACAAAATTGATAAACTTTTAGCTCAGGCTCATTAAAAAAAAAGGAAGGACTCAAATAAACAAAGTCAGAAATGAAGGAGGAGAGATAACAACCAATACCACAGAAATACAAAGGATTATAAAAGAACATCATGAAAAATTATTTACCAACAAATGGGACAACCTAGAAGAAATGGATAAAGGAAACATAGAACTTACCAAAACAGAATCGGAAAGAAAGAGAAAATTTGACAGACCAATTATCAGCAATGAAATTGAATGAATAATCAAAAAACTCCCAACAAACAAAAGTCCAGGACTACATGGCTTCACAGGTGAATTCTACCAAACATTTAAAGAAGAGTTAATACCTATTTTTCTCAAACTATTCCAAAAAACAGAAGAGAAAGGAAAACTTCCAAATTCATTCGACAAGGCCTGAATGACCATGATACCAAAACCAGACAAAGACATCAAAAAGAAGGAGAACTACAGGCCAATATCTCTGATGAACATATATGTAAAAATCCTCAACAAAGTATTAGTAAACTAAATCCAACACTAAAAATCTTTCACCATGATCAAGTGAGATTTATTCCCAGGATGTAAGAGTGGTTCAATATTTGTAAAACAATCAATGTGATACATCACATCAATAAGAGAAAGGATAAAAACCATAGAATCATTTCAACAGATGCAGAAAAAGCATTTGACAAAGTACAATATACATTCACGATAAAAACTCTCAACAAACTAGGTTTAGAAGGAACATAACCCAACATAATAAAGGCCTTATATGAAAACCCACAGTGAACATTATACTCAATGGGAAAAACTGAGAGCTTTCCCCCTAAGATCAGGAGCAAGACAAGTACGTCCATTCTCACAACTTTTATTCAACGAAGTACTGGGAGTTCTAGATGCAGCAATTAGACAACAAAAACAAAAAAAAATTAAAAGCATCTAAATTAGTAAGGAAGAAGTAAAACTTTTCACTATTGACAGAGGACATAATACTCTATATAGAAAACCCTAAAGACTCTATCAGAAAACTACTGCTAGAACTGATAAATAAATTCAGTAAGGTCGCAGGATACAAAATTAATGTACAGAAATTTTTGGCATTTCTATACACTAATAATGAAGCAACAGGAAGAGAAATTAAGAAAGTAATCCCATTTACAATCGTACCAAAAATAGTAAAATACCTAGGAATAAACTTATTCAATGAAGTGAAAGAGCTCTACTCTGTAAACTATAAAACACTGATGAAAGAAATCCAAGATAACATAAAGAAATGGAAAGATATTCCATGCTCATGAATTGGAAGAACAAATATTGTTACAATGTCCATACTACTCAAAGCAATCTACAGAGTTAATGCAATCCCTATTAAAATACCAACAGCATTTTTCATAGAACTGGAACAAATAATTCTAAAATTTGTATGGAACCATAAAAGACCCTGAATCAGGAATCACAATTCCTAATTTCAAGTTATACTAAAAAGCTGCAATAATCAAACAGTACGGTACGGGCACAAAAATGACACACAGAACAGAACAGAGAGCCCACAAATAAGTATATGGCCACAAGTGTATAGTCAATTGATCTTTGACAAAGGAGGCAAGAATATCCAATGGGAAAAAGACAATCTCTTCATCAAAGTTGAAAGTGTTGAAAAAATGGGACACTTGAATGCAAAAGAATGAAACTGGACCATTTTCTTACACCATACACAAAAATAAACTCAAAATGGATTAGAAACCTAAATGTGAGACCTGAAACCATAAAAATCCTAGAAGAGAGCACAGGTAGTAATTTCTCTGACATCAGCTGTAACAACATTTTTATAGATATGTCTCCTGAGGCAAGGGAAATAAAAGCAAAAATAAACTATTGGGACTATATCAAAACAAAAAACTTCTGCACAGTGAAGGAAAAAAAATCAACAAAAAGACAACCTACTAAATTGGAGAAGATACTTGCAAATGAAGGGTTAGTATCCAAATATCCAATAAAGGGTTAGTGTCCAAAATATATAAAGATCTGAAACAACGCAAGGCCTACAAACTAATAATCTAATTTAAAAATGGGCAGAAGACATGAACAGACATTTCTCCAGAGAAGACATCCAAGCAGCCAACAGACATATGAAAAGATCCTCAACATCACTCATTATCAAGGAAATACAAATCAAAACTACAATGAGATATCACCTCACAGCTGTCAGAATGGCTAAAATTAAAAACTTAAGAAATAAGTGTTTGTGAGGATGTGGAGAAACAAGAATCCTTATGCACCTTTGGTGGGAATGTAAACTGGTATAGCCTTTGTGGAAAACAGTATGGAGTTTCCTCAAAAAATTCAAAATAGAACTACCCTACAGCCCAGTAATCACACTAGTATTTACCCAATTAATACAAAAACCCTGATTTGAAAGGATATATGTACCACTATGTTTACTGCAGCATTATTTACAATAGCCCTTTGGAAGTAGCCAAGTGTCCATCCACAGAATGGATGAAGAAGATGTGTATAACAATATATATAACAGATATACATATGTATAACAGTATTATTTAGCCATAAAAAAGAACAAAGTCTTGCCCTTTACAACAACATGGATGGAGATAGAGAGTATAATGCTAAGCGGAATAAGTCTGTCAGAGACAGACAAATACCATGTGATTGCACTCATATGCGGAATTTAAGAAACAAAACAAATGAGCAAAGGAAAAAAAAGAGAGAGAGAAACCAAGAAACAGACTCTTAACTATAGAGTAGAAACTAATGGTTCCCAGAAGGGAGGTGAGTGGGAGGATGGGTGAAATAGCTGATAGGTATTAAAGAGCACATTTATCATGAGGAGCACTGAGTAATATACAGAATTGTTGAATTACTGTATTGTGCACCTGAAACAAATATAACACTATGTTCACTCTACTGGAATTAAAATAAAAAAAAAAACTTTTAAAGCTACAGTCATCAAAACCAGTGTGGTTCTAGCATAAAAATAGACAAACCATCAATGGAACAAAATTAAGAGCCCAGAAATAACCCCAAGGGTATATATATATGGTCAACTAATATTTGATGAGGGAGCCAAAAATACGCAATGGAGAAAAGACAATCTCTTCAATAAATGGTGCTGTCATGGTTGGATATTCACACGTAAAGAATGAAACTGAACCCATACCTTACACCACTCACAGAAATTAACTCAAAATGGGGAGGGAGTATGAAGAAAGATAGTGAAAAGATACAAATTTCTAGATGTAAGATAAATAAAGACTAGGAATGTAATGTACAATATGATTACTATAGCTAACACTGCTTTATGATGTAGGAGAAATTCCTAAGAGAGTAAATCCTAAAAGTTATCATCACAAGGAGAAATTTTCTCATTTTTTCTTTCTTTTCTTTTTATTGTATGCATATGAGAAGCTGGATGTTAGCTGAACCTATAATGGTAATCTTTCCACAATATATGTAAATCAAACCATCATGCTGCATGCCTTAAACTTAAGGCAGTGATGTATATCAATTATTTCTCAATAAAACTGGGAGGGAAAGTAGTATTTTTCTACCTAATTCATTTCCCCAAATCTGCTGGAGATTAGAGATGTTATTTATAAAGTCAGAAAAAGATTTATGAAAGTATTTTGAAGTCAGAAAAGACAAGGCAAAATTATTCACAAAGTTAAATATAATTGTATTATCCTATTTGTTCATGTATTTATTTAAAGTATTTATTGGTCTCCTATTATTTCCAAAGTGATGAAAGGACAAAAATTCTACAAAACAAAAGAGAAGAACACTTTCATACATCATAGAAGAAAAAAAGAATTACAGATAAAAATACGGTTGACCAAAATATCCTGCTGTAGATGAGTAGATGAAGTCCTTCGCTCTGAAAAGATATGCCTTTTTTTCAGTGAAATATTTTTTCAATTTATTAAAATGCTAATAAAAATATTTCAGGATGGAGCTAGCAATATATCTACAGCGATATAGGGTTCAGCACTGTGAAAAGCTCTGGTGGCCTCAGAATGAAAATGGAAATATCCAAGCAACAATTTCTTGGCAACATGGTATTTATGTCAGAGAATTTACAGAATAAAATTTTTGTGCATATATAGCAAGCACAAAACATACCAAAGGCAGCTCTTGTTCAGTGGACCTCTTTTGAAACGTTGGCATTAGTAGAGGACAGTATGTAATAAAAATTATATTTTGCACTGAGTGGAACATGCACTACTGTGTAGTAACTTGGTTCATTACATTCAAACTCAAAGCATTCAAAACAAGATACCAACTTGCAGTGTTGCAAAATATCAACAAGAATACATATAATTTTATGTAAGCAGGTATAGAGATATAACTCTTTTATTTTTTTGAAGATTTTATTTATTTATTTGACAGAGAGAGAAAGAGAGATCTCAAGTAGGCAGAGCGGCAGGCAAAGGGAGAGGGAGAAGCAGGCTCCCTGGCTGAGCATGGAGCCCGATGCGGAGCTTGATTCCAGAACCTTGGGATCACGACTGGAGCCGAAGGCAGAGGCTTAACCGACTGAGCCACCCAGGCGCCCCTTAAGCTCCCGGTTGGGCTCCCTCCGTTGGACTCCCTGCTCGGCGGGAAGCCTACTTCTCCCTCTCCCACTCCCCCTGCTTGTGTTCCCTCTCTCGCTGTCTCTCTGTCAAATAAATAAATAAATCTTTAAAATAAAATTTAAAAAAAGATTTTACTTATTTGAGAGAGAGAGAACACAAGCTGGGTAGAAAGGCAGAGGGAGAGGGAGAAGGAGAAAGACTCCCTGCTGAGCAGGGAGCCCCATGTGGGGCTCGATTCCAGGACCCTGGGATCGTGACCTGAGCCGAAGGCAGATGCTTAACGACTGAGCCACCCAGGCGCCCCTTAATCAATATTAAGGCAGCTATACACACTATAAACTTATGACCACAGACATACTTCTTGACAGAATGTTTCCCAGTGGAGCACCTTAAAAGTCATTTTCTGAATTAAACATGTCATTGTTTTCCTAATAAAAGTAATAGAGCAAGGAAAAGACATTTAAGTATATTTAGAAGGAGAATCTCTGGAGGAAAAGAGAACCCTTGTAAGTTAAAAGGCAGGAAATAGTCTCAGATTGCTGGTCTTCAGAAGGCTTCCATCTATCCTTCTTAGCACTAGGATAAGAACCATCCAGATCCGTGGGTTTAAAAATAACTGTTTAAATCTTTGATGTCTATTAATGAGGGGATCCACTTATTTGCATTATCAGAAGAAGCACCTGTTGGGAATAAATAGGTACACAGTCATATTCTAAACCATTTCAAGCTTTTTAGGCTCATAAAGTTATAAACATATTTCATTCTAATAATTGGAACCCAGTTCTTTTCTCAGAAATAGTAAGTAGCTATATGTTGGAGATAGAATTATATTTGCATTAAGAAATATATCATGATTTTTAAAATAAGTAACTGCAAATATCCATTTTCAAACATACACAAAAATAATCTGCTCTCCAGAGTCCAGTATTTTTTAATATCTCTTGTGTCTAACAGTGCCTAATAAATTAGGTATTAGAGTCATCTTAGCCATTTGCCAACTAGGCAGATTATTAATAAATGTTTTATATGTCATTATCCTTCCTTTGTGGCATATTTCCTTCTGAGAAGGAACAATATTACTCATACCTAGGAAAAGGAACTAATTTTTTTTCTTATTGCATGTTTTAACTCTTTGTATGTTTTATTTACCATGTTAAACAAGTTCTAAGCTACTTCCTGCTTCCAAGGAAGTTTGGTACCTTTGGAATCATCACAGACCTTTTGTGTTTCTCGGGTACCATTTAAAACTCACTATTTTGTAATTAATTTTGAGAGTTTCTTAATAAGTGGTTCTAAGTGCCTAATTCCTCTTCCCATTAGAGTCATTGACTAGGGAAGAAAGCATATCAAAATACAGAATACCTGAAGTGGTCTTTGGTTTGTATGGATACTAGCATAAGTGATATATTATTATACATGAATGTACATGCATAGTTATCTGAAATATTAATAGCCTGATAATAATAATGATTTTGTACATTAGAATATCTATAGCATGAATTTCACTATTTTTTTGTAATACTTCACTATATTCAGTCTTGAACAATTGGTTCTAACCTCTTTGGTTAGATTATTTATAAGTTTCAACAGACAGATGCCACACTGAACTGAACATTATTAGTAGGGAAGTAGTCCGTAGCCCTGACTTTGAAGTTATAGTTGCCCAAAGGCAAAGTCTCTGTGGCATAACCAATCAATGGGCAGTGAACAGCTGAGCTAGATAACTATTTTGGCGTCTGCATCTAGTACTAAGACCAAATGACTCCCCATTTTTAGAGAAAACACGGAACATTCTTTCACAAGCCATTTTAATACATTTGGATTCATGAGGTTTACTATTGGTAAGGGATCTTAGGGATGTAAATAATTGGCCTAAGTTTATCCCTATAAGCAATAGAGCACACCCATTAATAGCAGAGCTATTGTTAAAACTCTGGTCTCTGGTCTTCCGATCCAGTAGGGTTTTCCCTGCTATCTCATCTGGTACGGTTTATCTTATATATTTTGACTTGTTTCTAGGCGTACCAGCTCTGCAATTCCAGGCATGTGAAAATCATGATGTAATTTTTCATAAACAAGCTAGAGTTGGGGGATTGGGGAAAATGATGGCATATAATCAAAATTTACATGAGTTTAAAGAGAATTTCCAGAAGGTAACTGGCTAGAACTTGTCAGATTATTGTTTTCCAAAAATGTCACAAACATACATCATGAATGTTCATAATGGGACTGAATTACATACTTCAAAATGGTTAAAATAGCAAATTTTATAACATGTGTATTTTACCACAATAAAAAAAAAAATTAATGCCAGGATGCCCGGGTGGCTCAGTCAGTTAAGTGTCTGCCTTCAGCTCAGGTCATGATCCCAGGGTCCCGGGATCAAGCCCAGCTTTGGGCTCCCTGCACAGGCAAGAGCCTGCTTCTCCCTGTCTCTCTCTGCTGCTCCCCTGCTTGTGCTCTCTTGCTTTCTGTCAAATAAATAAATAAAATATTTTTTAAAAAGAGTGTGTGTTGTCAGTACTATTCCCCACCTAAAATATCTTCCCTCCAGTTGTTCAATATTTTCAATTCCACGGGTGAGTTCCATGTCCCCCATGACATTTTTTCCAATAGCCCTAGTTTCTGCTATAACATGTTCATCTAAGCCCCTACATTATTTATGTCCACTTAATAGTATCATAATTTTAATACTTATTAAATATTTCCATTTGTTTTTATGAATTTTATCACTGAATAATTATAAGCTCTCTGACAGGAGACAATATGTGTTATATTTCTTGGAATATCCACAGACTCTCACTAGGATGGGTTAGCCTGGTGATGGGTATTAAAGAAGGCACGTTCTGCATGGAGCCCTGGGTGTTATATGCAAACAATGAATCATGGAACAGTACATCAAAAACTAATGATGTAATGTATGGTGATTAACATAATAATAATAATAAAAGGACTGTCCATCATAAAGGTAGTAAGGACTAAACAAATGATTCTATTTTTTAAGATTTATTTATTTATTTTAGAGAGAGAGAGAGAGAGAGCATGAGCAAGCAGGGGTAGGGGCAGAGGGAGGCAGAGAATCCTGAAGCAGACTCCGCCAAGCACAGAGCCCATAGAGGGACTCCATCCCAGGACACTGGGGCCTGAGCTGATATTAAGAGTCAGCCACTCAATTGACTGAGCCACCCAGGTGACCCTAAACAAATGACTCTAGAAATCAACATGTCATCCAGCAATAAGGTTTAGCTAATTCTACTGTGAGAATTATTAGCATGGACTTTGGTGTCTGGTTGGGTCAAATGTTTGCTCATTATTCTTTTATTCATTCACACTAACTACAACATCTAGTATGTATCAGGCACTCTGCTAGGTGTTACTAAACATAGACATAAGTAAGACAATCTGTCCTCAAGTTGCTCCAATCTTAGGAGGAGAGAAAAACTGTAAACAAATAACTATATTTCAATGTGGTATGTATTAGGGTATGGAGTTTTTTTTGGTTGGAGAAATGTCAATGACTCCTTAAAATTGTAGGCTCTGTAGTGAAAGATGGATACAGATACTCCTACCACTTAGTTAATTGTGATTTGAAGGAACACAACTTCTCTAACATTTCAGCTTCCTCCCCTGTACAATGGGCATGAAAATAGTACCCATCTCAGTGGTACTGTGACGATCGAATGAAATGCTGTGTGTGTCATGCTTAGCACTATGCTTCACACATTGTAAATACCCGATACATATTCGCTCCTTTTTCTGCCTTAGCATATGATCCTGAAACAAAACTAGCTCTGTTTTCTGCAGTCTGGAATCAGGTGTGTATGGGCATGCATGAGGGAGTGTGTGTGTGTGTGTGTGTGTGTGTGTGTGTGTGTGTGTGTGTGTGTACTAGACAATCAGTTGTTTTTACACTATCTCTAAGCACATTTGGGATTTACTACATCACAGGAGCATTCCAACTCACTGGGATTTCTCTTTTTCTGGGGAGAGCCAAATACACAAACATGGACTTTGAATATATATATATATATTACCCTGACCTTCCTTTTGTTTATAACTAATTGATGTGAGGGTAAATGCATGATCTAGGTTGTATCAATTGGATTCTTTCCCTGGAGAATTTGATCATTAAAATGAAGACACAGAAAAATGGAAGGTCTTTGAAACTAAGAATCCCTAACGGCAAAACTTTAGAGTGACTATCCCTGAATTGCCCCAAGTGCTACCCTTCTGGAGGTTTGAGTGTTCATCAGGTCTTTTGATTCTATTAGCTACGACAGCATTCTTCCAATAAACCCCCTCTTCATTTCAGTTACCAGAGTCAGCAACTGTTACTTGAAAATAAGCAAACCAACAAAAAACTTAATACTGGAAAAGCATTCTGCTTTTGCTAGTATTGACCAGATGGTTTCTTTTCCCACCAAAACCTGTGAGAATCTCCCTGAATATGGTCTAATCAATTATTCTATGCAATTGCTCTCAAACAAAATTTTAAAGAGTAAATGGAAAAACGTGTCGTTCATTTCAAATTATTTGCCTTCGACCATGGCTTTTACTGACATCTAAGACTTAAGGTGAGTCACTTCTCCATCCATTTCTCTTCTCCATCAGTCAAGAGAAACAGTGATATTTCTCTTACTTAACTCATAACCCACATATGAATTTCAAAAAGAGAACCAACTCTGGGTTTATTGGAAGAACTTAAGGCCTCTATTCCCTTCTATAGAAGGGGAGGTGTTTGGACTATATAGTCTCTAGGGGACCTGCATTGGTCACATTGATCAAAGAACACAGAAGAAATATTAATAGGATATAGAAAAGATTACTCATGTAAGAAATGCAAAGACATTTCATTTTTTTCAAATATCCTAAATATTCAGGGATGAAGGAGAAAAATATCCATGTAATAATACAGACTTAATCCTGCATGACTAAAAGATGTATGCAGCATTTTTTAAAAGTCCTATCTACTTAATATTATATGATGAAACAATGTTTGATTTACCTTTAACTTCTGACTAGAGCTGTTGAGGCAGTTGCTCCAAATGTTGTAACATATTAAACAGCAGTGTCGACAAACTTTTTTTTTTAAAGGAAAAAAGGAGACAGACCTTATTCTTAAGACATTTATGTTCATTTTCCCACATCTTTTAAAAGTTTACTACTCTTACTTAACTCATCTTGAGATGTTAGAGGTTCTCAAATATGTGTGGTTCAGAATTTTGCATTTGGTGGTCCTAGTTAAGCCCCAGACAAAAGCAATCCCTATAATACAACTGATACTTCATAAGATTCACAGGACTCAATTAGCATAGAATCCGAATTGCCTCTTACTCTGGGGAAAGGGGCAGAATTCCAATCATTTAGATGATGTGAACACAAATAAAAAAAAATTGGTACACAATTAGGTTTTTTAATTAATTTCAGGAATGACAGATAGACACAATCCTTATTTTCTGAAAATGTAGTTTGTTATTACAAATTCTATATAAAGCAAACTATAACCCAATAAGCTAATATATATTGACATGTACACGTAAAAAATTTTAACATAATGATTGTATGTGTGCATATAAGGATTGTATATGTATAAGAGTTTTTGTTTATATATGTATATTTGTGTATACATATATATCTATTTATAAATTAAAACTGGAAAAGTAACTTTTCTCATAAATAAGATACAAAATTTATTATCTAGAACTCAACTTCTAGATAACTTTTTTCCTAGTTATATTCTCACCCCAGAGTAATGTATTATACATATTTAATTATTTCAAATTATTTGAAATTATTTGAACCCCCCAAAGTATAAATGGGATTTTGTTATGTTTTGTTTTGTTTTGTTTCTTGCTGTGCTGTGGTTGGTGGGATGCAGGGGCAGGGTGGGAGAACAGGATGTTATCATATAATGGAAACTAAGTTTCTGGAGTTGTGGCATACTTGTGGTTATCAAAGAGCCAAATTTTGCTTTTCATTTCAAATCATAAAAGTCTCTTTTATAGCCCGCTATTTCTCCATTATAAATTGATCACTTAAACTGGCAAATGCAAAATCACCCTTTGTATGCTTATGATAAGGCTTGCAAGCCTCCTCCAAATACACATGCAGTGCTGAAGAAGGAGTCACTGCTCTTTCCTAGGAACCAAAAATCCTGTTTGTCCCAGGAGAATTAGTAGAAACAAAGATCATTTGGAGCCTAATATATGTCTTATATTCAACCATAAAAACATTTATCCTCTTTTGCAACTGCATTTCTCTTTTTTGTGAAATCATTCTGTAAGGCTGTGCTAGTCTGGTGTTTACAGTTTGGTTTCTTTTTTCACTTTAAAACAAGGCAGTCAGCCAACTTTAAACACTGTCTACTTCTAGCCAATTGTCCTTTTCTCTCTGTCAACATTTTTGTTAAAGGAAAAGAGCATGAGTAAATGCAATGTTTCCAACACCTTTAAAAAAGGAACTGCGAGACTCAGTCAAGTCAAGCCCCAGAGAAATTCTATTGAGATGGTGGCAACGTCTAGTAGGTAATCACTATACGTCATTTTCTGGAATGGTGCTCCCCCAATTCTTACTTTTTTTGCTATATTTTTGGTTGCTGACTTGACCCTATATGCAGCTTTGAACTGAAAATAGGTCAAGGCCATGGCCATTTATTCATTAATTATTTTAGATGCAAATTACTAAACACTCAAAAAACAGCCATTATTATTTTGATAGGCACTAAGTCCTCTACAATGCATCATCTTACTTAATTCTCACAACAACCCATTCAGGGTAATACTATTATTTTTTCTTTTACGATGAAGAAATTGGGGCTCTGGGAGATTAAGTATCTTGTGTAAAGTAATTACTAGCTATTGAGTGGCATCACTGCCAAAAGTACAACCACGCTGCCTAAGTCATGCACTTAACTAATACACCATGCGTGTACTGAGTACACGTATTTTAGATGTAGCTTTGGAAATACATATGTATGTATACATGTAATATGTATGTATGTATCTAGTTATGCATAGATGCATGCACGCATGTATCTATGCATATATTTTGATATTTATTTGCATTGCCAGCTTACAATCTATACAGAAAAAGAGTAGAACACTATATAATCAGGGGAGTACATAATTGTCAAATAATAGTACAAAGCAGTGCTTTAAAAATATTTTTCCAGCAAGACATTATCTGCAAAACATACTCTCAACCAACAGACTTTAGCTTAGATAAAAATGAGCCCAAATAATATCTAATTCTAGTTTGGTGGCTTTAAGTTCATCTCCTTTCCTACCTAAGAAAACAAAGGAAGGCAAGTACAAAACATTGGCATTAAAATGTGAATTGATTAATTCACTTATCTATTCAAATATTTTTCCAAGAGAAATGATGAAGAAAAATAAAAGTCAAGACCCCTGTCTTCATGGAGTTTACTGTCTAGTGGAAGAGACAGACATTAATCAAATAACCTTATATATAAAATTTAAGCCAAAGTCACTGCTATAAAAGAAGTGCTATGAAGACATAAACTAGAGGCATTTGTCAGGAATATCAACCAAGTTTCCCTTGATGTAGCAATACTTGATTATAGATTGGAAAAATGAGGAAGAAAAGGTAGTAGAATGTGCTCCAGAGAGAGACAGTAGGTTGTTCAAGGACTCTGGTGGAAAGAAGCTAAACTAATGAGAAGCATAGAAGATCATGTGGCTGAGAGGGAGTCAGGTTTAAGTGGGACAATTGGAGGGGGAATGATAAAGAGCACAGTATGAGATAAGGCAAGAGGTAGGTGGGGTAGCTACCAATTTGTTCTAATTCATAAAAACTTCAGTGAAATTAGTCGAAATAGCTATTACATACAAACATGTAACTGATTTTATTACAACATACAAGTTGGGTACTATTACTATAAATAATGGTTTCATCAGAATGCAGAGAAAGGGAATGCACCAAGGATCTCAGTAGAAGGGGATATTTTCGTGAAGAGGGTGGGACTTCATTAGCCTTAAAATGATGGGTATCAATTAGACAGATGAAGAAGAGGAGAAAAGTAGGGAACCAAAAATGGAGCAAGACATAAGAGTAGTCATTGACCTAATGGAATCCTGACAACTCAGTGCCTTTACTCAGAATGGACCTGTGCTTTCTCATTCTGGCAAATGCCTATTTGAATGGTGTTGAAACGCTAGTCTACAGCTCCCTTTGTTCATGTTTCATCTTTTGGACGACTTGCATCAGCTTATTATATTAGTTCTAGACAAAATCCTGGATGCTAGCTTCATCTACTGAACAGGTCCAATGGTCTATGTATATGTGGGCAGAGGGGCTTAGGAAAAGAAAAGTTCAAACTCAAATGGATCTTCTCCTTGTACCTATCAGTAGAGTGCTACTTTCCAGTTGGGGGCACGAAACTGATGGGCTCTAGAGGTGAAGATGAAGGGACAATACAAACGAGCAACGGTAGAGGACTACATATTTTAAGCCACTCTGCTCAGCGTCTGTGCCATACAGACATCCAGCCATCCCAAAACGGCATGCTGTTTCGTAGTATGACAGAATAAAGCTTCTATCTAAAAAGCTTGGCTATCAAGTTCACAACTATCATATATACTCTCGACTCTACAAAATTGTTTTCAACTCCATGCATAATCAGCCTTAAGAAGCTATTTATTATATGACATTTTATGTAAAATTGTGAAAATGATAATGTACAAAAATACCTTACTCTAGAATGTGCAGAATAATTTTTATAGCCAATGAAAAGAAAAACAATATCTTTTTAATTTCATTCTCCTACATCGAAGATATATAATAATCATTTGTAATTAAAAAGAAAAATAAAAGAAAATCTATGCTTAGCAATAGGGGACTGGTTTAAAAAATTATAGTTCATCCATACAATGGAATATTCTGTAATGGCTACAAAGAATGAAGTACACATTTATGTGTTGACTTGGAACTAGCAAAACAGACTGTTTAGTTAAAAAATCAAGATCCATAATAATATGTGTAGTTTGGGCCAAAGTTACGTATATGTATATGAATGAAAATGTTCTTAAAAGGTAAAGAAGAACCAGTTAAGGGGTTGTGTCTGGGGAGTGGGACTGGAGGTCTAGAGCGAAAGGAAGATTTGCTTTTCACTGATCTACAGTTTTGTTTGAATATTTTTAAAACATGTGCATATGCTTTTTTGTAATAATAAAAATAAACAAAACTTAGTTCCAAACATTAACTATTTATTATAAAGACCTAGGCAAAAAAATAATGTAAAACCAGAAAGACCTAGCAGTAAACCATAGTGAACTTTCTTTTATTACATTTTGCTTCCTAATCTGTCCCGAAGTCTAATGCTATGGACTCAAAATAAGCACAACAGTATAACTGTTGGCAAGCAAGATAAAAGCTTTGGTTCCTCCTCCAGTTTCTTTCCATGACCATTAAATTCCTCCTCTCCAGTTTACATAGCTGAGCAAATGGTTAGAGATTGAAGATTTTTTTATAAACAAAAATCTCTGCTGGCTACAATTTTCATTTGCTTATTTTATTACTCAGTCTACCCTGAAATAGAACCTCAAATTATTACCCATTTTGTTGTTGATATAACTAAAAGCAAATTTCAAACCAATACACAAATTCTTGAAGACTTTTTAGTCTTCACTAGATATGCTTCTAAGAGTCATGGGATATTTAAAAATTTGATTTCCCAATATTAAATAGCCATTCAATAGAATGACTACGTCAAATTATCTTAGTCTTTCCAAGTCATGATTCACCTGAAACTCTTATCCAAAACTTCATGGGTTATAAACTGGCATTGGCTCAGCTGATTTTATAAACAACTTTGAATTTTTTAAATAATCTGAATTTCTGTTCCTCATTTCCTACTCCCAACTCCAATAACTCATGCCCATTTTAACTGTGTGATGTTCTTACAAATCACAACATTCTTTGCATTATCTGTTGGTCTTAAAGAGTACAGAACCTAGAAAAATTTTACAAAATTCTATTCTTCTGGGACAGACATGACAAAAATCCAAAAGTGCTTGTTCCTTTAAATCACCATGCTCTTCCTATAATCTAGATAAATTCTTTTTTTTTTCTAAGATTTTATTTGTTTACTTGACAGACAGTGAGAAGGAGGAGAAAGAGAGAGCACAAGCACAGAGATGGAGAAGCAGACTCCCCAATGAGCAGAGAGCCTGACATGGGGCTCCATCCTAGGGCTCCTGAGATCATGACCTGAGCCGAAGGCAGACATTTAAACAACTCAGTCACTTAGGTGCCCCAATCTAGATAAATTCTGATGAAGAGTGAACTGTACCCAATTCTCTAGCTACATTATCAAAGAACAGCAACATAAGTGTATTCATTTCTCAAAATTGGTTGAACTATACACTTAACATTTGCACCTATTCTGAAAATGAAATTTAGAAACTAATTCCATTTACAACAGCATTAAGAAAGAATAAAATATCTAGAAATAAATTTAACCAAGGAAGGCAAATCTTGTTTGCTGAAAAGCACAAAAGATTGCTGGAAGAAATTAGAGAGCTAAATACACGTAAAGACATTCCACATTCATAGATTGGAAGATTAATTATTGTTAAAATGGTAGTACTTCCCAAATTGATCTTCAATTCAATGAATTCCCTGCCAAAATCCTAACTGTCTTTTTTATAGAAATGGACAAGCTGATCCTAAAATCATATGGAAATGTAAGTGATCCAGAATAGCCAAAACAATCTTGGGAGAGAAGAACAAAATTGTAGGACTCATAGTTCCTGATTTCAATACTTTTTATAAAGCTACAGTAGCTGAAACAATGTGGCACTAACAAAGAGTAGGCATATAGATCAATGCAATAGAACTGTGAATCCAAAAATAAACCCATACATCTATGATCAAATGATTTCCAAAGAGTGCCAAGAAAAATCAGTAAGAGAAGAACAGTCTTTCAACAAATGGTGCTGAGACAACGGAATATCCACATGCAAAAGAAAGAAGCTAGAGCCCTATCACACAGTATAATGAACAATTCACTTAAAGTGAATCAAAGAGCTAAATGTGAGAACTAAAATTATGAAACTAAAAATAAAATAGGAGTAAACCTTCATGATCTTGGGTTAGCCAAAGATTTCTTAGATACAATATCAAAAACACAAAAATAACAGAAAAAATAAATTGGATTATCAAAATTAAAAACTTTTATGTTTTAAAGTGCATCATCAAGAAAGTGAAAAGACAACCCACAGAACAGGAGAAAATATTTGCAAGTCATATATCTGACAAGGGACTTATACCTAGACTATATAAAAAAACTGCTATAATGCAACAATAAAAAGACAAATAATCCAATTCAAAAAGAGCCAGGAATCTGAGTAGACATTTCTCCAAGAAAATACAATACATGAATAGCCAATAAGCTCATGAAAAGATGCTCAATGTCTTTAGCCATTATGGAAATGTAAATCAAAATGATGATGAGATACCACTTCACTAGCACTAGTGTGGCTACAATAAAAAAATTAAAAAAGGGAGGTTGAGAGAGAGAGAGAGAGAGGAAAAGAACAAGTGTTGATGAGGATGTGGAGAAACTGGAACTCCTGTATATTGCTGGTGGGATTGTAAAATAATGTAGCTGCTGTGGAAAATAGTTTGGTCTTTCTTCAAAAAATTAAAGACAAAAATATAAATATATACCTAGGAGCATTTCCTCTCCTAGGTATATACCAAGACAAATGAAAACATGTTTACATAAAAACTTGTAAAAGAATGTTCATAGCAGAATTATAGTAGCCAAAAAAGTAAAAACAACCCAAACTGATGAATGAATAAGTAAGAGGTGGTATACCCATACACTGGAGTATAATTAGGCCATGGAAAGGAATGAGTACTAATACATGTCACAACATGGATACACCTTGAAGACATTATGCTAAATAAATAAACATGAAAGGTCACATATTGTATGATTCTATTTATACGAAATGTCCAGAAAGGGTAAGTCCAAGGAAACAAAAGGTAGATAATTAGGGGTTGCCAAGGACTGGAGGAGGGAGGAACTGGGTGTGACTGCTAATAATTCTGTGGTTATTTTTTGGGTGACCATAATATTTTAGTATTAGATAGTGGTGATAGTTGCACACGTTGTGAACATACTAAAAAACACTGAATTGTACACTTTAACATAGTTCAAATGGAGGGGAAAACAATTTGTGGATTTCACTCTTTGTGAATTATATCCTGATAAACCTAACATGAGGGAAAGAAAGGTCAGCAACAATTATTTTTAAGAACTTTTGAAAGACTGGTAAGGTGAAGAAAGAATAGAAAAATATCAGCATCCAACTTTATAAATAGAGGTAGTCACAGACGTTATTTGATAGAAATATACTAGTGCAAATCTATCACTGATACTGAATAGAGACAACACAGTTAGTGATAGTCCAATAAAGCCATCTCCATAAACAGAGAGGTGGGAAACAGCAAGGGGCTAGTACATTCATACTTTGTACAATACTCACTTTAAGAAATGCTGTCCTTGTAGAACCCATGGCTGGGCTGAAAATGTTGGAAGTGAATGAAAGGGCTCCATAAAGATTAAGGTCTTACTTTGAAGACCTCTACCTATGAGCAGCCACTCAGCCAGAGAAGGCGCTAGCAAGAGAAATCCTGCCTGCATGCTGTGGACACCAGCCATAAAGACAGGAGTGCCTCTGGAGATCTTTCTCAAGTTATTGTGCACCAACCTAGAGGACACAGCAGCTGAACCCTTAGCATGTTCACAGTGAGGGGAGAGGAGGCACATGAGGACTTCCATGGAAAACCTACAGCTTAGTCACAGAGTCCTGGGTAGAGAAAAAAACAACAATACCACAATGAGGCACTTTATCATCAGATTGATCAAAAACCTGGGCATGGGTGTGTCGCTATTTTTCATTCATCCATTCAACAAATATTTACTGAGCCAATACCTTGAGAATACTTTCCTTATAAGAAAGTTCTCTTGGACTGGTTTGGGGACACTATTTTAGAGCATCTGAAATCTAGAATCCCACGGCACCAGCAACTATGTGCAGCCTCTGAGAAGTGAGGGGGAAGATACCCTATCACTCAACGGTGGATAGCATTTCCTGAGATACCTGAACACCACTCAGCTGTGCTTCCGTCTCTGCTCTTCCATTAATACCTGTCAGGGAGCTATGTGGGCGGACAAAAATTATTTCTATGTAAAATGTTTATTGTGTAATGGTCTGAATTTTCCACAAACAGTCTGAAGAGATGGGAAACAATGAACTGGAAGAGAATTATTTTTAACCTATTTTTCTAAATCTCTGATTCTTTAGAATCCCTGGTATTTCAAGAATTATATGCAGTCACTTACATTTTTCATTTCCTCATCTTATTTTCATTTCTTTCACTCTCAAAAAAAAAAAAAAAGAAAGAAAGAAAAACAAACAAACCCCGGTGCTTTACTCCTAAGTAAAGTTTATCCATAGGTATTGTTTTTTTTTATTGTTATGTTAATCACCATATATTACATCATTAGTTTTTGGTGCAGTGTTCCATGATTCATTGTTTGTTCATAACACCCAGTGCTCCATGCAGAACGTGCCCTCCTCAATACCCATCACCAGGCTAACCCATCCCCCTACCCCCCTCCCCTCTAGAACCCTCAGTTTGTTTTTCAGAGTCCATCATCTCTCATGGTTCGTCTCCCCCTCTGACATACTCCTCTTTTCTTCCTCTCCTGTTATCTTCTTCTTTTTCTTTTTTCTTAAAATATGTTGCGTTATTTGTTTCAGAAGTACAGAACTGTGATTGTAAAAGTTTCCTTAATTTTGTTTGTAATTCCTGTCTAATCTTGTACATTCCCAGGCTAAGAAAACCCAAAGCCATTTAATCATGACAGTTGTAATCAACAGAAGAGACATCATTATTAAAATGTTCATTTACAGATGTGTGAAAAATGTAAATGGGGATTATCTGTTTATGACATGAGATTATCAGGATACAAAATGGGGCCAAACAAGGAACCTTTGTTTGCCTCTATACAGCAGTACAAAAGCAGTAACTTGGCTGAGAGCAGATGCTGTTTTTTATTCTCTTCACCTACTAAGTCACTTGTACACATGCATTGTCTTGAATCATTTCAACTAAATCTCATTGATTTGTCTGTAAAATTAGACAGATTCAGAGTAGCCTCCAAGCAATTTATTTACCTTCCAAAGTGAAAAAAAATGCAGGTGTCTTCAGCCAAAAAGTAAAAATCCCATGAATGCCTTTCTTGTTTTCAAACCTGAGCTTAATTTCTCAATCTTGTGGAGTTCAAAATAATGCATGTCAATGGGTTTAGCACCAAGGAACTGAAACATTATACCTGATTCACCAAAAAATATCAATAGAAGGGAGAGTTTTGGTTCCAATTTTAAAAAGATCTTTAAGCAAAATATCCACCTGTTGAGAATATTCTAAAACAAACAGCAGTTGTGTATATCTGCCCAATACAAATGAAAAGCTTTTGCCTTTATGTGTATATCAGCTTTAGAAGGTCTGAGGAAATATCTTTGAGGTAAAATGATTTTTTTCAATGGGTAAGACAAGATTTCTTTTTCTCTGATGAATGAACTTGCAAAAGCTAATGTCAAAAACTTGATTCAGAAAAGTTCTCGAAGCTCTAGTATTAAAACTAGATTTAAGTAAATATTAGGAAGCAAGTTAGGTATCTTTTGGGTTTTTTTTTTAAGATTTGATTTATTTATTTGACAGAGAGAGAGGGAACAAGCTGGGGGAGCAGCAGGGAGGAGAAGCAGGCTCTTCAGAGCTGTGCAGGGAGCCTGATGCCGGGCCCGATCCCAGGACCCTGGGATCATGACCTAAGCCAAAGGCAGACGCTTAAGCGACTGAGCCACTCAGGTGCCCCAAAGTTAGATATCTATTGTAATGTTATGACATTAAATGGATATTTTAAGTACAAGAACATAAAAAAAGAAATTATACACAAACGAACAAAGAAAATGCATGGATTTTACTCTGTTGCTCTAGGAAAGCAAAAAAAAAAAATCATAGAAGTTACTAGCATATACAAAGTAAAGAACGTAAGAAACAATATAGCTAGGCATTAAAAGTTTTTTAATTTAAAACTCTGTAAGCATATGAGGTAGCAATGTATAAAATATATATTTGCATTTGCATAAACAGTTTTTTTAAAAAAATAGGAAACGTGCTAGCCAAAGTTGCCATCAATTTTGAAGATAAAAGTCACTGAACAGAAGAGCATCTATGACACCATCGCCTACATGATACTGGGAATAATGATAACTTGTAGGGTGTTACATTGACTGCAAGAACCTATTTCTTGATTTTTTTCAGAATCAATCCACTAATCCTTCAAAAAAATATTTTCTGATTGCTTACTACCTGCCAGGACTCTGCAAGATGTCCTATATGGTATGGAATAAAAATGATACTGCCTTTGCCTTGTGGGGTCTATGCTTGGTTTCTACAAAACTGGGCTAATTCCCTTGACAGGATGAGTCCAATGTACAATTGCAAAGCAAGTGGATCAGCTAGAGTCCTCTGTTATATTCTGTCCCCTACTTTTCCTTAATCCAGCTGCGCAGGCCTGCAAATGGCCTGCAAATGATCAGCAGCATCAGTGGTTACTACAGGGGAAAATAGAGCCATGACAACTACAGTAGGATGGGATTTATCTTCTGATGGAGAACAAAAAAGGAGGAAGAGGAGGAAGGGGAGAGGAGCAGGAGAAGGGAAAAGAAGCAAGAAGAAGAAGAGAAAGAAAAAAGACAAGCTATTTTCGTGGGTGGTTTAGTCTCAGGCCTACCTGAAAACTAGTTAAGCCAAAGTTGCTTTGATTTCTCTAACTTTTCTGTTTAGGAAGAAGGTTGCTGCTGCTAAAGCATGCCTTGACCATCCCCGTCTCAGGGCCTTTGTCCCGGCTGTCCCATTTTCCTGGAATGTCCTTCTCTCAGATAGCTACAAAGCTCACCCTCCCACCTTCTTCAAGACTTTGTTCAAATGCCATCTCACGCAAGCCCTACCCTGATCTCATTCTGTTTAAAACTTCAAAGTCCTCTGTACATGTGTTTGCCCATGTGTGTATCTGTGTGTGTGTGTGTGTGTGTGTGTGTGTGTGTGTGTGTATCTGTCTGTCTGAATCTGTGTGGGTTTTGGGGGGTTGATGGAAAGAATCTGATTAGATTCAATCACAAGAAGATTGACAACACTGGAGAAGAAATAAAAAGAAACTGAGCTGTGAATTGTCAAGAAACAGAAAAACACTTAGACTTTTTCTAATGTTTAGCAGTTTTTTTAAATATGCAAAATTCACTCACATTCTTTCCCCTTTAGTCTTCAGCAAATATTTAGAATAGACAAAAAGACTTTCTATGTGGCCTCTGGGGAAGCTGGGAAAACCCAGCAGGATGTGGGAAGAATATGACCATATCCCCAGTAGTGTCCATGGTGTATGTGTGTGTGCATTTTCCTGGGTATGCAAACATACAGGATAGAAGGCAAGAACTGAAAGTGGTGATGTAATGCATAAAAATGGGCCCAAATGCAAAGTTAACAAGAGCTTTTCCTTCATTGTGTCCTTACATTGACCCGCAAATACAACAGGAAGATTGCTTGTTGTTTCTCCTTCAAGCTGAGAAAATGAGTTTGGCTAAGCAAGGATGAGGTACTAGACCAGGGTTGAGGGAAAAAAGGCTGGATAAGGAACAAAATGAGAGGATGAATCGTTTCCTTGTGTCGTGGCACACAAGTTTAACAAAAAAGAGAAGAGTGTCTCAGCCACAGAATCCCCAAATTTCTGTGACTTCCACAGGGTCTTTCAAACACATGCAGTGGCAGCTACTGAATTATACATGGGCCACACATATCAGTCAGCCGGTCGACTCCACTGGTCCAGGAAGGCAATGGGGCAGGTAACCCCTGCTATATGGACCAATGACCCCCAGCCACCCATCCCCAATGGGTAAAAGGAAAAGATTGATGCTTATCTCAGGAGAGTATTAGGAGATGAAGTTGAGGAAGGACTTTCTTATTTCCAAATAGTCATGTCCTGTGGAAAAAGATGACCTAAGAACAGAATATTGTGTTCAGAAAATTCCAAGAATCAGTTTTGCTGAAGTGTGCACCATACAAGAATGAGGAACAGGAAAACAAGTATCAAATTAGTCAATGAAAAAAAGAACACATGCTGACTGTAAAGTGCCAGGCAAATGTTACCTATTTATCACCTACCTCAAAGAGGGATTGTGAGGACCAAATGAACCAATGCACTGGCTATATGCTTTGGTTTTACCATTGGTCATGAGTTTGCTCTCAACTTGGATTCTTGTAATGAGGGAACTCCCAATCTAGGCACCAAGTGGGTCCAAGCATGGGGGTTGAAATCCCTGTGGGTCATCTGCCTGCTGTGGGTTGGGGAGGTAGGCACATGGGAAGGGTACAATGACTTCCCTATCCCTGGCCAAGATCTCCTACTTTCATTTTGCACTGGGCCCTGCAAATCATGTAGCTGGCCAGTACAGTGAACTGTAATGTAGAGAAATCCTCTCCAAAGGAAAGGATGAGTTATATTCATCCCATCACCCAGAAGGAAGCAGAACTCTTCTTAGGCTTCTGTAGGTTTTGAAGACCATATATTTCACAAATGCTTTCATTCATTTCTCAGGTGACATGAAACATTAGCATGGTGCCCTGCAACCAGAGGGTGAGGTGGGCAGCCCAGCTGGAAAGCGTCTGGCACTAGAGGTATCTGTGATGGAGAAAGATGCTATGTGGAGTGTATGGCTGGCTTTAGCAGGAGAATCAGAGCATAGACTCCTAGGATTCTGGAGCAATACCAGGCCATCTGTAGTAGGGAATTATTACGTATCATTCAAAAAGCAGCCCCTGTGCCCTACTGGACCAGACAGAGACAAAGCATCTGACGATGGTGCCTTGCCTGTTGGTGCTCCAGAGCTTCTCCCAGATGACCACATGACAGTCTAGTCTGCCCATTGATGAGATGCCCTTACAAGACCTACATGCTTTGCTGCCCAGTAGCAAACACTGACTCTTCATTGCTACTGGATTGAAGACTCCTGGGAAATCATCACACCTCCCAGGGATGTATTATATCTTCGAGCACCAGGCATCATCCCACTGCCCACCACCACACCAACCCTGAGAAGCCTATCTTACCACACCCTCTTTCCATTTGCTGGCTGACAGTGCAGGCCTTGGCTACAGACTGACCTGTCCCAGGGGCACTAGAGGGTAGGGAACAGGTGCTGCGTTGGGAGCCATGCCTGTGAAATTCTTCATAGGCCACATGTAAGCAATATGCAAAGCTCTATGCCCCCTTCAGCAGCCTTCAACAGAGTGCCAAGCCCCTTAAACAGCCTCATGGTCATTTACAAGTGGAACTGCATTCCAAAGATAAAAATTGGGGGAGGATCTGACTGATTGACACACATTTCTATTCCAAACTGCTGTTGGTATATACTACATTTTGTGGATTTATTTTTGTGAATAAAAGTAGATGGAAAAACGCTTTTCAAATTTACACTTAGCAGTATTACAGAGAGCATCAAAATGTTTTCATCCCAACAAAGAATTATGTAAATTTTTTAAATGATCAAATATTTTACAATGAGCAAAACTGTGATTTTTCATAATAAAAATGTTGTTTTCATATTTGAAACATTTCCCTTTAGAGTGTCAAAAATAAATCTATATAAATACGAATAATGTGTTAATTCTAAAAGAGCTTGGCAATGGAGAAAAGTCATAGGTTGAGAATTTCAAATCCTCTATCCACCTAGTTTTCTCATTTCTCTGAGTCATGTAGGAAGAACTCTTAATCAAGAAGAGAACAGATTTTACAGAATAAAAGTACAAGTGAATAGAAAGTTAAGCTGATGGGGGTGGGGGAAGAATTCACTGGTTTTAGCAGCAGCCATCCCAAGTTCTTAATTAGCCCTGGATAAATGGATTATGGTTTTTGTTTTTCTTTATATTGTATTTAAAAGTGTACTGGGTTTTAAATTAAAACCTGCAGAGTTATTCTCCTAATCCAATTACAGGGGGTTTCTCACTAATGTCCAAAGTCATCCTAAAGGCTCCGTGGATGAGTTCAGGGCTTTTATGAGTCTCAGGGAACAATATAGAAAATTGTGTTTGATGTGCCTTTTATTGAAAAAAGAGTCCACAGCTTTTGCCAACTTTTAAAGAGACCTGTGAAGTCCCTGCCCTCCCTCCAAAGATTAGGATCTCAGAAATAGAGTCGAATTAGTGAGAATGGTTTTGGGAGAATCGTGGTGGTATCGGGCTTCCTGGGTTGAGGGGTGGGGCCAAATCATCACAGCAAGTACCTTAACGCCTGCCATGGTTAAGACTTCCTACCAGGGTTTCAGACCTGGTATTGAGGCACCATGCCTGACTTGGAGAAATTCCCACTGCAATGGTGGAGGCAGAATAGGAACTCTAAAAGTGGAAAAAGTGTTATGCAAACACAGGCCTGGCTCTCAGAGGAGGTCTGGAGGCCTGGCTCTCCTTCTCCCCTGTCCCTAAAGGATGCGAGGGTGGGTACCCGGGTACACACATCTGCCCTGCAGACCCAAGCTCTCCCTCATGGGGGCTGTCTCAAAGTCATGCTGAGGGAAGGGGAGAAAGACTATAAATATTAGGGACTCCAAGTGTGGCAAGTCACTCACACTTCCCAAGTCAGCCTTATTGGTAATAAAGGTGCTATTTTATATCGTATCCGTCTGTGTGACTCCATGTCGCCTCTCAGGTAGTTCCAAGTTCAGGAATGGGGAATGAGGGATGACTCATTATTGTCCCTTAAATTCCCAGCAAGAGTTTCCTAGAAGCTAAATGATTTCATCACGATCACACACCAACTAGGTGGTTTGCCAGTGGTAACCACATTTTCCCAATTCCCTCCTTTTCAAAAAAAAAATTCGTTCCAGGAAACGATCTTAGAAATTCAAATGTATTATTAGGATAATGTGTCGATTATTTGAAGGGAGGACGAATACAGAAAATCTTCCCAGGTGTAGTTCCCATATTCTTTAAGAAGCAGCTCTGATTTCACTTTCTACATCAAGTCTAATTTAATTGCTGCACATTATTTAACATTCTTAGGCTTCATTTTCATGTAAAATGAGGAGTTCAAGCAGATGATCTCCAAAAACCTTCCCAGTAAATATTCTCTAAGTCTTTGAGCCCAAACCGTCTACAAAGATCTGGACTTTTCTTGTATTAGCTATCATACAATTACTACCTTATTCTCCACGGTCTTATTTTCTACCTATACCTATAATTTAAGCATTTTACTATAACATTATGCTGTATTACAGGTTCTTACCAGAGAATACCATTGGTGACCCTTTCTTTTATGCCCAACTCCTATCAAAAGCTCAAGATCTTTTGTTCATCTAAAAACATCATTAACACAGTAAAAAGGCTAGTTGTAGCCTGGGCCAAGGTACTTCTAATACATAAACCCAACAAAGGACTCATATTCAGAATATATAAAAAATTCCTACAAAGGATCAAGAAAAAGACAATCCAATTTTTTTTTCAGGGACTCTTCAGAGGAGAAACTCTTTTATTTATTTATTTATTTATTTACATTTTTTCTACAAAATTTATTTCAAAGAAACATACTACTGGTTCGATTCTTTAGTTATACACTGGGAAGTTTGCTTCAATATTTTTTTTTTTTTTTGATGTAGTGTTCCATGATTCATTGTTTGGGTATAACACCCAGTGCTCCATTCAGTACGTGCCCTTTTTAATACCCATCACCAGGCTGACCCATCCCCCCACCCCCTCCCCTCTAGAACCCTCAGTTTGTTTCTCAGAGTCCATAGTCTCTCATGGTTCATCTCCCCCTCCGATTTCCTCCCCTTCATTTTTCCCTTCCTACTATCTTCTTCTTCTTCTTTTTTTAAACATATAATGTATTATTTCTTTCACAGGTACAGGTCTGTGATCCAACAGTCTTACACAATTCACAGTGCTCACCACAGCACATACGCTCCCCAAAAAGGCTATCCAATTTTTAAAAATAGACAAAAAGGCTAACCAAATGACAAACAGGCATAAGGAAAGGTACTCAACTCATCAAGGAAATACAAATTAAAATCATAATGAGATACCACTATATGCCACCGGAATTGCTAAAATGTTTAAATTTTAGCTAGTTTAACACTAGCAAGGATTAGTGAAGCTGCAGAACAATTGGAAAACTCAGACATTGCTGGTGGAAATGTATACTGGTTTTGGAAAGCAGTCTAACAGTATCATTAAATCTGAACACGCATTTGCTCTATGATCAGCCATCCCATTCCTGGAAGAAATGAGTGTGTATGTCCAGGAAAAGACACACACACACACAAGGATTTTCATAGCTGTTTTATTCACAATAACCAAAGAAAGTGGGAAACAACCCAATATTCCAATATACATCAGTGAGATAAAAGACAAAGTGTGCTGTGTTTGTATAACAGAATACTGTATAGCAATGAAAAAAATGAACAATTGCTACACAAAAAAGGGGGGATGAATCTCATGGACATTTACATTGAGCGAGATTCAAAAGAATACATACTGTATGATTTCATTTATATGAAGCTCATGTAGAGGCACAACAAATCCACTGTGTTGTAAGTCAACGGTGAAGGGTAGTGACTGGGAAGGAGAATGAGGGAACTTCTGGGTTGCTAGAGCTGTCCTGAATCTTGATCTGGGTGATGGCTTTAAACAAATGTATGCAGATGTAAATAGTCATTGAACCATACACTTGAGATTTGATTTTAACACACTTTACCACCTGTATGTTGTACTTCAGCTTTAACAAGACAATTAAAAAAGCCCAGACTCAAAAAATGATATTCATGAGAATTAACCAAAGACTATGCCACCCTCTGCATTTTTGGGGGGGGGTCTCAATTTTACTCTTGAGTGAAAGCAGATCTATGTACAATCCTTAAGCGTCCTGTGTACACTTGCCTCTAATTAGAAATTGACTGAACTGTGTTTTAGGATTATCTCCTATCTTATGCGGAGGGCTTTATATGAAACAAGGTCAAGTCTGATACCATTTTACTGAAGGATATGGTTTGAGGATATTTTCTGTCATATCTCCTTTATGGAGAAGCACCGGAGAGAATACTCTGGATGCTCAGGTCAGGAAAGCGGCTTCTCTTGAGCAACTGGTATGTTTTTATCTGATGGGTGCTATTAATCCTGTAGTTGAACTTCCTGGTGGTCAGAACAAAAAGGGGAAAACCCACATCCATTTGCTTGTCACTCTTTTCTGACTTTCCACCTACCTCTTGAGCCACTCTCTTTTAGAACTTTCTGGAATGTTTATTTTTGTTAACTACTTTTATTCCTGGCTTTATTTTGCCACTATACTTAGTTTCTTTACGCTTGGGTTTCTTTCTATTTTCTCATCTTGTACTATTCATTACTGCACTATGTGATAACCACTACAAACGCTTTGCTTAAACCAAAATAGAGGACCAACAGGACATGGTTAAATACCGTTCTGCTCACTAACCGTTTCACATAAGCCCATTTCTTCTCTTTAGCTACACTATAAGCTCCTCGGGTCTGGCCCACATGTGACTTTTTAAAGAGTCTCAGGTAGACAATAGGGGCAGAAGGAGCACCATTTGACTGCTTCTGTGCAATTAGAGCTAATGGCAATCTTTCAGATCATGTGATACAGAGCACGAACACATTTTCAAACCATGAAAGAACTCCTGCTCTAGGCCTGCAAAAACTTGCACACCATTTAGAAATTTGGGTTATTTTCATTATAATGTCATAGTGAGCGACACATATTTTAATCAACTTCAGTTGACAATGCTGCAACCACATCATAGTTGATGCTGATTCCAACCCATCTAAAGAATTACTTCCAGGTTTTAAGAACTGGCAGCTTAAGTAGGCCAGTTAGAAGCATGGCCTAGCCAGCTGCTTCCTGAGCCTGACTCTATAGGATCCAGGCCTTGTCATTAGAAAGATTTGGAGGACCAAGGTGCCAGGCCAAGTGTGATCTCTAGGACTGGATCCCAGGCCCTGGGGAGTAAGCAGCTCCCAGAGGCTACGCTTTTCTAAGCAATTTTCTAAACTACTGGCAAGAATTTAGCTTCTCTGCCCTTCAGCATAGTCAGCAAACAGCACCAAAGTTTTGCTTGGCACTTCCTTTTGACAACATCTTGCAGTTTACACAGCTGGCTCTCTATTATAGAAGTTGTGGGTGACCTTTAGTACATAATAATGCCTTCAACTTTTGAGAAGCTGGTTGCCATTTTTGCCCACTGACCACAAGACTTCCTGAAGGGAGATGATTCTCCACCATTAAAACGGACTGACAAGGTTTCTTGATTTGCTTAATTAAGTAACCATGGGGTAGCTAATGCTGAAATAGCCATTTCAGAATTAAACCTTATTGGTGCGTTGTGTTAATGTTATTCTACACAGTAAAAAGAACCATAAAAGCTTTCATCATTTATATTTTCAATGAGGTCATTAGAAAATTAGTTGTTTAGAAATAGATACTTTAAAAGATTGATTATAAATGTTGGGAATATTGGAGATGCCAATAAGAACATTTACAGAAAACAATTACTTTGAAAAAAGTATTTAAAGGGCTGATATATATACATATGAGACATTATATATATATATATATATATACACACACACATATGCATATGTATACTGTTTATCATATGGAGTTGATCCTTGAACAATGCGGGGGTTTAGAGATACCCACCCTCCCATGCAGTCGAAAATCCACATGACTTTTGTCTCCCCAAAACTTAACTTCTAATAGCCCACTATTGACTGGAAGCCTAACTAATAACATAAGCAGTTGATTAACATGTATTTTCTATGTTATATGTATTTTATACTGTATTCTTACAGTAAAGTAAGTAAAAGAAAATGGTATTTAGAAAATACAAGAAAGAGAAAATACATTTATATTACTGCACTGTATTTATCCAAAAAATCTGCATATGAGTTAACCTGCACAGTCCAAACCCCTGTTATTCAAGAGTGAACTAAATAAACGAGAGAAGGGTATGATTTAGGGAGTTTACAAGATAAACCTTTGAGAAACTCTTGTGTAATTATGTTTTAAGACATGTTTTAAATAATCACAATAAAAAGTTTTTAAATTTTTAGGAAATAGCTTTGGAAGCAAAGATTAAGTGGAAAAGAATCCACAACTTGAAAAGCTATTTAGAAGAGAAGGTTGTAACCTGTGAAAACATAAAGATTTTTCACTGAAGAAGTGATTTGCATGCTGTAAAGAAGCACTGACCAGAAAGGAGGGTACAGAGAAAAGGAATGGGAATCATATGTGAAATTTAAGAAACAAAACAAAGGAGCAAAGGAAAAAAGAGAGAGGGAGAGAAACCACAAAACAGACTCTTAGCTATAGAGAACAAACTGATGGTTCCTAGAGGGGAGGTGGGTGGGGGGGATGGGTGACACACGTGATGGGGATTAAGGAGTGTACTTATCACGATGAGCACTGAGTAATGTATAGAATTGTAGAATCACTACATTGTACACCTGAAACTAATGTAACACTGTATGTTTACTGGAATTAAAATAAAACCAAAAAAAAAAAAAGAGAGAGAGAAAGAAAGGAATGAGGAGTTAAAATGTGTGAGGACGACTGGGCCTTCTTGGGGGGCAGGGCACATAAAGTAGGTCACACTACTGACACTCAAATAATTGGTGAATAAATGATTGAATGAATAAAATAATACTAGGTAGAGTCGCAAAATACCAGCTCAAATATTAGGCAAAATCTAAGCGGTCATCTGGTCCCATCTCTTTATTTTATAAAGCACCTATGGCCCAGTGGCCTCTGCAAGACTCTACCACTGATTAGTGGCAGTGGTGGGGCTAAAACCCAGGACTTCTGCTTCCTGGGTCACTACTTTCTGCGGGTCACTATGTTCTCTTCTTTATTTTTAAAAAAGCAGTAAGAGAAAAAAGGAAGAGTTGTTTGAGGAAGCTGAACTCTAGTTATTTGCAGGACCAGGAGGACATGAACTCTTCATTCTGATGGATAAGGCTCAAAGAGAAGAGAGTCCTTAATCAGAGACTAAAACAGGTTGTTACGGGCTGAACTGTATCCCCTTCCCACCTCCCCAATTTCACATACTGGAATCCTAAGGCCCAGTACTTCAGAGTGTGACTGTATTTGGAGACAGGATTTTTAAAGACATAATTAGGCTAAATGAGGTCATATGGAAGGGCCCCAATCCAATATGATTGGTGGCCTTATAAGACCAACAGATTAGAACATAGGCACAGAGGGAAGGCCATGTGAAGATTCGGGGAGAAGCCAGCCACCTACAAGCCAAGGAAAGTGGCCTCAGAAGAAACCAACCCCGCAGACACTTTGATCTTAGACATCCAGCCTCCAGAATTGTGGGAAAATAAATTTCTGTTGTTTCAATCACACAGTCTGTGGCACTTGGTTCTGGCAGCCTTGGTGAAATAATATACAAGAATTGCCACCTCTGCCCCTACAAGTCAGAATAACAGGTGCAATCCCAAATTCAGGTACATGGTTGTTACTAACAGTAGATGAAATTAGGAGATGTATGTGGTTTTCCTTGACTATTTAGCTTATTGAATACAGTGAGCCAATTTATACAATTATTTTAAATATTAAATATTAAAATATTAAAATTAAAATTTGCCTTTCTACTTAAGAAGCAAAGCTGACCCAAATGTACCCAGCGTCTATCTAGTTAATCCCAACCAGCATCCAGTGGGGGAAGGAACTACTGGACCTGGCTTCCTCTGGACGGATCAGCCTTGGAGGAACTATGATTCCCAAGCAGAATGGTAGACGGGTTTCAGTTCAAGTGTCAACTACAATCCATGGCAGTCGCTGATTGAAATGTCATGTCTAAAATGGATTCCAAGAGGGAGTCTAGGTTTAGGAATAGCATCTGCCCTGAGGTCTGCACCAGTAGCGGCCATGGGCAAAGGAGGGGTGATGGGAGCACATACGTCCCGGAGAGTGGAGCATCCAAACGCAGATCTGCTAAATAACTGCTAAGAAACTCGACCACCACCTTTTATGTTCAGTTATTTTTGAAAATCGTCTTAATGGACTAATAATGCATACAGCATATTTTCAATGGAATAAGAATATGGAGAGGAGATAGCAGCAGGAAGGGGCAGGAATAATCAGTCCCTGGCAGATGACATCCCCTGCCCGCAGAACGAAAGGTGTGACAGTACACCAACACACGCATGCGCGCGCCCACACACACGCCCACCCCTCTGCTCTATAGGAACAGCGGCACCCCTTCTGCTACCCAGTCTTACCCTTTCCTCACCACACTGCCTCCATGACTGAGGTACACTCGTAACGGCTCAGAGGCCTGGAATCATATTGGTACAGGTTATCAAGTAAATAGTAATATCACAGCCAGCGGTAAACAAACAGTAAAACTGTCCAGAGGAATTTGTACCTTTCTTACTACACAAAAAGACCACGAGAATTAACTACTAATAGACAAATGCGTCCTATGAGCTTTCTGCAATACTTATTCAATACTGCATGTAAAAATCACTTTACTCCCACTGGGGGAGAAAAGTAGTTTCATTTTTTGGAACATTTTAAATATTGTGGGTTTCATTATATATTCTACATTCTATTTTTCCAGTTGAAACTTTCTGTAGTGGATTTCAAGAGGTTCATTTGTCTCCATAGGGCTGAACGAACTGGACCAATTACAGAAAATCTCAAAATAAAATTCAGTTTCCCTTTTTTTTTTAAGATTTTATTTATTTATTTATTTATTTTATTTTAAGATTATTTATTTATTGACACAGCGAGAGAGGGAACACAAGCAGGGGTAGTGGGAGAGGGAGAAGCAGGTTTCCCGCGGAGCAGGGAGCCCAATGCGGGGCTGGATCCCAGGACCCTGGGAACATGACCTGAACAGAAGGCAGACGCTTCACGACTGAGCCACATAGGCGCCCCCAGTTTCCCTTCTTTTAAGTTTCATTATAAATTATAATGATAGTATTGAGGCAGAATAGCTTTGCACATAATTTCAAAGCTTGGCTTTGTAGATCTGAAATTAGATAGTACTTCATTTCATAGATTCCAAACAAACCTCAGAAACAACAAAACTGTAAGACAACAACAAAAATATAAAAGCTGCTGGCTCCTAGCTTATAGAAAAGCTTTACACCTTAATGTTAATTCACTTCAGAGTTCTAGTTTGCTTATTTCTTTAGATTATACAACTTTTCCCTCATGTAATCAATGTATTGTTATTTTAAGCAATTTCAACAATGTAACAACAATGCCATATTCTTTAAATGGAGATTCAATAATTGGTTACTAAGAAAATTCTTTTTACTTGTTCATTCCAATTATTCTTATGGCCTCAGCAATGTATACCCTAGCCAAAATCAGTATTTTTCAAGTAAAGCACAGAGGCAAAAGAATTTTAAGAAAAGTGGACCATTAGCTTCAGTCACCATATAACATTTGTGAATAATTTGCTCGGTTTCAAAAAGTGCAAGAAAAATGCTGCACATTTGCAATCTGGTGAAAGGTAAATGAAGACAAGGCCTGGAGCAAGTCTTCCATGCCAAGGGCTAGAAACGAAGTGGATACGCAGCTGCTTTAAGTCAAGCATTTATAATCTCAAATATGTAGAAGGAAAACACCCTATAAATAACAGAATTAAGCATGAGAAACACATATGTGAATATTTTTAAGCCAAATTCAATAAAATATTCATTAAACCAGTTAACAGACAAAAATCGAACCATAAGTTCTGAAATTTGCGTAAGGTTCATTCCATCTCTTAAGACCAAAGCAATAGAGTATTTACAAACACAGCAATAGCAAAATCCTAAGTAGTTTATGAATATTTTCTGTGCTTCTGGAAGATACCACAATACAGAACATACTTAGGCAAACCACTAACTCAAGGCTGATGACCTTGCAAATTTATACTTTTTTTTTTTTAAAGGAAATTGAGAAAAGCAAAGTACACACATTAGAGAGATAAACATTTGTGGTTCTCTAAAATTTACTGCTATAAAAGATAATTCTTTTCTGCAATAAAATGCCTGAAATCTTCAAAATTACTACCATAGTATGGCTACTACAAGGGTTTTTTCTTTTTCTTCCATAATAAAAATAACAGCTAACAAACTGTGGCAATAGCTCTGATTTGATGCAAAATTTATTTTGGGGGCCCAATAAAGTTTAGTTGTAGGAATACTGGAACTATTAGCTCTTAATTTTAGTTTTAAGTCAACATCTTATGGTGATTCTTTTTTCTTCTTTAACCTAATTAACTTCTCAGAAGTCCTCTATTTAAAAAATATCAATCAAAATGACAAACACAATTCAATAATTAGTGAATATGAGTGGCCCTCCCCAGTGAGCGGGCAGTATCTTACAGTTTCCTCCCAACTCCCACTGTGAGAGGGAATGCCCCACCAGAAGATCAACCCAGCAATGGTCCCACAAGCATTATGGGTACTTTGTTCACTGGATTATGGATTACAAAAAGTAAAGGTTTGTAATGGGTGAAAAGTGAATTATTATTACCCCTAAACATTGCTAAAACTCAAACCAAGATTTTTACGTGTTTAAGTTAAATTAACTTTAAAAAAAAAACAACTCATGAATTGAGACACTATATCTATTTTTTTAATGTTTCAGTGAATGATTTTCAAGAAGAGGCCATATAACTAAACTGCAATATGTAAAGGAAAGTCTGATAATCCCCAATTCCCATAAAACTCAACACCTGCAGCCTATGTAATAAATCAGTTTGTGAATCTAATTGCTCTTGTTCTGCATGCTTCCATGAGCCTGTACAGCTAAGCTAACACCATTGTCATAGCCTTAATCACAGCCAGGTTTATTTTTGTTGGCAGCCTTATGCAAATCATTGTATTATGGGTCTTTGCACTTAATTCGCTCAGATTATACCCTGATACCAAAAGCAGATTGTAAAACAAGAAGGGATCTTTGAATTGTTTAATTAACTATGAGTTGTAATTTCTATTTATATCTAACTGAAATGTTATAGCTCAAACTGTGTTAAATATTCATAGGAAAACAGATTATTCTGTTTCTAATTTAAAATACTTAAGCTTGCTGTAATTTAGAAGTTACAGTTACCCACAGAAAGAATATATCAGCATTTTTTCAATGTTTTAAGCCAATTTCTCTTATTCTGTGAACTAACCTCTGGAACTAAAATTCATCAACAAAACACTAATTTACTAAATGGTACCTTAGTGGCCTAAAAGAATTGCAGCAACTTCAAAATGGCCCCCAAATTCACCATCTGTCTTTAAATCTTTTACCACACAGTCTTTTCAGGGAACCACAGGGAAACCAATTGTATCAGTCAATTACCACCAATTATTGTTGGTCGATTAAATTCGCAAGAGCCAGAAAATCTGATATCTATCCCACATTGTTTACCTCTTTTACTTTTTCCAGCATGGTAAACTTTCTACAAAAGGAAAAAAAAAAAAAAGAGGTAGAAGGGTCACCAATTAAAATCTAATCACATTACAGTCTCTTGCCCATGAAGGAGCCATTGGATACTGGCACCAAAATATTCTTGTATTTAGAACAGAGTTACTTCCAAACTTTTCCTTTTACTATTGCGATCATCCTGGTCTCAGAATCATTGAGGCTATTGTTTTCATAACAACCGAGAAGAAGTGGGTAAAAAAGGAAGAAGAGTACAGATCTTCCTCAACTTAGGATGGGATTACTTCCCTATAAATCCATTGTAAATTGAAAATATCATAAGTCAAAAATGCATTCAATATACCTAACCTACCAAGCATCATAGCTTAGCCTAGCCTACCTCAAACACACTTATATTAACCTACAGTTGAGCCAAATCATCTAACACAAAGCTTATTTTGTAATGAAGTTTTGAATATCTCATGTAATTTATTGAATACTGTACTGAAAGTGGAAGACAGCATGGTTGTATGGGTACGGAATGGTTGGAAGCTTATCAGTTGTATACCCTCATGATTGCATGGCTGATCGGGAACCTCAGCTCACTACTACTGCCCAGCATCACAAGAAGAGTATCTACCACATACTGCTAGCCTGGGAAAAGATCAAAATTCAAATTATGGTTTCTACTTAATACATATTGCTTTCATATCATTATGAAGTAAAAAAAAAAAACTAAGTCAAACTATCATAAGTTGGGGGCCTTCTGCATAGGAAAACACCTCTATATTCATTCCAAGAACATTGACAATTCAGTGAACATAATGTTTATGAGCATTAGCTACCAAACCATACTCTGTCTACCAGACCACATGGCTGGAGAGGCTCAAGTCAGGAGCACTCTCAGGATCTCTTTAACATGTGAGCAGAGAAGAGCTCCAGAGACCATGCAAGTTGTCAGGGAAGACCTCTTATACCACTGGGCAATCAATCTCTGTATCTGTTAAAGCATATATAATCCATGTTTATGGTAGGAAGGTAGTGATAGGACTCAGAAGGTCACTTGAGTCAGTCATCAGAGACTACACTGGGGTCATGAGAAGAGCTGGAAAAATATGTCCAAAAAGAATGATCATTCATTAGACTCAAAATGTCCATCATCTTTATGCCATTGTTGAGCTGTGAACCGGAAGCATCCTTCTGATGAAAGCATCCATTATCCTCCCAAACAGGAACCAGGTTGTTGTTTGGACAAGTTTAATGTAGACAAAGACAGTATGTCTTCTGTCAGCTCTGGAAAGAAAAGCAGAATCTATACAGAATGTGTTGGGCCTCAAGGATACTGGAATACAATTTCAACCAGGATGTAGCTGTGGGGTGTGAGGCTGAAGACCCTCTGCCCAGGGATTTTCCTCATACTCTAAATAACATGCACCAGCACATATGGCCTAATTCAACTTTCAAAAGACTTACCATTAGAGTAAAACTCTCAGCAAATCTAGCTGGTCTTTCCCCTGCAATGACTTCTCTTTATACACCCTCAGTTTTATAAGATATTGAACACATTCTCTATGATAATATATAACAGTGGGTTGCCTACTCTATGCCAGACACTGAATGTCCTAAAGCTGACATTATGCCTCATAACAACCCTGTGAAATAGGTGCTATTTTCTCTAAATAACAAATGCAGAAAGGTACAGAAGCTCTTGTAACTTACTAGAGATTGTTCATTACAAAGTGATAGAGCTAGAATTGAAGGCAGTCTGATTCCAGAGCTGCTCAAAGCCATTATGCTATACTGAGCACAAGAAAATGAATAAGATTCTGTCACTGCCCACTGGGAGACCAGAGAATTTTTGCTTGCTTATTTATTTGCTTATTTGCAGGAACAGGAGTTAGCTGAAAGCTATAGAAAGCTCAAGAAATTGTTTAAATACAGTGTAATGTGACTATAACAGATTTCTAAATGTGGCAGCTCACTCAATCTGGAAAATAAAGTATGGAGTAAGAAATGGGCTGAAATGTAGCAGAAAGGTTGAGATGGTCAGGCCATGGAGAGCTTCCTTTGCCAAGGATCTTGGGATTTTTTCTGTAGTTTAGTAAAATTGCCTTTAGATAGGTTATTCTGGCTGCATATTGCAGATAGTTATGAAAGGGGCAAGAATGGAGATAGATGGATAAATTGTCAATTACTGAAATAATCCAGTCAAGGAAATTTAAGGAGCAAATTCACTGAACTAGAGTGGTGGTAATGGCAATGGACTTGACAGCAGATTAAGAGTCATTGTGAAAGTAAAATTGACAGAATTTGGTTGACTGAATTAAAAATGAGGGCTCGCAGGCGGCAGTAAAAGATGACTCCCACAATGAAATAGGCATATAACAGAAATACACAATAAGGTCAGTTTCAGGCATGTTGAATGAGCGAGTCTCCATGTTCTATGTACATGGGATGTCCAAAAAGCCATCTGAATGTATGTGTGCGAACTTCTGGGGAGAGGCCCAAAGATAAATGTGTGAGAATATCATATTAATACACTTGTCTAATTCATTGCAACCATCTTAAAAAAAAATCAGACACGTTGCCAGAGAACAAATATGCATAAAAGCAACCTAATGTGAAAGACTGACCTCCATGTATGAGGAAAATAGAAACCAGACGCGGCTTGCAACTTCTACCACTGTCAGAAGCTACTACACCTCAAAGCTAGGAGATGAGTTCTTGTGGAATCTCCAGAATGATTCCTGTGGATTTTGCATCCCCTCCTCAAAATGCTCTCTCCCCTTTCCACTTTGCTGCAAGCACTGCTTTGTCCATATAAATCCAAATGAGAAGAAATAATCTGTATTCTGCATTTTATTACCACTTCATTACAGCATACACATTTTTATTCACACACACACACACACACACACACACACACATACACATGGGCAGTTTCATCATGACTTTATTTTCTATGCTATAAAAAGTAAAGACCTTGAAAAACAACATGAGTTCCTCGTCTCAGCTGAACATTCATAATCTTTACATTTTCGTCATCCCCAAACTTGGACCAGATAAAAAGAGTTCTAGTGATGTGATTTGTTGTGGCTAAGAGATCCTGTGCAAAAAATTATCTCCCCCTTAATCTCTGCCCATCCCAGTTTATGCTTACATTCCCGCCTTGGCTTCAACTTGGTGTCAAGACCTAAAAGGTCACCATTAAAAGATAAATATGTCATCTGGCGTAATAACTCATCCAGCCATTAACTTTTATTAGCATACTAGAATAAACTTTTCATATTAACCTACAAGTTACTTGATATGACTTTAAAACAATAATATGGTATATTAAACTTGGGTGGTGGGACAGAAGAAGAGAATGATGCAGAATAAGAAGCAATGTTGGGATAAAAGGGAAACCAGGGTTCTTGTGCGAGGAAAATGTCAAAAGCTAAGGAATAAACACATTTGCCTACAGCAACCTTGCCCAGATAACGAAAAAGCGCTTTCACTTTTGAGTCTCTGTTTTTTGAGATGACTTAAAACATGGTCATTATTTGCCTGAAATCCTCCAGGAAACTTTGAATTAAATATGTACATATTGTACTAGTTATCTTAGAAATGTGATTGGGCTGCAATTATGTCAGTAAAGCTCTAACTACCAAAAGAAAATTGTATGGCATCCTCCATCATGCCTGGACAAATTTAGATGATTGAAAGCAAAAACCAGGCCATATTTTATACTACATCTATGTAAAGAAAAGCAGGAAAACTCTTAGCTCATGCATGCTGGATGCTAAAACAACTTTGGGACTTTACAGTGAAAGAAGCCTGCTCCGTGGGGAAAATGGACACTGAATCACTACCGGTAGCAATCTTGGGTGCTGCAGCTACACAAAGTCAAGATAATGGTCCATGAGTGGAGCACCATAGAGCTAGCTCCATATGGTTTTTAAAACTCCAGCCTGTAATTCAGTTGTTCTGGAAATGGCAAATATTTTACCCTTAACCCTTTTAGCTATGGAAGCCCTTCTCATAATTCCCAGGCTCAAGGGATGATGAACCGTGCAAATATTTTGGAGATGTGTGCAGCCAGAACCACAACAAGCTCTGCACCTTGTCTCTCTTATACCACACGTTTTCAGACTCCACAAAACTTTCGATTCTAGGACCAACTAACCCCATCCTTCGTTTCATGAGATATGCATTTCAAAGTACCTAGTATGCTACCTGATAGATATTAAGTGCTTGATAAATATTTGTTGAATCTGAACCCAAGAAAATAAAATTTTTAAAAAGTATATCTCTTTGTCAAAGATTTTATTTATTTATTTATTTAGAGAGTGCAGGGGGAGGAGCAGAGGGAGAGGGAGAGAGAATCTCAAGCAGACTCTGTGCTGAGCACAGAGCCTGACACCGGGCTCGATCTCATGACCCCGAGATCATAACCTGAGCTGAAATCAAGAGTCAGCCACTTAACCAACTGAGCCACCCATGGGCCCCTAAAAGTATATCCCTCAAACAACTTTAATCATTGGGACCTCCACATAATGCAATACCAGATTATTTCTCTCCCTCTCTGATAGTCCATTAGACCTGATGATACAAAAAGAATTTGATGAACACTGGCATGACAGATCTTCAAGCTGTGTGATTACTTCCTGTTCTGTGTCCATCTTTTTTGAGCCCTGGTTTTCAGATAGTTTTCTTTCTTATTATTTTTCCTGTGCTCCACATATTACTTTTATAGGGGAAGAAACTACCTGTCTTTCCAGTTCTCATCACCCATACTGCCAGGGTTAGAATTTAGTCATTCTCATTCCCTTGGTGTCATGTGTGGGGTTGCCAGAGTTAGCAAATAAAAATGTAGGATGCCCAGTTAAATTTTAATTTCAGAATAATTTTTCATATAAGTACATTCCATGAAACATTTGGGACATACTTATACCAAAAAAATTTATTCATTGTTTGTCTGAAATTAAAACTTAAAGGACATCCTATATTTTATCTGGCAATACTAGTCATTTGATAAAGTCATAGATTATGACTTAGAATTTAACACTTGACAGGTAAGAAGACTGAAGCATGGAGATAAAGAGATCTGTGTAACTCAAACCAGCTTCTAAACCCCTAATCAAGAGCTCATCCACAATCTTGCTTCTTAATAAAAGCATCTGGTTAACCTTATTCACCAGATTTTATTTAGCGGAGTATATCTTATCACTAGCTCCTCAAGGGTATGGGGCATTTTTATTTATAACTGAATGGTGGATTCTGCCCACAGGCCCCATTAAAACAAGCATTTTTTTTTTTTTTTGGTAATAAACTTGTTAGTCAGTCATTACCTTCATTGTATCACTTCTGATATTGAATTATAATTGCTTCTATATATACATTTCTTTCCAACAAGAGCATATATATGCTCCTTGAAGTCAGGAGCTCTATTCATTTATGCAGTGACTAGCACAGGGCCCTGGCTTACAGTAGCTTTTCATTAAATACTTAATAAATCTAAAAACAGTTAAACAGTGTAAATAGATAGTATTCCAAGTAGAAGAGACTGACTTCAGCACTCCCAAAATAAAGATGGGAAGGCCAGAATGTAGATCCATCCTTGAGGTCTACAAACTTTGAATACAGAAACACACTCTTTCACAAAGCGATCCTTGATGCTATGATAATTGATTCCATGTGTGAACCTGCCTGGCCACAGAGCACCAAGCTATACATTATTGCTGGGTGTGTCTATGAAAGTGTTTCTAGAGGAGATTAGCATTCAAAAGAGTGGACTCAGTAAAGCAGATTGTGCTCCCCAAGTGGGTGGGCATCATTTCATTCATTGAGGACCTGAAGAGAACAAAAGGTAGAGGAGGAAAGAACTTGGCTCTTTATTCCTGCCTCACTGCTGAGCTGGGACATCTCATTTCATCTTCTCCTGCCCTCAGACTGAGATTTACACCATCAGTTCCCCTGGTTTATGGGCCTTCAGACTCAGGACTAGAGACTGAATTACACCACAGGCTTTCTCCACTTTACAGACAACAAATCATATTGTGAGACTTCTCAGGCTCTACAGTCATGTGAGCCAATTCCTCAAAATAAACATAAATATTCATCCCACTGGTTCTGGTTTTGTTTCTCTGGAAAACCCTAATACAATGACCACCGTTGGGATAAATATATTCATATACGTTATACAGACTTTGGTGCTAAGTTGATACTAGAAATACTACTTCTGTAACAAATGATTACTAACTTTAAAGGTTAATAATGCACCCACATGTCCCCACAAAACACAGCAAAATCTGGACTCCCATCGTCTCTAATTCCAAGTCCATGTGCTTAACTACCAGTGAGTAGAGGTCCCATTGGTGGTCTCACATCTCAGCGATGTCTCCATTGTTGGATATTCCAGTATTAGCTACCCCTTAGAATGAAAGACACTTAAATTATAGCAATAGTTTTCATGCGTAACATGATCACTTCTTGGTTTAAGTAAGTACTTTTTATGAAATTATCTTTTAGGAGTTAAATGTGTTCATGAACTTGCTTTGCTGTGCCTCTCTTTCTGGTTGAGAGATAAATAGTACAGATCACGTTTCCGTTTGCTGTAACTTTTAAAAATTTTAATTTAAAACTTAAAAGTGTGGGGCACCTGTCAGTTAAGTGTCCAATGCTTGATCTCAGTTCAGGTCTTGATCTCAGGGTTGTGAGTTCAAGCCCCACCTTGGGCTCCACACTGGGCATGGAGCCTACTTAAAAAAACTTTTTTAAATGTAACACTATAGAAATAGAATCACTAACTGAATTAACTATAGAAGGATTTCCAGGGCTGTATAGCTTACATTTAATTGTAAATGAGCTTAAAGTCATTAAGAAAAACTTTCAAATTAGCAAATCAAGTGAATTATAAAACATGCATAATATGGGTACACTCTTTAGATTTTTCAAGTCCCATTTTAAGATGGCTATCAATTTCTTCACAAACCACACAACAAACATTCCATTATTCTCTTCTTGATGGGTATTTTCACATAGTTAAGGTTACATATATTTTTTAATCTGTTATAAAGGAAGATCTTCTAAAATGTGTTCACAGAGAGAGATACAAAATTTTTTCTTTATCTTCACAATCATAAAGTTCACTGGATTTTGCTAGCTTCAAATATTCCAGGACTTACTTTCATGTCAGTTCTCAAACATTACTGTACATCAGAATCAACCCGAGAAGCTTATTAATGCAGACTTCTGGTCTCCCTCTCCAGAGATCTTCCTTTAGTAAACCTGAGTTGGAGTCCCCAGGTCTTCATTATAACAGTGGAGCTGGTTCTGACACAGGGGGACCAAAGACCCCACTTTAAGAAACCTGGATTTTTGTCTTCCACTATGATACATCCCACGAAAGTAAAATAAATGAAGATTAATGCACTGGTTCTCAACCTGGGCAGCACATCAGAATCATTAGGTCTGGAGCTAGGCCAAATGCCCGAGGTGATCTGATCTAGAGTCAAAGGTGAGCACCACTCGCCCAATTAAATATGCAGAATGACTAGAGAATACTGTGACATGTTTTTCTATGTTGCCTGCGGGATAAGTCCTCATTAATAAGCAGACCTTGTAGTTAGGAGTAACAACACCAACAAAAACACTTCTATTAAATTTCTTCATCTTTCATCCTGTGGTGACAAGGGACAGGACTAGATGACTCTCGGGGTGACCACCCACATAGGAGAAGCCAGGCTTTCTTCTTGGCATCCAAAAAGGCTGTGAAATTTAGGAATGTTTTTGCAAGCAGCACAGACTGCCACCCTATGTGTTCCATCATTTTTTGCTCTAACAGATTTTTGTGGGTGCTGCAGCAGCTAGAGCCACCTTGGAGAAGCCAGCCAGCTCCTTCCTGAAATTCTGGTCCCTCAAATGCCTTAGAAACCAGACAAGCAGAGCTCTTTGGCACAGCCAGCTTTATTATCCCTTCCCCATTCCCATTTTGATTATTTTGTATTAAAACAGAGAGAGTGAAGAAGTGGAATCTTCATTCCGTTCCACACAAAACTTCCAAACCCCACCACCATGATGAGGTATGTCAAAGGAAGATCCAAAGTCAGAAGCATTGAGGAAAGGAAAGAAGTTGACTTACCAAAGAAAGTTTGCAAGAAAGGCCAGCATTTGGAAGTATCAGTTCGAGGCTCCATTTAGTTTGGGAGGTGAGCCAGATAAGGTGGCCCTGGTGTTATGTGTTTGTTTACCTCACATGCAAAGCATTCTTTTCCCTGACCCTGAGACGTGATGTGTACCCTTATCCACTACTACAGAAGGAAGGCAGAGATTGCAGGAGTTTTCTTCTCAAACCTATGAGTGCCTATCAACCCTGGTTATTGTAATTTTGCAATTTTCATCCTATTACATAAAACACACTCTGTATGTGAAAAGAATTGTTGTCGTTACTCCTTGAAAATGAATCGGCACTTGGGAAAAGATCATTGATAAAAGCAAATTAAAATATTTTCTGTAGCCATATACCAGCTTAAATTCCAAATAGATTAAGGATTCAAATGTAAAAAATGAATCATAAAAGTACTAGAGAAAAATATTATGGAGAATTGCCTTAAAAACTTAAAGTGGGAAAGGCTTCTCTAACTATGAATCAAAATCCTAAAACCATAAAAGAAAAGACTAATAAATTTGACTTACATAAATGTCAAAAGTGTGCATGACAAAATATCATAGGCAGAAATAAAAGACAAGCAACAGACTTGCAAAGATATTTGCAGATTATATATAAAGAACTAATCTTAACATATTAAGAGCTCATAGAAACTTTTAAGAGAAAGATCAACAAGTAACAGAAAAGTGATAGGGAAAAAATAGAAGTTGAGTAGAAGTTGAAGAGATCTTCAACTCCACTAACAATAACTACAATAAGAGCCAAAACACCCTGTGTCAGAAACTAGCCTAGCTCTTTGCATATGTTAACATATTTTGTTATTTTAAAGATTTATTTATTTATTTTTGGAGAGAGAGTGGGCACGCAAGCATGGGGGGAGGAGCAGAGGGAAAGAATCTCAAGCAAACTTCCTGCTGAGCAGGGAGCCCAACTTAATCCCACAAACCTGAGATCATGACCAGGAGCCGAAATCAAGAGTTCAACGCTTAACCGACTGGGCCACCCAGGTGCCCCAACATATTTCATTATTAAAGCAACCCTCTGAGGTAGTATTGTGTGTAGTATTTGCACAGGAAATGGAAGCACCAAGAAGTGAAGAAAACTGATGAATGGTGGAGCCTGCGTTTAACCCTGAGTATCTGGGCTCCCAGGCCAGTGTTCTTAACCATTATGCATACTTCCTTTCCTAATAAGAAAAATGCACATTAAAACCACATTGAAATTTTTCACCTCTCAGACTGACAAAATTTGAGTCTGATAATATACTCTCTCAGCAAATGCCTCCAGAACAAATGCCCCCAGAACACTCTAATAACACTGCTGGTGAAGTGTAAACAGTTATAATACTGAGGGCAAACCAGCAGTGGCTATAAAAATTACAAATGCTTTTGCCCTTTGATCCACCAAACCCACTTCTATACATATATAACTGTACATATGCAAAATGATATATTTCTAAGATCATTATTCACATAGTATCATTTACTATAGCAAAAAAATTAGAAAAACTCCACATACCCAATATAATGACACAGCCATTCAATGGAATACTACGGAACTATAAAAAGGACAAAGCAGCCCTCTGTGTACTGATATGAATGATCTCCAAGATACAGTAAATGCAAAAAGCAAGGTTCAGACCAGTGTGCTATACTTTGTACAGAAAGAAGAAGTAAAAGATATATAATCATTGTAGTCTAGAGAGCAAGAAAAAAAGATTCTGAATTCTAAACCTGGGTCCATTCTCAAAGGAAAAGCCTTGCCTAGCACCGAAACATTGACAAATAAATACACCTGATGTTTTTTAAGTTAAAGTAAGATGATAAAATATGAATTCATTCTATTCTTATAAGTCTCTATTCTAGTCAACTTTGTCAGTTAATCTGATCATGGCTTGATGGGGTTTAAATGTGATGCTCTGCCTTAGGAACCATCCACATAGTGGAGCTTCTTCACCACCCCTTTGAGTGATCTGTTTTTTGCTGACCATGCTGCTCTGTCCTTCAGCTTCTGCATTTTTCCTCTTTATTGGAATTCCCATTTCCCCCATTATACAGAAAAACTTTCTATCCACACTCTTCCTCAGGTCTTCAGGGACAACTTACAAGTATATAGCTCTCACCAGAACAAACAGGTTTTTCAAAAGGGCAGTGTTTCAGGTTATCCAAAGAAAATACATTTTGTCACCTTTATTCTACTGCACTAACCAAGGTGGATAAAATGTATTACTACACTATATTTCTCATAACAGTTTATTTCATTTGGCTTCTTATTAAAGCAAGCAAATATATCATTTTTTCTGGAAGTAGCATAAATCACATAGCTTCATGCATATTTTATTTTAAAAAAGAAAAAATAAAACAAATCTTTCTTCAATGCCATTATCCCTTCGCATAAGGTCAACTTTTTATAATTTATGCAATAAATTATTTACTTTAGAAACTACCTTCATACAAAAATAGAAAGTTTTCTGCCTCATAAAGCTGTTTCAGAAAGTATGCTTAACTAGGATAAAAATCTCCCCTGAAATATCTTAATTACCTGTTTAGAAGGGAAGTTTCTAAACAGGGAAAACGAATTCTTTGGCTAAGGACTACCCATGCTCCTTTCAGAGTGAACTTCAATGCATTTTGACCTCCATTGCCTTAAATATAAAGCTCAAACAGTGTCTCAGCCAATGTTAAGTAATCGAATATAAAAAGAAAACATCTCTGTGAATTTCTATAAGGATATATCTACAAATATGTTATAATTGTACACAGAATGTCTTTTTATTTCAAGAATATTCTTAGAGAAGGTTTAAATGAAAGCATTTTTACTACACTTGAATCTGCACCACTGGAGAACACGTAGTCTTTTTTTTTTTTTAGATTTTATTTATTCATTTGAGAGAGAGACAGAGATAGAGACAGAGATAGTGAGAGAGACCACAAGTGGGGAAGAGAGGGAGAAGCAGGCTCCCCGCAGAGCAGGGAGCCCGATGCAGGACTCGATCCCAGCACCCTGGGATCATGACCTGAGTCGAAGGCAGATGCTTAACCAACTGAGCCAACCAGGCACCCCACATAGTCTTGTCTCTTAAAGATAAGGAGTCATTTTCTGCTTTAAAGAGTGACTGCTTTAATACTACCAAGAAAAATTGCTATGCACAAATAGAGTTCCATGAAAATTCAGAACCAAAAGACAGTGTTTCTTGCTGAGAGAACCATAGATAAGATGGTATGGTATTTTGGATTGTTGTTCTATAATTAGATTCTACCCTACCCTCCCACAAAAAATTATTCATTACTTTAATGTATAATAAAATATATTGTTTTAGTAAAGTTAGACCTGACCACATAACTTTCTTTGGCCAATGAGATGTTGGTAAGATGTGACATTAGTAGAGGCTTTAAGAATGCTTGCTTTTACACTTGTGCTGTTTTCAGGCCGTTATTAGACCCGGCATGATAAAAGACATGGAGCAGCTCCAAACCAGTGCAAACCCAGAAGCAAACCCAGCTTACCCTTGGCCTGAAACAGACTGCTAAGCTGAACCCAGCCTAGATCAGCCAAACTACAGTCAGCCTGTACATACGGGGATGAGAATACAGGTCTGCTACTATAAACTGTGGAGATGTGGAGTTCGTTTGTCATGCAGCATTATTGTGGCAAAAGCTGACTAATTGGACATAAAAGATGGATAAAATTTATATATGTGAGGGAAGAAACTAAACTATTCGGGCGCCTGGGTGGCTCAGTTGGTTAAGCGACTGCCTTAGGCTCAGGTCATGATCCTGGAGTCCCGGGATTGAGTCCCACATCAGGCTCCCTGCTCAGCAGGGAGTCTGCTTCTCCCTCTGACCCTCTTCCCTCTCGTGCTCTCTATCTCTCATTCTCTCTCTCAAATAAATAAATAAAATCTTAAAAAAAAAAGAAGCTAAACTATTCAATTAAAAGATAGGCAGAAAATCTAAATAGATATTTTTCCAAAGAATATATACAAATGGCCAACAGATAGCTAGAAAGGTGCTCAACATCAGGGAAATGCAGATCAAAGCCACAATGAGATGTCACCTCCGATCTGTTAGAATGACTATTATCAAAAAGACATGAAATAAGTGCTGGTGAGGATGTAGACAATAAGAGAACCCTTGTGTACTGTTACTGGCTATAAATCAGTACAGACATTATGGAAAACAGTATCAAAAAATTAAAAATAGAGTTACCATATTATCTAGACTTTTACCTATAGGAAATTATTCAAAGGAAACAAAATCAGTATCTCAAAAAGAAATATCCACTCACATGTTTATTGCAGCATTGATTACCATAGCCAAGGCACAGAAACAATCTAAGTGTCCACCAATGAGTAGATAAAAGATGTGGTATTTAGAGACAATGGAATATTATTCAGCCATAAAAAGAAGGAACTCCTGCTATTTGTGAGAACATGGATGAACTTTGAGGGCATTATGCTATGTGAAATTAGTCAGGCAGAGAAAGGCAAAAATGTTCTGATCTCATTTATATTGGGAATCTAAAAACAACAACAACAAAACAAAACAAAACAAAACAAAACAACCCAGAACTCATAGTTATAGAGAACGGATTGGTGGTTGCCAGAGGTGGAGGGTGGGGAACAGGCAAAGTAGGTTAAAGTGGTCAAAAGGTACAAGCTTCCAGTTGAAATATAAATAAGTCCTTAGCATGTAATGTGTAGCTATAATGTGACTATAGTTAATAATCCTGCATTGTATTTTTGAAGTTGCTAAAGGAGTATACTTTTTTAAGATTTTATTTATTTAGGTTTTAAATAATTTACAGACCACATGAGTTCTTAAAAAAAAACAAGAAAATATAAAGAGACAATATAAAACAACAAGGAGTGATAAAAAGTGAGCAGTAAGAACTCCTGAAATAAACGAGAAATAAAAATTAGGGGCGGTTCTTTACAAAGATAAAAGCTACAAGAGAAGCAACGATGAATAGAATAAATATGACCTGAATAGTCAGGGATACCAAAAAGAAGCTGGAGAAAATCACTCAAAACAAAATGGAAAATAATTAAAAATGGATTTTATAGAAAATATCTGAAGAACAGATGAGAGATATCTCACATATGCACAATCAGTATCCAGAAGGAATTAATTCAGCAAATGAAACAGACCAAAATTTAAAATATAATGAAACAAAATCTCTTTTGAAATCTATACTTGAATTTTTCAATCAAAAGGGTACATCAAAAAAAAAAAAAAAAACAAAAGGGTACATCAATCTCACAGAGCATTCATAAAGTTTTTCTAGTAAATGTTTTAAAAGACACACTATGTGCCACACAAAAAAAAGGCAAAATAGTGATCCAGAAAAATCAATTCCCAAATATATGTTGTTACTAAATCTCAAGGACGAAAAAAGATCAGAAGGATATTCAAGGAGAAAAGATTGTAACAATGCACAAAGGTTAAAGATCAAGTCGATACCATCACTCACAGTAGCATGCAATAACAGAGGACAGTCATGTGATGTCTCAAAGTCAAGGGGACAAAAAATGAGACCCAGTTATTTCACGTTCTTCTAAGTTGCCTTTTAAGTATGAAGGCAATACAGATGTTAATCAAACTTGTACAAAATCAGGGAGCAGAGCACCCCAGGAGCTCTTCTTGAAAAATTACTCTACTAAAAATTTCAAAACAAACAAAAAAGAATGGTGGCGACACTGGATTCACTAAATTACTAAAGAGCATTTAATACTTCAGATTAAACAACTATTACAATTTTCATAGTAGAACGTTATAAACCTTGACAATGTCAAAAGAATAACTAACAAAAACTGTCAAATGAGAAAGAGGAAGTGAGAAGTGGGCTAATTTCCTCAGGTTTTAGGGCAAAAAGTCAGTGGTCTGTCTAAAATTAATACATGTAGTTAAAAAATAACTCTTGAGTTTTATATTCATCTTTTCTCAACTTGAGATTGTCTTTTATAGGCTAATATTATTTGGAAAAGTAACATCTTCCTGGAGTTCAGCAATTCTTTAGGTCACTTTAGTTTTTTTCTTCAATTGAAATCAAATAGAATTAAATAGAATGATCCAACTTTTATAAAATTCTTTTTCATCTGCACATATGCATCAAGACAAGTCTGGAAGGATATATATCTAATATTATCAATGGTTATTTCTCAATAGTAGGATTTAAGGTGGTTTTCTTTTGCTTTATTTATTTATTTATTTTTTAATAATTTTTTATTGTATCACTTGAAGCTTTATTGTCAATGTACTACTTGTGTAGAAATAGCACAGCCTTTTAAGAAAACTTAGAGACATAAAAATTAGTAAAGAAGACAAAAAGTAGAGAACTATAGTAAGATCTAGAATTAGACAATTCCCAATAATTGGCATTAAACTTGCCTCTGATCTTCCTTCCTATTGGCAAGGTGAAAAAGAAAGGACAATGAGTTACATGCATTTAGTTACAAAAGAAAGCAGAACAAAACCATCTTGGAAGAAAGAGTGACTAATGTTAGCTGAGTAGCTACCATATGCCAAGCACTGTATAATGTGTGTCTTGCAACTCCATGACATTTTAGTAGCTCATTTTTTAGATGAGGAAGGCCAAATAAGTAATTTGGTGTGGGTCACACAGCCAGCCAGTGACAATGTCTGAATGAAGACCCAAATCACATGACCCCAAAGCCACGCTCTCCCTTTCCAGTCTCTGCTTCCCAATTTCTTGACTCTAAGAGAGACTAATCTCATTATCCTTCATGATAAATAAAGTGCTCAGTTGCTGGCTCTGTAAAAGTATGCAGTTAACCACAAGCTCAAAATCAAGTTGAATCTGAACAACATCAAAAGAAAAGGCTAATTAATTATGTAGTAGCACATTTTTACTACTGATACAATTCATACCAGGGCATTACCATGACAAGAAAGTGCCAAATCTAGTATTGTTGGAATAAATGATGAGAAACATAGAAAATTATGTAAAAGATTTCTTAACCCAAGTCTTTTTTTACATTAATTTTCAATTCCACCTACTTTGAAGATTCTTAAGCAATGGGAGCAACCATTGTGAAGAAAAGAATTAAAAACAAACAAAATGTTTCAACAATAGTCCATTGATCATTATGGCCTCTATTAAAACTGTAATTGTATCCTCTAAATACTCCCAACAAGACATTTGGCAATTCAAACTTCCTTGTGAAATTCTCATTTATTTTCTCCTGTTTGACAAATAGTGACTATACTAAACTGAGCATATCTCTACTTTGACTTATTATATACAATATGAATCTTACACAGATATATACTTTTTGAAAGGATGAGATTAATGAACTAAGTATGTTCCTACTTTGAGTCAACAGGAGTCTTGATGTGTAAATATAATCTCAATTAACTATAATAATTAACCCGTCTTTATAGACCAAATTGGGCTTTAGCCAGTTACACAGAGATGAGTATAATGAATATAAATAGTGTTTTGATGCCTCTCCTAATGCTTACAGTCTGTCTTTTTTCAAGTCCTCCTTTGTTAGTTCATTCATTCAAGCAATATTGACTGAGGAGCCACTGAAGTGCCAGGCAACGTGATGAGCTAGTGATTAAGAGAGAGGACAGGGTGTTCCTCTGAGAATTCACAGTTCATTGAAAGAGAGATGTGTAAATAGCTAGTTGTAAATCAACTTACAAAGGGTCACAGTAGAGCTCTTAAAGGATCACAGAAGAGAGGGGACAACTAGTTGAAGCTGCCAAAGTAGACTTCAGATAGGGTTGGCCTCTGACTTCAAACAGGAGGAGGAGAAGACTCTCGCCAAGGAGAGAAACAGGCAGAGAAAATGTGAAACCAAGAAGGAAGGTGTGGCTTTTAGAACCAGGAGAGTTAGTACGAGTTGACAGTAACACATAAACGGTTATTTGCTACTATGCAAATATGAGTGTCCTGTGGCCAAAATCCAGCTTTATTATAGGTATTTATTATAGCTATTACTTTATTAGTGCTCCTCCCATTTCCTACAAAGTTGTCCTTTCTGAAAAGGAGGGGCATATGAGACAGCGCGACATTAGACGTAGTTCAAGATCAGAGGAGGAAGGGGTAGGCTTTCCTTGGAGTCCCTCTGCATAAACACCTTCTCCTCTAAAAATCTTCCATCCATCCTTAATCTCCTTATAGCCAAGGCCCTAACTCTTTTTTCTCAGCCAAACTTCTAGAAAGGGTAGCCAAATCTCAATACCGTATCCCCTGTACCTCAGTTCCCATTTACTTATCAACACAAGTAATCTGTATTTCACCCTGCTAGGACTAATGGTGTCCTGCCTGTTCTATTTAGTACTTATCCGACTTTATCTCTCAAAGGAGCCTGGTGCCACTGGCCATTCCTCTTCTGGGAGCTGTCTCAGTGTCTCTGGTTCACCTACCTCTCCAACTGCACCTCAGATCTCATAGTTGGCTCCTCATCTTCTCTGATATCCCCCTAACTCTTCTCTTGTTTGGTCCTTTTCTCCTTCATCACACTTTTCCTGAGTTATAGTTCCTGAGTTATATTCCTGAGTTTCCTCATATATTGGCTTCACTACCATCTACTTGTTGGTACCCAGTCCACTCGAGAAGCCCATATCCAAATTTTTAACTGTCTATGGAAATCACCTGTATATCTCCAAAACCTCTCAGGTTCAAAATGCCCCAAACTGAGCTCATTATCCTCCATCATTTGCAGTTAAACATAGTTAAGATGAAGTCTTCTCCTGCATGCAAACCTTTTAAATATTTAGAAAAAAAGCACTCTGTCATCACTAAGTCTTTATTACCAAGTAACTGTAGTGCTGTTTATCCAGAGGTCAAATTTACAGTGATTCCAAGCAGAAAGAAATGATCAAACAATAAATACTGAAAAAAAAAACAATCAAAGTTATTGTAAAGTTCATTACCATAATTTCAAAGAAAAATCAGCTATCTTTCACCCAAGGTACCTCACTATTATAAGTACACATAAGGTAATATTTATGTAATGATACACATTTACCTTACAGTGATTCAAACAAAAAACTAATATTTGCTTTTAAAGATAAAATATGGTCAAGTCCCACCAAGATATGTTGTTCACACATACAGAAAAATATAAACTCTATATCTGCAAAAATAAAAATATCTATATGCATTTATTAATCATGAGTATGGAGTTTCATATTTCAACTACAGTTGACCCTTGAACAATGCAGGGGTGAGGAGCACTGACCGCCTTGCATACTTGAAAATCCACGTATAAATTTTGACTCCCCCAAAACTTAATCACTAATAGCCCACTGTTGACTGGAAACCTTACTGATAACATACAATTGATTAACACACATTTTGTATGCTACATGTATTATATTCTCACAATAAAGTAAGCTAGAGAAAAGAAAATGTTATTAAGAAAATCGTAAGAAGATGAAATATATTTACAGCACAAATCTGCATGTAAGTGGACTCACACAGTTCAAACCTGGGTCGTTCAAGTGTCAATGATACTTCGGATTCCTGATCAACATGTGCAAGGGCTAATTCCTAATGGACGATATTCAGGAGAAAGCATATAAAGCTAACTATTGCCAAAACTAACCACTTCTAAATGGTTTTTAAACATTAATTCCTCATCAATAAAAAAATGTGAGCACACAGGTATCTATACGCTATACACAAATAGCACCTTACTACAATATTACATATAAAACGTACACAAAATATAAGCTCTTTAAAAGGATGAAGTTAAAATTAGAAATTCTAGTTTCTTCCCATGACTCAAAGGATCATACAAGCCCAGCAGACATTCTTTTTTGCAGTCCACCGGTATAAGCAACTCTTACGTCCCACATGGCCCCCGACATTTTCAGCTGCGCACATTTCTCAAATCTGCTATGTACTTACGTAGAGTCTTAGTTCTTATTACCAAAGATAGCTTAACTCACCTTCCCTCCGAAATCCATCAACATTGCTGGCCCCAGTGAACCATTACTTAAACCTCTCACATTCCTTCTTTCCCAAAGGCTATTTCCCACAACTTATTAAAGAGCTGACATTTTTTTTTTTTTTTTTTTTTTTTACTCAGAATCAGCAGCAGCTAAAAGAGAAACTTTAGGATGCTCTAAAGGTGAATGGCAATGCTATTTCCTCTCTGAAACACCTCAGAACAATGTGAATATTGCCTCCCATTACAACACTCTGCCTTCGAAAGTTTTTCTTCTATTTACTGTGTACTTTGGCTTTGCAAGAGCAGCTGATTAAATGGAAAGCTGATCCGAAAAGATGAAACAGAGAAAAAAGGACTGACAACTTCAATAATAAAAATATCAAACACCAATCAACCCAATGTGAAACAAGCAAACAAACTTGAAAACAAATCAAAAATAAATAAAATTACAATTTCTGTTCTATTTAAATTAATTCAGGACACAATTTTACCAATTAAAGAATGAGCAATTGGCAGCAGCAGGATTGGCACACTTGGGGCCTCATCAGTACATAAATTACTTTGTGATTCTCAAAAACTGCAAAATCAAGCCTACCTTCATAAAGTCCATTGCCATCTAATATCCAGAACTTTTAAATTACAAGTATCATTCGGTCCTTTTTTCCCTAAATAATACTATATGGGCATAACTGCACTATAGGTGACATGGAATGTCTTGTGTAAAAAGAAGCGTTTCCTACCTTTACCTTAATGTAAAGTGGTTTGGTTGCCAATGCCTATTTTTAATTCCCTTTCTTCACTAAAAACAGAAAGGGTGTTTTTTTTCTGTGACAATGAATATTTATAGACAGTATAAGGAAGAAATCTCTTCAAAATGACTTTGATCTATTCCCCTGACTTGGTAGTCAAAAAACATTTGTTACACCTGAATAGTCCTGTGCTTCAGCTCATACGACAGTTTGCTTTAAAGAACTAGTGGCCTTAAAATCTATTAATTTTTTTGAAAATTAGACAAATACAAACTATCTACTTAGTGTTTCTAGTAAACTAATTTAGTATAGTAAGCGATTTTAAATTATAACCTCGTTTGTTTAATACAATTAAGATTAAAACCTTAGTAATGTTTTTAGATGGCAATAAATCAAAGCAATTAACTTTCTCTTTTTTTAAATATGAAGAAAATAATTCAGGTAGCGGTGATGAAAATACAGATATGTTGACTAAAATGTATCCCCTGTAAGATTTTTTTTTCAGGGTATAATAAATTTGATTTTTGCCAGCAATCTTGGTTTAGTAAATAAGCTTCTGCTGTATACCTCGGAACTTTATTCTCAGTCTGGTTGCCTTCCTGATTACTAAGTCTTTCTAAATTAGAGCAAGCAATTTCTCTTTGTTTTACCTAATATTTGAAAATGGCAAAAAAAAAAAAAAATCCCCTGGGTCACTGAAAATTATCCTTTCATTCCAGCCGCCTGTTTCAAGTCAGTCAAAACATTCCAGACTTCAAAAGGAGGCTCTGCCTTCTTAGGCCATTTTGGTGTCCCTCTATGGTTGGCCTAGGAGGGATCGGTTATTTGGATAAATTAATTTCTGGAGCCTGCTGGCCTTCTAGAAGACCTCAATGTCTGACTGCAAATTAGTTCTACTGAACATGAAGAAATCCCTGGACAGGCTAGAAGAAATAAATGGTGATAAAATCTAATACTACAATGTTTGTAATGTGATTTTATTCTGCTATGTAGCTTGTAAGCACAGTTAATGTTGAATTAAATATTTTAGATTTTTTTTTTCTTACAAAGGGCCATGAAAGCAGAAAATCAGATCAGTATCCAAGTCACAGTGAAAAAGGCTAAAAGCCAACTTTTCAAATAAAACTTCGAGCAGGAATCTTTTCTGAGAACAAACAAAAATGTCCCAGTTTTCCACAAAATCAACTATATATTTACATTCAAATACAAACCCCAAAGCCGGGCACTCCCTCCTCTGAGACAGGAAGTCACGCAGTTGAATTATGCTTTAGCCGGGGCTGTGAATAAACTGTCAGGCAGCCCCTGAGTACGACTTGTACAAGTGCCTAAGGAGAGCTTATCCTGAAGGAAGAGAAGTCTCGGAGCCAAAACTAACAAACAGGGCCCCTCGAGCGGAACAATGGTCCAGAAAACTCAGCAAAAAAGAAAATAAACTTCATTGGCAGTTTGTTTTTGACTGTTAAGAGCTTAGCTACAACTCTATCAAGATTTTTAAGAAGGTAAGAAATTTCACACATAAGGCATTCTCACAGCTGCTTGAGAGTTTATAGTGCAAATGTATCATCTTGTCTTGCCATGTCTAATCCACTTTAGGAGATACTTGTATCTTTTCTTTCCAAAGTAAACAGAACCACACCTCTGAGAAAGAGATGAAGAACACTTCCTCTCCCCACCTCCACAACCCCCCTGGGGCCAGAGTTCAGCTTGAGTGAGCTGAATCTAGCTCCTAGTCAATTTGTGCTAATTCTATCAAAGAGATAAATGAAGATTAGAAATCAAGGCTGAAGCTGGGAACATTTTTTTTTTTGGTCCAAAAGTATGTACACATAAATAAATGAAACTATAGGATCATCAAGAAATTTTTTTAAAATGTATTTAAAAATGCATGTCATTCTAAAACTTACATAAGCAATTGCAATAAATGGTCTTTGTAGTTAGTTTCCAAGATTCCATGAATCTCAACATGTAATTAAATTTGCAAAAGTTTAAAAAAAATATTTATCACAAGATGGGACATAGATTAACTATTCCCCTAATCCTATAGTTGGATTCCCCCCTCTTTAGGAAAAAAAAAATCTTTCTTTTCTAATTCAAATTATGCCAGCGTTACTTGGAGTTGAATCAAAGAGAATATATATAGTATAATTAATAATAGATGGAAACAGCATTAACAAATAATGAGAAAAATATATGAAAATGGCTAAAACTGATGCTTTCAGTCATATTCAAAGTTGTGCTCAATATCGCGCTCACATTTCAGTAAAGTGGAATTAAGGCTAATGAGATGATCATATTTATGTGTTTTACTCTAATTTAACTGAAAATACAGACTAATATTTTTCAAAATTCAGAACTACCCATGGGAAGTGATTCATGTATTTGTAGAGAAACAAGAGAAATTTAAAGACTTCAAAGTAAAATGAAGACTCATTTATAGATTCCCTATACTTATAAAAGTAGGATGCATGTTAAAGCAGGCATCTATTAGCTGGAGAAATCATTGTAGAATTCCTTTATTTCTGTAAAACTTCAGATGGGGGAAATATGGTCTCAACATATTTTTTTAAACCATCAAAATCTAAACATACTTATTTTTCTCCCTAAGCGCAAAAAAAAAGTTAGATAAATTACTTTATGTTTTCTAACACTTCACAAGCAAGCCCTTGTTAAGCTTTTCTCTCAAGGCTGCACATATTTTCAAAGGTTCTTATTACTTATTCAACAAATAATTAGCTACATTTCCCATTTTAAGATCAAATTTATAAGTATTGATCTGAACTTCTGTTAAAGGAGAGAATAAGAGAAAAGAAAAGGGGGGCGGGGAGAAAAGAAAAGGAACAGATTATTACCTTGAGTGAATGTGTAACAAATTAAAGCTTATATTACTTAACCATGGGTCAATAAGTAATTTTGTTAGATATCATAAAGAAATAAGAGGCTTGATTATTATATTTGGGGGCTCACAGAGGGCTTGAAAAAAATAGAAGAAATAGAAGTAGTTCTAATCTGTATGTGCTTTGTGTGAACCTTTCTGGAAAAATATAGCAAGTTTTCTTCAGAATTATATGCTAACCCCAAAGGAACACAGAGAGCATTATGCATTTTGCTTCCTTGAATATGGAAAAACCACCTTGATCCTTACAGCCTTGCTTCCTCTCTTTCATTAAGCACTAAGTAATAAATCATGGATTCACTAAATCTCAGCAGTGGGAGGTATTTTAGAGGTAATCCAGTTCCACCTTATTCCCATGCAGGAGCCTACAACAGACTATCACCAAGTAGTAATGAGCTAACGCTAGATGTGTAAAGTGCTTAGAACAGCCCCTGCTCTATCGCAAGTGCCTAATAAATGTTATTTATTCTTAGTTGTGATAGTCAGGCACCGAACATCTCCAAGGACATAAAGCTGATACCTCCCAAGAAGATCAGCCCATTTCATCTTTTCCTGTAACTTCAAGTATTTAAGAATGATTACTGGTCTAATGACTTAAAAATATACAATGTATGGAGAATTTAGCTATCAACGAAAACAACTTTTTTGGCAACAACATAAAGGGACTCTTGGAACGATAATTTGATCAATTTAATATGCAATATATTTTTTCATTTTTTAGCAAAACATATTTATCATCTTAAAAGTTTTCACTACATTATAGGATTACAAACTTTACTTTTAGAAATGTCTTTTATATTATCCTATCTTTTCTCATTTTTTAAGGTTGTAAGAACATAAGATTGTGGGGCCCGGTCTTCCAAAGTAATATCAAAATGTATTCAACTCTTATTGGCAGTGTAGGTAAAAGCCACTAACTTCAGTCACAATTCCAGTAGATCACCTTTGTCCAAGAAGGTAATGCAACTTTCTTAAAGCTCCAAGAACTGAGAAGTTCACCATCCAATCTCATAACACACTTGTGTGAATTAGTGTAGTTATTTCTCTTGTGGCCATTGTTGATGGTTCTCTGAATTGCTGTCTCCATTCAATATTACAAATGGATCACACAGTTCATTTGAAAATATTTGTTGGCAATAGTGTTTTAAGGTGGCAGCGTGACTCACAGTTTAAATTTAAAATGTAAGTAAGAGTTTTATCGATTTTGATGGAAATCAGTCACTGTATTTAAAAAATTATCCTAGGGCAAACAGAAAGATAAGCCTTTTTTTAAAAAGATGAAATAAAATGCTAATTGATTAAGTTAAAATATAGATCAGATTTCATTAATCCATAGTAAATGGTTAAGTATATTTGTTTCCCAAATAATTTGGAATCTGAGCAAATAAGTCATTCTAATGTCTAAAGTGAATGTTTTAACCAATGAACGTTAATAAAAGTCAGCTTTGTGGATGAAATTATTTTAAGTTGTTTGGGTTCTATTTTACCACCAGTAGTTTCCTATTTTGAGAATACAAGTGGTTAAATGCAGGCATACTTAACCAATTATAAACATTTTTCAGGATACATAATTTCACACACCCAAACACAAAATATTTTTGAACCCATTTTTAAAGTTAACGCTCCCAGCTTACCAGATGAAGGCAGGCAAGAAATGTTTGTTTTTTAAATGTTTCATGGAAACTTGAATGGACAAATCGTTAAAAATCACCAGTGTGAGGACTGACAGTAAAAGAAGTAAAATGTGTATTTAGCCATTGTTCTTTATGCCAAGAAAATCTATTTCTTTTTGTAAATGGAAATTACAAATGGACCTTTAAATAATAGATCGTTTAAATACTCTAGCATTTCCTTTCAGATACTATTTTTAGATTATAAAAAATTTAGCATTTATTTTTATCCTTGTAAAACATGACTGCCGTTAAGGTTAATAGCTGGTTACTTGAAGCATAAAATTTCATTCTTGAAAAACACCCAAGATGTTTTATATACACTGTAAATACTTGTAAAGAAATACAAAAGCCTCAATAAAGAACAAAATCATCATGTACTATATACCTTGCCAAACGATTTTTGATATAATAAAATAATTGCAGAATTTCTAGTTATCGAATTACCTTAAATTCTGGGATCCCTAAAATTAGTTTAGACATGATTTAAGTAAAAACAAGAACTAGTGAATTCACAGTCATCCATTTCAACATTTGCACAACCCAGTAGCAATTATCCCTTGCATCTCCTTACATTATGCACATCATTTCAAAATAAAAAAAAATAATAATAATGAAATAAAATCAGTAATTTAAACTTTTCCTTTTCGTTTCCCTTTCAAAGAGAAGGGAAATTGTTAAAAAAGGACATAGAAATTTGTTTTTGAATACCACCTAGAAGAAGCAGCCTGCATTGGCTGTTTTTTAAGATGTGCTCTTGGTAAACACATGTGTATATATATTACTATCTTGCTTAATGAAGGCATTCATGTTCTCCTTTTGATCCTTACACCAATTCTGAGATACACGGGACTGAACTATTATCCCTATTTTAAGAGATAAAGACCCTGGCTCAGAGATGATCAGAGATTTGCACACACCTAGGTGGGCAGTTGAGTCAGGACTCAAGCCTTCTGCTGCTTGCTAAGCCCATGCTCACTCTTGTATCCTCCCGGGTATCTCCTGACTTAAACTGGGAAGAGCACAAGCTCAGTTATTGCTGTTTTGATGTGAGATAGTTGTATATATGTTCACAGTGTCACTTGAGTCAAAATTCTAAAAATAAGAGAATGTTAGTCTGATTTATGTTAAGTTTGAATTTGGGAGCCCTCTTACAGAGATTTCAAGAATTCCTTTGAAATATAAACATTATTCGATCTAGTTTGACTTAGTAGAACACTGGAAAATTTCTTAAATGAACAAGATTTATTTGCAAAAGCACATGAAATTTTTGCTATTTAATTGTCAGCCTCTTTTGCCCACCTTTTTTTCTATACTCATAAACATAGGTAAAACTAAACTATTGTGTCATTTTCTTTTATAATCCTGTTTTCATAAAAGGATACAAATAAGAATTAACTTCATCCTTTGCTTAAATTATCAGGAATTTCCATTAATGGAGGTCCCATTGATGATGTTTCACAGTAGTCGTGTTTGTTTTCGGTGTCCCTCTACCTTCATGAAACCTGACAGAGCAAGAAAGGCTCTGAGCTTGATTCTGGTCTGTTTCCAAAGGTGCTTCGTTCCCTGGAGCCCATGTGGAGCAAAAGCTGCCAAACCAGCACTTGGGAAGACTTCTCTCTGTTTAAAGAATCTTTGCTCCAGGCAATTGTACTTATTCATTCATTCATTGAATCAACCGAAACATCTTTTGCTTCTACAGTGTACAAAACAGAGGGCTGATTGTCAAAGGAACAGGTGATTATTCCTCTCCCGGGCTCTCTGCCCTCTAACAGCTCACCATCAAGAAGGCAAGCAGATTTGTAAGTGTGTGTGGACAATATAACATAGTATAAAATATACCCTAATTAGCAGTTCAAAGCATTTATTGTGTAAAGAAGAAAACGTTCTGTTTTGGGGGGGAGCAGATAAAAATAAATTGCCATCCGAATGTACCCAGCAGGCAAAAGGGAAAAAAAAAAAAAACACCCTGTGATTGTTTCTACATGAAACACAAAAATAAGTTATATTAGCTATATTTATACAATTATATATATTTATATAACTATATTATCTATAACCAATATAATACTTATTTATATAATTATATTATTAAGCTTCACTTCTGTTCAAAAATATGGAATAAAGATAATTTTAATGCAAAAATAAGTGGATGGGAATCACTGTATTAGTCATCTATTGCTGTGTAACAAATTACCCCAATACTTAGCATCTTAAAATAACATACATTTATCATCTCACAAAATTTTTGAGAGTCAGAAATCTGGGAGCAGGTTAATCTAAGTGTTACTGGATATCAGGGACTCTCATGAGGATACACCGAGGCTGTCTGCTGGGGCTGCATCACCTATAGGCTGGACTCGAGCTGGTGAATCTATTTCCAAGAAGGCTCTATCACGTGGAGGGAGAAGGAGGAGATTTTAGTTCTTGGCCACATGGTCCTCTCCACGAGGCTTCCTGAGTGTCCTCACCATATGGCAACTGGCTTTCCCTACCGTGAGTGATTCAAGGGAAGGCAAGGAGGGGGCCAGAGTGACTTTTATGACCTAGTATCCACAGTGGCATACCACTTCTGCTCATATTTCTGCTTATTAGAAGTGACTCACTAAGCCCAGACCATATCCAAGAGGAGGGGTTATCTCAAGGGGTTCATCATCAAAAGGCTCCATCTTAAAGGGAGGAGTATCAAAGAATTTGTACACTTACTTTGAAATCACTACAAACATATGCAGGAATGGGATGCAAGATGCAGAAGTGCTTCTTTATTGTTATCCCGAGCACCTTTTAAAAAATAATCACAGGAACATTTGTATATGATACTCTGTATAAATAAAATTATACATATACAGCAATGTGGAAGGTGAAGAACCTTATCATGATATTAGTGCCAGTATAAAGATATATTATGGGCTCTATGAATAATAGTATTCATTGACTGAGGGATGAAGAAAAGTTGCAAAAGAAAAAAAAAAAAACAGGCGGTCTTAGAAATGGGAAGACACATCACATTAGGGTTCAGACCTGGGAACTATGGAATGGGGTCATCAAACAGAGCACTTGGTAGGGTCACAGAAAGTGCTGGGTCCTTCTGCCCATCCCTTGGAGACCAGCACACATATTTATTCTGTGATGCCTAAACGTTACTAACTTTGATTATCCAGTACATTATGAACACTAATAGAATCATGCTTTGTTCGAACCAAAAGAGATCTCCTCAATCCCTTTTATAAATGAGAACAAGGAGGCCAGCAGGAGGAAAGAAGTCACATCCAAGATGAGAGTGCTAGCCTGACAGGGGCAAAATGAGAAAGCCTGAAAGGGAGTGGAGGTGATATTGTAGCCTCACCTGCACGTGCTAACAAGGAAACAAAGTCGGGGAGCCTCAGTCTCTCTTCTGGCATTAACCTTAGCCTGTGGCTCAGTTCCCTGCCACCCAGACTTTCATGCCACAGCTGTAGACTGGAGGCCTTCTCACCCGCAAAGCCCAAAATACCGTCTGGTCTTTTACTTTCTCTGTAAAAGAGAAGGTTTATTATATTATTGCTATATCAAAATGGCTTTCTTATTCCAGCCCACACTTTGGGTGGTATTTACAGAGAGGTCTTTTAAGTATTTAAGCTGCCTTTCCTACCTCCCCCCCACCAAAAAAAGTCCCAAAGTCTGTAGTTTTTACTCAGAAAGAGAGTTGTGCATAGCGTCATTGCTAACGCTCATATACATCCAGATCTGATCCCAAGTTATTAAGAGTGCAGAGACAGATCGGAGGCAATGAGTCTGAATGGTTAGAGCTCCTCTCTCCTTTCTTTCCAGCATCAGCCACAAGCAATTTTCATCCCTGTCACACTCCATCTGTTTGGTACGTATGGACCAAGTGAGCTATACCAGGATGTGAGCTGCCAGCCAGCTCAGATAAACAAACGTTTACTGAGTGCATGTAAAGGGCCTGACCTTGTGTTTGGCCCTAGAAATATAAACAAGTCACTGTCCTGGCTCTGGAGCAATTTTCCTGTCTAGGTTTTATTCTTCACCTAAAATACCCAGCTGGTAATGAAACCTGGTGCCCAATTTGAACTCTAACGGCCAGTCTCTTCCAAACGCTCAGATCACATTCCAACCTGGGCTCTTTAATGTGCAAAGGAAAAAATGTGCCTAATTCCTTCCAGCGTGGTCTGACATCCCGAGTCATCACCTCATCTTAACCCTGTGAATGTGTGTCCATTACCATTAAATTAAGAGGTAGTACCTCATCCTCCCCAATCAAATCCATTTTAATTAAATAACAACTCAAGTTTTTGAAGCGCTTACCCTATGTATGCCTGACATGTTGGAGATAAGGTTAGTAACAACAGAAAACACTGACATAGCATTCTCACAGAAATAATCTCATTCAATCTTCACACCAACCCTGTGGTGTAGGTTATGACCTTCATCCCCATTTACAGACCAGGAAAATGGCCCATGGGAGGCACACAGACAGGCCCGGTGTCATGCAGCACGCAAGTACCACAGCTCAAATCTGAACCCCAGGAGTCGGACTCCAGAAACTGATCTTAGTCAGTAAATATCTTTCATATGATATTTTGAACCATACAACCATGCAAGGAAGGTATCACTTTCCCCACTTTACAAACGAGGAAGCACTGAAGCTGAGAGAGGGTTAAAAACTTGCCCCAAGGACGGAGCAAAGACTGAAGCAGACATATCCGACTCAAAATGTCCTGTGCCTTGGGAAAGATGCCCCACAGGGCTTGGCACGAGTGGTGTATATATTGTTTTACAGTTTACCCAGTGCCTTGGCATACTCAACCTTATTTCTTCATCACAGATACCCAGCAATATAGATCTTATTATCTCTAGGATAAAAACAAAGTTGAGGCTAAGAAAAATTGAAATAACTCTCCCAAGGCCCCATACTTGAGCTGTGATGCAAAACCAGGTATTCTGATTCCATGTCAGGGTTTTATTGGTTAACTTGGAAGTTAATATCTATTTGCTGTGCATCCCTCCCAACCAGTTCTGCCCCAGCTCTAGGCTCTACGACTGAAAAGGCTAAACGTCACCACTCTCAGGTCAAGGGAGAGAAGAAAAACTAGAATACTAGGGATGCAGATAACAGCTGATAGTTGTAGAAAGAAACTTAAGTCATCAGGAAAGAATTATTCACTATTAGATATTCCCATCAACATGATTAGAATGTAGGTGATGGCACATCAGGGCTATACCTCTCCCTCTATAAGATGTTGAAGTAGGACTAGACCTATGGTTTCAAACTGGTGCCTCCATGAGGAAGTTTCTTGAAGGGCCAGAGGAGGCACCTGTTGGGTGGTCTGCCCAGCCCCCTCATCTGGGAATTGCCATGTTTCTGCTGCAGCTCCCTGCTCCACCCGCCACAGAATCATGACCCAGGCAGGACCAGTCAGAGCCTCCCTTTCTGCGTGGTAGATGGCCCAGTAAGCCAGAGAAGGTACAAGGGGAGCAGACAAAGCCAGACCATAAACAGAAAGAGGACTGAAGAAAATGTGCAGAGAAAAACAGAAAGAAAACTGCCTGGATTCCCTGGTTCCTTCCTTTCCTTCAGACTTCCCTTTTGTTTGCTTAAGCCAGCTCATGGTGACTCCACCACTTTAGACCAAATAAACCAGAGTTATTCAGAGAAGCGAGGTGGGATGGGTAGGCAAAGATAAGGTTTTATTTTAGGTCTCACATTTTTACTGGACTTTGTTATGTGTTGATTTGTATCCCCCCCCCAAAAAAGTGTGTTAAAGTCCTACTTCCCAGTGTCTGTGAATGTGACCTTATTTGGAAATAGGGTCTTCGCAAATATCAAGTTAAGATGAAATCATTAGGTTGGGCTCTATCCCAATATAACTATTATCCTTATAAAAAGAGAAGCCGAGACCCAGACATAAATGGGGTGAATGCCATGTGACCAGGTGGCAGAGGTCAAAATGCTGCAGCTACAAGCCAAGGAATCACAAGGATTGTTAGCAGACCGCCAGAAGCTCCGGAGAAGCAAGCAAGAAGTCCTTTCCGGGTTTCCGAGGGAGCCCTGCCAACATCTTGATTTTCTACATCTAGCCTCCAGAAGTGTATTTATTTCTGTTGTTTTATGCCCCCTATTTTATGGTAGTTTGTTATAGCAACCTGAAGAAACAAATAACAAATATGCTTAAAAAAAAAAGAAATTGAAAACCAGTGAATTCTTTATTTTTAAATTTAAGTTATTTAAAAATTTCATGTATATAAAACCTCTCATTCATGGTGAAGCTGCATAAATGAAATCCTGATTTAATTTATAATTTCCCAGTTAATTTGGCTTACACATATGGATGGGATAACTACTTTTAGAAACTTCTGTTAAACAGTGTGCCTCTCTGTTAATAAAATAAATATTTCATTTTTCCATTTTGGTTAAAAGTCACTTTTCCTTTTTAGAATCTTCAAGTATAGGAATAAGGTCCATACATATTTTATTTAATGGTTTTCTTGCAAAACCCAGCATCTCAGCAAAAGCTGGAGTTAGCGTTTCAAATTTATCATAATTTAAGACATAAGAGTTATAGTTACGAGAATACAATGGCACCTTAAAATAGTTTTATTCCAAAAAGCTGTAGAATACCATCATTTGAAATTTTTGTAATATAAGCAAGTTAACAATGTAGTCTTTATAAGAAAATTTTTCTCTAGAAGAGTCTCAGGAGACCTGATTCTCCCCACAGCTGACAACACCATGACCAAACATATGTAGTGTTAGTGCTTATTACTGGCACTGGTATGATGGTTGCATTTTTAAAATTTTATTGCAAACTTGCAGGTGGCCAGATAATTTGTTATCCGTGACCACACTTTTCTAGAGATATTTCCATTAAAAGTGCATTAGAGTTATATTGCACTTTTCAGTTTTCAAAGAACTTTAAAATACATGATCCCACTTACCTACAAAATTGCAATTTTAAAGAGAAGAAGGTAAATATTATCATCTCTATTTTACTGTTGAAGGGACAGATGCTAGGAAATCTGCCCCAGGTCACACAACTAGTAACAGTTAAAACCAGGTCTTCTGACTCCGAATCTTGGTTTTCAAGATACCAGGCTCTCTGTCTAAGTCAGATACAAGGGTCAGGTTGATTGCATGGTGGGTTTTTAACTGCTGGCCTCACAGTTTCATAAGAAAAATACAGTGATATATTTTTTTAATTCCCTTTTTTCCCCAAAGAGCTAGCAGACGCTTTTCTTATCTTGACATGATTTCCTTCCAGAAATCCTCATACACTAAAGAAATTGAAAGACATAGCCATTGCTTGACTCTTTGATGTTTGTGTTTCAGAGGTATTTACCTCAGAGAGGGCCAATCTTGGCTCTACTGAGAGACAGCGGACCTGTGTGCTCCTCAAATGGGTCCTCCTCAAGAGGTGATAGAGGAGTGGCCAGAATTATGAAGGAAAGCCCCAGAAACCTCCTCTCCTCCTTTCTGTCCTCATGAGGCAAACTAAAGAGTGGACAAAACTTACAAAATCACATAAGCTACTTCTTTCTAGATGTGGAAAGCACACACACACAGAACATTCCAGAATAAGAAAGGTGGAACTTAAAATGTAACATTTTTTCCCAGTGCTATGTCTATCTAGGATCAAAATGAGAAGCTCCTGGACCTCTGCCCATAGTCTCCTGTCACATGATAGATTCATTTCCAAAGCACCTTGAGGGTCAAGAGGCTAAATTATAGGAATATTATCCTTTCTGAAGTTCAAATCATCATTTTCTCGCAGGCCACCTCAGAACTTAGCTTCAAATCTCACATTGCCTGCCTGGCAGCACCAAGATTAAAAGCATTTCCACTTCACTGCCCGCTGAAGGCCTTGGGATTTCTTCTCAGCCTTTCACACACAGAGACCCTCTGGGCTCACAGCTGTCAAGGAGCTAAAAGGACACTGTGGCCCTCTCGTTAGCCTCCTGCCCAGTCCAGCTGTCCGGGCTTCAAGGAAGGAATGAAGAGGCTTCGCTGTCTCTTCTCCCACCAAGTCACATATCTTTTTATCTAGGGAGTAGAGAAAGAAACACTGAGACCTGAGAAAGAATCATTATTTACAAAGGCAGTAGAGATTCATAATATTATGTTGATGACTGCACATGGTGAGCATTACAGATGAGTTTTAAAAACTGGTGCTGTGAGCAAAACCTCTCAAGAAGCTTTTTCTTAAAAAAAAAAATACCATTTCTCTGGTGAGGGAACTAAAACTCCTACCTACTCCTATCAGAAATATGCTTAGGGAAACAAGTATGAAGTCTTAATAGAAGACGCACAATCCAGAATGGACCATTAGCCAAGGTAATTCTGTGAGCAAAGGTCTATAGAAAAGAAAGTAAGAATTACAAAAATAAAGCTGAAAAGGACACTAGGCTAAATGGAGTTCTGTCTCCTCATGTGATAGATGCAGAAATTGAGGTTCCCAGAGAAATGCATAGAGCATATTTAATATTTTTTTTTTAAAGATTTTATTTATTTATCTGAGAGAGAGAGAGAATGAGAGATAGAGAGCACGAGAGGGAAGAGGGTCAGAGGGAGAAGCAGACTCCCCGCTGAGCAGGGAGCCCGACGTGGGACTCGATCCCGGGACTCCAGGATCATGACCTGAGCCGAAGGCAGTCGCTTAACCAACTGAGCCACCCAGGTGCCCGAACATATTTAATATTGTATAAAAAGAATGTGCACCATGAAATACTACTTGGCAAAAAAAAAAAAAAAAAAAAATGACTGGTACATGCAACCACGCTGACTACTCTCACAAGCCTAATGCTAAATGAAAGAAGGCAGAAACAAAAGTAAACATGCTGGAGGATTCAATGTATACGATCTTTTGGAACAGGCAAAACTGATCAAAGGTGAAAACCATTGGAAGGGTGGTTGACTTGGGTGGGGGATGGGTACTACGGAAGTATTGCGTGAGAAAGTTTTGGGTGAGAACTTCCTGGGAGATGGAAATGTTCTAATTTGTTGTAGGATATGGATTATGTGGGTATTTTCATTTGTCAAAACCGTACAGTTATTTGTGCCTTTCAGTGTATGTAAATTTTATCTTAAAAAACAAAAGCTATAAAAGAATAGGCATCTCTCCGTGGTGGCATGGAAAGTGAATGAAAGATGGAATGAGAATGGCAGCATGTTGATAATGTTGACACGGGTACAGTGGGGGGTACAACGTGCTCTTGTGTTTGCTCTGAAGATTGTTGAAACTTACTCTACAAAAAACTTTGAAAGGTGACCATGCCGAGCAAGGGGAAGTTCAGTTCATGTTTGGAAGTGTGAGCTCTTCCCGGTACTGCTCCTGGTCTGCTTTTGATCCTTTTCCTTTCCTGAGGTACAAGACTGTTTTCAGCTATGTTCTAGGTCCTCTTCCCATCTTGAGTCTGTTCCGCACTGTAGGGAGCACTATGGAGTGCCGCATGTCAAGCAGGAGCCCACGTCAAGCTATGAGGCTAGCAGTTAAGGTATGCAGCTAGGAGATCTCGCCGGGACCAGCATCAGCTGACACCCTCCCTCCCCGCCCCCCCGCCCAAAGAACTGATAACAAGCAACCAGAGGAGGTCTGCAGGGGCCCAAGACCAATTCAAAAGGGGAGAATTTTTGTAGCAAACTGTCACACTCTTCGGACGTGACCCCTATATGTCTGACCGGTTAAAACAGGCAGCTGCCGCAGAAGGCTCTGCCCGTCCGATCTCTGAACAGAACTGAGATCCTTCGCTGCTTGAATATCCCAAGCACTGAGGGCCGAGAGCGGACCCGGACCGGACCAAGGCCTCGTCTCAACTGCGCGCCCACAGACTGACTTCGCGTTTGGTTCCTTCACTTCCTGCGCCCTCTGTTATCTTGTCTGTTGTATGGTTTGTCTTCCGTCCTGCTCCGGGGGCTGTGTAAGAAGCCAAGTTTAATCCCCTGGTGAAAGGTCACGGAGCTTGGAATCCTGAGCCCGCTTTAGAATTGTGATTAACGTGGCTTTATTTGAATAAAGCTGACATTGTGGAAAGGCACAGCTCGTGTGGGCGCCTGCGAAGCGTGCCCAGGACACCCACCTTCCCGAGGAAATGAGGGAACCTGAGAATGAGAGGAAGGGAGCCTGTAGGGGTGCCCACCCCAAGCCTCTGCACAGGGTCTCTGAAAAGACTCAAGCCATTGGCAAGGGCGGAGCCGGCAGGAGCCAAATCGCTAGGAATCGCTTCTCCAGTGCCACGCGGTTTGCCCTTGAGAAACATCCCACCTGGCTTGCGACCGCTGAGCTAGCCAGATAGCTTTCAAGAACAAAACTGTTTCACTCTAACGTGGCAAAAAGGAAAAAAAACCTCAAAAAGATATGTAATGAGATTAATAATCTTTTGCCTGTTCCAAAAGATCGTATGAGATTATCCCATAAACACAACTGTTATGATATGCAAAAAAAACCCATTTTATTTATTTATTATTTTTTTTAATTAGAGAGAGAGAGTGTGTGCATGGGCAGAGGGGGGAGGGGCAGAAGGAGAGAGACTCTCCACCCTGAGCTTGGAGCCCATGGCGGGGCTCATCTCAGGACCCCAAGATCATGACCTGAGCAGAAATCAAGAGTCTGACATTTAACCCAACTGAGCCACCCAGGCTCCTGCGCAAAAAAAAACATTTTTAATCATTATATTCTTTACCTATTTCTTTAAATGTTAGTCTCAGATCTTAATTTCTTAATTCTTAAATAGAATTTGCATAATTTAAAATATGAAAAGAAATATTATCAGCATTTATTTGCAAATACTGTTAAATTTCCTAGTGAGTCTCCAACACATCAATTTACATCAACCTAAAGAGAAAAGTTACATGAAAGAGGGCAATAAGTAGGAAGTTATTAGTGAGTTAAATTTTTCATTTATTTCATATGCACTACAAAAATATTTTTAACATAATAATAAAATCAAATACACCTGGCCCATTACAGGAATTTAAAAGAACAAACAAATTAAATGGGTTAAGGGTCCGTTGCCTGTTTAGGCTAAAAGCTACCCCTTATGGAATGATACCTCACAAGATGACTGAGGAGAGCCATAAAAATACACCCTGTAACTGCATACAGTGTGACTACAAAAATACTCTGATAGCACTTGACCCTTTGTTATTAAAATCTTTAACCATTAGCAGTTACTGCTTATTGTATAACACCAACAGGTCTTGTAAAACACACATTTACAGGAACCACAACCCCATTACTAAAGATCACACTTCAGGTTTGTAATAATACTACCGTGGACAGAGCTGAGCTATGAAACCACAGGTTTAAAAGCATCATATCTGAACAGAGAACCTAAAAGACAAAGTCACGTATGCTACCCCAAATATTGCCATGGGCATTTTCCATAACAACTTTAACTTACTGACGTGTGCTCTTTAAAAATTAATATCCATTGCCTCATTCAAGTTATAAATACCCCAAAAGTTATTTATAAGGTTATCTCTAGTTGGGAGTATTTGTTAATGAGTCAAAGGAAGCTTGCTTTCTTCCTGATAAGAACCTGAGGAAAATTTCTGAATCCTTTCTCTTCTGCTCACAAGATAAACAAAAGAAATAAAACCTAAGAACCTAAGGTTCTCCTTAACTTAAAACGCATTCAAGAGTTTATCAAACTGGCAAAGTAACACTAAATACACATTTGAAAGATGCACACACACACGTATTCATAAAACAAATACACACAAGGCAATCTAAAACTTAGACATTAATTTCAAGTTTTATGAGACAACTATATGTTTTCCCAGAGGCAAAGGAAAATGTAAGCCTTAAAACTACATTATTCATCTTGGTGTAATTAAGTCATACTGAAGGTTGGCGTTTTTCTTCTAGAACTCTACTTTTGATAACCGATATCTCTAAGATAGATATAGATTAGGTTAAGCTGATTAAATAGTATACTACTTAATTCATAACTTCTAAAATCATTAAAAATTAGTAGAGCTTTCAAGGAATTTCCAGACACTCAGGTTACAACAAAAATAGTAATTTCAATTTTAAAAGTAATAACTCTTTCCTTAGGATTGACATTCTGTTTACTTACAGACTGTCCATTTATCCCCCGGGGGTCTTCCATTGAAGACTTTTTCTTCTGAATTATATGTGGGCTATTAGCTACACACTTCTTCAAACGGTCCCAACACCCCTGCACCTGTGAAGAATAGAGCATCAAGCAGCCGTATTAATTGTGTGGCATGAAATCAAGAACTGATCTTTGCATCTGCAGCTTTCCATTTGCTCGCATGTATACACAAGTCAAGAATGCTTACCTTCACTGAATGAAATCTTTAAAATAAATATTATGGGCTCACTGTTTAGCACAATTTACATGAGCCAAATGTGGCCAAATTATAGCTCAGTGTGTCTGCTGTCAGCAGCTGCAGCCTGAGAAAAAAAAAGAATGGAGAGGCCAGCTAGAGGGCTTTCTACACACATTATTTTTGAGCCAACAGTACAAGAGCTTTTTTTTCTTTTTGAATTCAGTTTCTCCAAGCTATTTATCAATGTCAATTGTACCATAATGCGAAGAGGAAATAGTAACAAAGAGATATGATTGTAGTCTGAGTGAAGATAAAAGAGTGAATCTAGAGTTGAGTGTTTTACCCTCAGGGCAAGGATATTATTATACTATTTCTTAGCAAGTTTACATTAGGTCACAGTTTCACGGCTGATCAATTCTGAACCTTCAGAGACTCAACACCTTTGAGAAGAATGGGTTTTGGGGATGCTTCAAGATGTGGACAATAAATACAGTATGTTGAAATATATTCTGCAGTTACCTACCTTCAAAAAAAATAATAACATAGTCATCTGGTGCCCATTCTCATTTCCTAACTTTCTGAATTGATTTTCATGCTCATGCTCAAATGAGGAACCCAAAAGAGACTCTCAGGTTCTCTTACTTGGGCTTGGCAACTTAGACATCTTTCTACTTGCCTCACATCAACTCCAACACAGATATTTAAATATTATGGAATTTTAAGAAAAAAAAAACTGACATGATCTTAGTATCAACCAAGACAAAATTACAGAAGACTATGTAGTAGTCTTTTTTCTTTTTCTTTTCTTTTCTTTTCTTTCTTTCTTTCTTTCTTTTTTTTTTTGAGAGAGAGTGCACACAGGGGGCAGGGGAGAGGGAGGAGGAGAGAATTTTAAGTAGGTTCCACACCCAGCACAGAGCTAACTCGGGGATCCATCTCACAACCCTGAGACCATGGCCAGAGCCAAAACCAAGAGTCGGATGCTTAACCAATGAGCTATCCAGTCTCCCTGAGTATGCAGTAGTCTAACTTCAGTATTACTTTTTGTAAAAGTACTCGAACCTCTGCATGTTAGCATGGTAGAACTACTACACTAGAAGTCAAGAGATCTGAATTCAGGTTCTTACTCTGCCACAAACTAGTTGAATGATCTGAGGTAAATAATTTAATCCCTCTGAGCCTCAGTTTTACTATCTATGAAATGGGAGATTTCAATTGGATGATATCTTACAGGCTTATATTTTATAGGTATAAGTTAATGAATGAATGCATTTGCACACATAATCTTCAGGTAAAAGATCCCAAGCTTGGACGATTTGGGATGTAATTTTGAAATGCTGGAGTCATTCTCATTTATGTTTGTTTCACTCACAATTATCAATGCTGGAAAATACATGCCTTATCCACTGTCAACACAAAGGTGATGCTTCTTGTACAACATAAGACTCATAAATTTTGAGTCCCCAAATTTTGAGAATACTTATGAGAACACAGTGCTTTTGTAATTTTCACCAGAAACCATTTTTTAATTTCAGGTTATGAGTAAATAAAAATCCTGTGGATGTATTTACGGTCTGCTAAACCAAGAAAACACAATATAGTACTCTATTTCAAATTGCTCAAAATTTCAGAACTGAATCTTAAAATCACCCCATCACTGCTTCTGGAGGATTCCTTGCATAATCGAGGAAGAGATATTATAGAAACTAGACTTTTTTCATTGCTTGAGTTCCTCTCTTGAGGCACATTAACTTTTCTAGGCGATAAGGCAACTTTTAAAAATTATAATAATAATCCTGCCTTACTTTGGTCAAACAGTTTACAGTTTACAAAGTGTTTTCACGTGAATTGCCCACAGTGCACCTATATATGGCGAGACAAAGCCCGGTCTCATTCCTCACAGAAGGGAGCAGGCCTAAGACAAAGCCCCCTCTGATTCCCCCTAAACTCCCATCCTCTCCATACCTGTCCTGAGAACATGTTTCAATCAAAATCTGTATATTTGATATTCCAGGATTATTTCCCATGTGTTTCTTTGCCATATTTCCACATTGAACTTACTGAACAGTTTAAGGTATTAGGAATGGTCAAGTTACATGAGCATGAAAGGTATTTCATTTGTAATTTTATTTCTTCTGAAGATGAAACTCTTCTGTACCAAATGCTGTATTTGTTATTGTTTCCTGGGCTAAAAAATAAAAGACTGAGCTTATTGAGAAGTCAAAAGAGTCAGCATTCATCTACTTCAGATAGACGTCTCCACTGAGAAAGACTACCACTCAAAAATCAAAAAATCACAGAGAGCCATGGACTTTATTTACAAATCCTCCACTGCTTGCTAAATCAGCATAGTTGTTTCCAGATTTCTACATGTCAATCCAAACCGTGCAATAGATGCCATGACTGGGTCTACTGATATTTAGGAACCTGGCTTTAGAAAACCCTTAATTCCTTTGCTGGACTTGATCTTTCATGGTTTATAAATAAGCCTGCCCCCATTATACCACTTACCTAATGGGACTGTAATTATTTCTCTACCTGTCTCCCCTACTAGACTGTAGCTCCATGAGGGCTAGGCTACTCTCTTGTTCAGGGCACATATGGCACTCATTAAATATTCAAAATGAATGAATGAGTGAATGAGTGTTATCGATGCATGGCAATTTTTTAATACATGTGAACTCTGAGTCAGAATTAGGTGGGCAGGTAAATGGTGGTGCTATCTCATTCAATCAACTTTAAAAAATATCCTTCAAATTTTTGGTCCTGAACATTTGTTTCAAGTACCAAAAGAAACAGGCTCAAGGAAAAACAGGTTACTTGATTCATATCTATCTACCTACATACCTATTTACTTACTTACGGCACACATAGAGAGTAGCTATTCATAAAACTGTTTAGACCTACATATAAACACATATGGAGTACTCAGAGGTGAAATTCCCAGGGACTTCGTTTAAACCAAGGAGTGCTTCCTAGAAAAGAAGGAATAGAGGAATGTTCAAGGAGGCTCATCTAGATACAGAATGGTGAGGGCAGACGCACACCGATGAAAGGATCAGTGGGTTGAGATTTGCTTTAGGAGATTTGTGGAGCACCAGAGGCAGATGTCTTGATAGCAGAGGTCTCCCTACAAGGACAGGGCACCATGGGTCTGGTGGCGGTTGGATACCCATTCACACAGCCACCCACAGCACTCACCTTGCCAAAGAAGGGTGCATTTACCACAAAAGGCCAACTCCTTTACTTACCCGCTCCCGAGTCAACTATTACAGAATCCTCCGTAAGAGGGGTGCCCCCTGGAGTTACACACCATGGAAGGCCATTGCTCTGTAGCCACCGAAGTGTAAGGTTCCCTGATCAAAAGACAAGGGACTGAGAGACAACCTGGATTTCTGCTGGCCAATGTCATCATTCTGGAGTCAGTTATCTACTGTGAGCACAGAGGAAAAGCCTGGAAGCCTCTTTCTGAAATGTATTTCAACAACTCCTTAAGTAGGAAGGAAAGATCAACTGAGCAAAATAGCGAGAAACAGCTGCACAGCTGGGCACATATTTAAAGATGATTTGACTCTTCCTATTGGCTAGCTGCACCAGGCCACCTGAGCAAAATGCTCTCCCAGGGCAGACAGTGGTAATCAGCCCCTTCCAAGGCCACTGCAGCTTACAGAAGACAGGCACTCACAGTTCAGGGCAGTGTTGCACTTACAGGCCCAGCCCAGATGCTAGCCTAGGAATGTGGTCTTGAGCAGAATCATGCAGGTGGTTCTGCTCAGCAAGAGGGAGAGTGGGAGGCATGCTGGGCAAGAAGGAAACAAGGAGTATTGGCCCCGTTTGGTCTTTTCAGCATCTTGAGGGGACTATTCCTCCTTCGGTCCAACCCCCCGGAATGTCGATGAAACACCACCGAAAAGCTAACTTTGGTAGGTGGACTCACTGGACACGGGAGTAATGGGAGCCTTAGGAACTTCCTTTCGATTTGCCACTCTTGGGGGTGTAGGGTAGGAAGAAACTAAAATTAGTATACATGTACTAGCAAACAGACAATAGCAAATAAATGTTAGACATATACACTGATAGACTCATCAGAAAGTATCAAATTGAGACTCAATCTGACAAATATCACAATCATACAAAATTTCCTTTGGGGGCCCAGATGCATTAGGAAATTGAGCCCCCAGTGATGACATTATAATTATACCAGTAGAGTTAAGTGATACTTGGAGGTGACATTTTGGCCCTATGGCAAATAACAAGCTTATTACCTTTTTTTAAAGATTTATCCATTTATTTATTTATTTATTTATTTATTTATTTATTTATTTATTTGACACAGAGAGAGAGACAGCTAGAGAGGGAACACAGCAGGGGGAGCGAGAGAGGGAGAAGCAGGCTCCTGGCTGAGCAGGGAGCCTGATGCGGGGCTCGATTCCAGGACCCTGGGATCACGACCCGAGCCTAAGGCAGATGCTTAATGACTGAGCCACCCAGGTGCCCCCAAGCTTATTACTTTTTAAAACATGGAATAGTTCTAAATACAGCAACTTTAATGCATGTGAGGCAAAAAATCTATTCTGTGCATTCCTGCTATAATTTAAATTTCCCTGGGATGTCAATTTTTCCCCCATGTCTATGAACAGCCCTTGCTGCTGAAAATAAAAATACTCAATAGCTCTGAACCTAAAATTTCCTGGGTTCAGTAAAATCCATATTCAGTCTACATAGGTCCTTTCCATTCATTTCTATCCATCAGCAAAAGCTAGGTGGTTGATAAAATAAGCAATAGCACCTCATCTTACACGTAAATATCATCTTGTTTTACCTTAGTTCTGGATCATCACAAACTTCCTGGCCATTGTCAAAACAAAATATTGGGAGAAGTTAACTTGGCATAAGTATAAATTACAGAGGCATGAAACGGAGAAAAGGTCTAGTCAGGCAGGCTCATGGGACAAACGTTCTAGATTGAAAAAAAATAAGGTAGAGACTAATGTGATTGGGAAGAAAATAGTATTTTTAAAAATTTTATACATCATCTATATTTTAATTTTTCCTGCTGGTTTTGAAAAATGGGTTATATTTTAGATGACACATAAATCACCTCTAATGAACCAGAGACCCATCAGACACTGTTAATAACTTGTGGCTCCTTGGATGAAAGAATATTTTCATTACAACACACCATCACTTTAATCTTTGCTTTCTCACCAAGTGTTGAGTTTTCGAACATTCCTGAGAAGCAGAAGGAAACTGGTGGTTGAACATTGCTTTATAGAAAAGAAAAGGGCTATTCTGAAGTATGTCCCCAGAAGACTACAACTACAGATTGAATAAACATATCAAATCAAGGGGTCTTTAAGAAAATTTACAAACAGAAGCCTGCAGTGAAATGAACCACTGGATGAATGTCCTCCAGGGACCTACGCAACTCACCATTCCATGGCTCCCAAAGCCACAAGATGCCGTGTGGCACTGCCACCTCATCTTTGCTTTGTTCACCTTCCTAAGAAATTTGGTTATAGCAAGGAAAACAGAGATTGGGCATACTCAGGTGAGTGAGATTCAGAAACCAGATACTCAATGAGCTCTTAGAGTGTTAAGGAGCACATCCCAACCACTGAAACCATTAATGAAAAACCAAGTTCAGCTCTACATTGGTGAAAAGTCTTCTACAGCTGGAGATAAAGTTTCTATAGAAATAAATGTCTACAACAATTTGCTTTTATAGCCATTCCACTGATTTACTGGTACTGCTGTTTTAAAGTTTTAAGTATGAAGCCCAACTATTCATTACAGAATTTCTATATGAATATGACCAGAATTCTGCTTCCATCATATGCAATTTCCTCCTAACTTCAGATGAAGAATGGAAGGCAAGGGGACAATCAAATGAGCTGACGTGAATAAGGAAAATTAATGGCATGTGTTTATTCAATAACTAAAGTTCAATTCAAACTATGTTTTCAAGAGCAGTAGACCTACACAGTATTTTAATGCAGCACTTAGTATATGAACAATATTAAGAAAACTCTAAAGGAATACACCCATAATCCCATCAATCCAACTTACTTTTATAAAACTATAATCATAGTGAATCATCATGCCTCCATTGTTCTCGTTTCTCTTAACATTGTTCTGTAAGTATTTTATGGTCTATACTCACCATTTTTAATTTCCATGTACTTCATATTTCATCAGGGCAATATTCCCATAAAGTGGGACATTTAGGTTTTTTTCACACTTGCACTATAGCATATAACACTTCAAGATTTTCATTCATCAAGTTCTTTTCCCTTTTATTTTTTATTTATTTTTTATTTTTTTAAAGATTTTGTTTTTTTGAGAGAGAGAGAGAATGAGAGCGAGAGCCCATGAGAGGGGGGAGGG